>NC_081415.1:592428959-592763334 GCF_030272615.1 Cryptomeria japonica | reverse complement strand
TCAATTAATAATTTGTCATTTATTAATTAATTCACAAAAAGAGGAATAATTAGTTAGCCAATTAAATAAACATTTAATTGTGACACGAAGACTTAGGATAAATAAATAATTTATTAATCCTAGAGGGGGAAATGACAAACAGGGTTAAATGAATAAAATCATGAAACCCTAAAAGATGAATTAGAAATGCAAGGATGACAATTAGGTCCTGACAAAAGATAATTGACATCGATTCGATTTGATCATGATTCTGACTTGATAAATAACCAATGCTGATAAGTGATTTGATTGATAAATGCGCCAATTGACGAGGAACAATGACTAATTGATCCAAATTGACATAATTGAGAAAGACAATGATCGATGACAAATCGATCGCAAAATGACAAAATTGACAAGAAGACAAGGATCGATGATAAATTAGATTGAAAAACAACAAGATTGAAAATGTCAACGATCGATGACAAATCGATCACAAGACAACAAGATTGATGACAAATTGATCAAAAGACAAGGATCGATGACAAATCGATCGCAACATAATAAGATTGAAAACGACAACGATCGATGACAAATCGATCGCATGATGACAAGATTGATAAGAGGACAAAACCCTAATTAGGATTGACGATGTCCAAAATGATGACAAATGAATACGCACATTGATGCGACAGGATAAGATTGACCAAAATCATGACAAATATTGTTATCAACAAGACCAAATTCGAAAGCGAGAAAAATGAGGAATACAGAAGAAGGACTCGATGCTCGCAAATGATAAAGACCAAGTGCGAATCATAGGAGAAATGTTAATGTGACGCAAAAACCCTAAAATAAGGCAATGCGCAAATGTTAAAGTATGATTCCGCAAGCATTGACCATTTTTAGACGTCTATAGTATGTGTGTATGTATGCATATGTATATATATATGTAGTATGTATATATGTATATATATGTGTGTGTATATGCATATATATGTATATATTTGTATGTGTGTGTGTGTGTGTCTATATATATATAATATTATTTATGAATCATTCATAAGGGATGAGAGATTGATCACCAACAATAATTAATTTTTACCATCAAGGTTTTCTTGGTATGTGTTGGTAAACAGATTTGTCACTGTGGTCGTTTACCTGAAACTGACCCTGTTTGCCCGATAAGCAGTTACAAACGTTCCAACAGTTGGAGAGATCGTTCTGTGAAACACGATCTTCCTCTGCATTTGAGAGGGGCATCTCCCTCGTATGATAGGGGTATTTAGGATTTTTATGTACTTTTAACTTGAAAGTACATAAAGGAGAAAACATAAAACTAAAAAGAAATAAAGATAGAAACCCCAACAATATACATACGACCATCAACTGAGATTTCTCAACATTAGCAACAAATTACAAGGGGAATTTATAAGTTAATATGCTTAGCCATGAGATGATGATAAAGAAGAATGACAAATCTCAACATATGGAGAGATAAGATACTTCAACACATTCAAATTGAGATACCAAAGGTTGCTTGTGAATCATCACATCAATTGTACAAATCACATATGCATAAAAAGACTACCAATTTGACATACGAGAAATCAGCAATGATAACACATGAATACATTTAGAACACATGAACTAAGATGTATTATTCATTATCCTTTTGGAAATATACAAGTCCAAAATCCTTTCTATACATAGTGCAAATCAAAATGTCATTAGAAGTTTCTCCTAGATTCCAGTAGAGTTTTCCCCTCTGTAAAAAGTCCCTCTCCTTACATTACAAATAGCCTTGTATTTATAGGCTTCCCAGAATAACCACCTTAGTAACTAACTTTAATCTTGGGTTAATAACTAACTCTTTTTTGCATGAATTTCAATGAGTTAATAACTTACCCACTTATGCATAGAAGAAGTCAATTTCCTAACCTTTGGTTACAATAAGCGACATAAGTCACTTTTTACAAAAAGAACAACTTGAAACTTTATAATTTTGATGAAAAACAAAGTAATAAGTTATGTTGGGGTACTTCTTTGTCTTCATCCACTTCATTTGGACTTTCAATATGCCTTTCCATTTGAAAGGAAAAGACAACCTTGAGGTTCTCTATAATAATTTAAGGGATTGATTGTTGCAATATGCCCATGCATTGATAAAATGATCATTGACACGAATAAATATTTGTCCACCAATAAATTGTCTTTGAGGAGATGCTCTCCAACCACCTCTACATCTACTAAGTATCTTCACTTGAATTTATTCAAATCCTCGCGAGTTGGTGTTTTCCATCATTGGAAGTCTTAAGTCTTATTTGGAACAAGTTTGATGTTCTTCACAATATAGAAAGTAGTGTTTCTTTAATGAATCCCTTTTCAAAGCATCCCACTTTGCCATTAAAGCTCAATTCTAATATATAAGCAATTCTGCCTGGGTTTTCTATCAAACAAACCAGGTACGTTGTCTATGCATTCATAGTCTACATTTCTACATACAGTTCACAACATCATCTTTGTCTCACGATTTGCAGTTTGCAAACACGGCATGAGTATTGTCTACTAGAGCCGCTGCAACTTCAACATCTAGCGAAATTCCTTTATTCTTTATGCTCTGCTAAATGTTCGTGATAGGTTCAAAAGCTTCGACATGGGTTTGCAAGAAGAGATAATACAATGCTAAGGTTCTAAAATATGGCTTTACACCTTCCAATTGCATTAGAATCCATTTTGTGTGTATCCTGCAATCATCGCATTTCTTGAGACCACATTTCTTTAAATCATTCTATCAAACACAACGCATGCCATGTCTGAGATTTCCACGTTTTACAATTTACAAACACGATGTGTTTTGCTTTGTTGTGGAATTCAGTCTTACACCTGTCGTTTACATCTCTTTGGAGCATTTTGTCAAACAGTTCACGTGCCATGTGAATGCTTCCACTATTGTATTTTGCCAAACAGTTCACATGCATTGATTTTTGATGGATGTAATACCCCATTCCATTTTGTGGATAGCCTGCAACCATCGCATTTCCTAAGACCACATTGTTGGGATTGACGCCTGCCAAATAGACATTTCTTTGAGAGATTATGTCAAATAGTTTACATGCATGTTTTAAATTTCAACTTATGGCATTCTACGTGGTATTATATCAAACACTTTGCATGCATTGTTTATGCATTCAACTCCCTGCACTTTACATGGTGTGAAATGTGACTAGTCGGTGGGGAGAATGGAGGTTACAGCAGAGTTATTTGGCGTTAATTCTACAGTGTCTGCATCACGTGGCAAGGTGATATCTCCTTATGGCATTTCATTGGACAATTCATAATATATGTTCTATGTAGGACTGGAACGAGTGGAACCACACTGCAAGAGTGGGCTTGTTGTGTGGGAAGTGTGTAGAATTTGACAACACTATACAAAAATTGATAGAGCACTCAACATCCATGTTGTTTGAGGTGGACACAACGTTGGTAGTGATTGCCCTCCCTTTACGCTTTGATAAGTGACTGAGACAAAGTGGTACACATCCTAAAATCATTTCAATTGTCACTCCTCCATTTGCTCTGCGATGTATGGCTTGTTTACACTTACCATATTCTTCACTGTGTGCAAACAATTCATGCAACCTGACTACACCTCTCACACTTTGTCATTCATATCCAAAATTCGCGACATGTTTGTGCTTCCATTCTGCAATTATAAGAGGTTAAGAATGCTCAAAAAGTGAGCATTTCTAACCTTCTTGACAAAGTGGGGCCCGCGAGGTTAAGAAATGAGGTTAGGAATGCTCACTTTTTGAGAATTCTTAACCTTTATTTTTTTGTGTTGTGAGAGGTTATACATATGGGTTAGAAATGCTCAAAAAGTGAGCATTTCTAACCTTCTTGACAAAAGGTTAAGAAATGAGGTTAGGAATGCTCAAAAAGTGAGCATTTCTAACCTCCTGCTTCACGAATTATCCTTTAGACCTTAGAAACCATTGGTCACAGAGAGGAAACAAGGAAGAGTGCAACCGATGCTTTTGAACAAATTTTTAATCGCAAACGACTAGGCATATTAAAATAATTTAAAATATTAAATTATTATTTAAGAAACAATTTAAATATTTTAAATATATTGCTTTGGTTGGAGAAAAATGGCATAACTTTCAAACGGTAGGGAGTTAGGTATTGAAATTAGAAACACGCGTCAATGAAAGGGAAAAAAGTCCACACAATTATTTACACCTCATGACAAATCCTTAAATGAGATATTTTAATCATTTGAGAGCAACAGACACCGAAAATTGAAAGTTTAAAATATGACAAAGTATGAACCTGGAAGTTAGACATGTGATACAAAATGATGTTTAGATCCTGACTATCAAGTGATTTCCCTCAATTTGTGATAATTTTCAAAATTCTTCCACCTTTCATATTTTGACTAGTAATGACCTTGGATGGCGTGTTCACTATTTATGCAAAAACACCTATTGGATCTTCATTCAACATTGAGATCGATTTGAAATTAAAATTTTAGGTATGCCAAATATGGGGGCAATAGTATGTTAATTAATTATTACTGGGTTGATAATTTAATATAAATGAACTATTATTTATTGAGTATGCATCTTGAAGGTTATGGTGGCGAGGTTGTTTTATCACCTTGTATGCTTATTATTAAAGTGAAAGAATCACGTGGTTAAAAATAATAACCATCTTGAAACTAACAACAAACCAGGTGCCCAATTTTGTTAGGTGAAAAAATTGGTATCAATGTGTTGGTAAACAAATTTTGTCACTGCGGTCATTGAAACCGACCCTGTTTGCCCGATGAGTAGTGACAAACGTCCCAACAGTTGGAGAGATTGGATTAAACCCACAATCTTCCTCTATGTTTGAGAGGGGAAGCTCCCTCGTATGATAAGGGTGTTTAGGATTTTCGTGTACTTTTAACCTAAAAGTACATAAAGGAGAAAACATAGAACTTAAACAAGATTAATAACAAAAACCGTACTAGAAGACATATGAACAACAAGTAGGATTCCATAAATGATAACAGTCACAAAAGGAATTACCACCAAAAAGGTTAGTCATGCAACAATGATGAAAGAAGTATAATAAACCTCGACACATGAAGAGATAGGATGTACTAGCACATGCAAGTCAAGATACCATGAAATGATGTGTTTCATCAATGGATTTCACCAATACATAAAGGGATTACTAATTCAACATACACAAAATTAGCAACAATAACTCATGAATACATTCAAGACACACAAACTCAATGCATTCTTCATTAGTCTTTTTGAAAATATACAAGGTCAAAAACCCCTTAGTCAAAGGTATGAATATCAAAAGATCTCACTTAGTTTCTCTACAAAATTCTGCAGAGTTTTCCCCCTCTGTCAGAGTCCCCCCCCCAACTTACATTACAAATAGCCTTCTCTTTATAGGCTTGTAGGATAACTACCTTATAACTAACTTCAATTCTGGGTTGATAACTAACTCTTTTCTGCGTAAATTTCAAAGAGTTAATAACTTACACACTTATGCGCAGAAAAAGTCAACTTCCTAACCTTTAGTTACAATGAGTAACATAAGTCACTTTTACAAAAATACAAATTCAAACTTGTGATATTGAAGAAGAACCAAGTCATAAGCTATGTTGAGGCACTTCTCCATCTTTATCTACTTCATCTGAAGTTGTCATCATCTAGCCATCTAACCATTTGAGATCACAACATGTCCATACATTAGTGCATTGCTTGTCGAAATAAAGTAGTCATTTGCCCTTAAAAACACACATTCCAACTACATTAGCTAGATATCCTTCATGGTCAACACCTACACTTCCTTGGGGTCACAGAGCCTAGCATTCCTAAACATAACATCTTTTCGATTCATTTTGTCTAAGATAACTTATTATTTCACTTCTATATGTGTGTCAACTAGCACATTCCCCAAGTATAATATCTGACCTTGATTTGACTTTGCTATGTTACAGCCAACATTGATCCATAAACCTTTATATTATGCACATTTTGTAATCATTACATCTCATCCTTCGAGATGACATCTCTTCAAGACATTTTATCAATGTCCATGATTCCACTTCTGGTGTGTGTGACCAGAGTACTTCTAAACAAACAAAATGATTTTGAGGTCGAGTATATACAAACTTCATCTAGGAAATTCATTTGTGCTCATTTTGCAATCATAAATAACTTGATCTTCAAGGAAAATCACTCCAACTCCAACTTGGAAAGTTGCTCCTTTGCATGCAATTAAATATCCATCTTTTGTAATTAAATGCATATCAGCACTATGGAAATTGAAAAATGTACATAAATCCATTCAAATTCTCATCATAATTCTCAAATCCATCATCCCAAAAGGATTTACAAGAGATGAGTCTTTAATAGAGGCTATTTTAAATTACTCCTCAAATTGAGATTTTAAATATCATCTCCCAAACACTTACTGGATGTCACATTTTCAATGTTTTAACCCGAGCACATGCATTGTCGATTTGTTTCAATTTTTTAATTTTAGGAACAATTGCATAAAAGTCGATATCAAGCCACTTGATGCAAAGTCTCTTGACACATCAAAATACGATCGAACATCCCTCCATGCATTGCAATCATCAGCAATAATATCTAAGAGAACCTTCTACATGAATAAAACCAGCCTACTGCCTTATTTTGCCAAGTCCACAATGCATGCATGTTTACTAAAGCAGTTGCGACTACAACATTTGACGCAATCCCTCTATCTTCTGTGCTTAAATGACTATCACCTTGGTTTGCTGACAACCTCTGATGAAATCACTCTATATCACGGTTTAATCTTCTGTATATCTTGTGATCATTGCATGAAATGAGACCATCTTCCTTAACGCATTTAGTCAGACAATTCCATTATTGCATGTTATGTGGTATACTGTCAAATACTCCACTTTTTGCCGAGTATTCTGTCAAACAAATCACGTGCAATGTCAAAAATTTCCATGATTTGCATTCAACGTGTTCCATATCTCCTTGAGGCAGTTTGTCAAACAGTTAAACACCTTGTCTATACATTTTAATATGCATCCATGAGTACCAGAGTGGCTGCAATTATAATCACATTTTAACAAATCATCATTCACTAATCGTGGAATTCGGGTTTACACCTGCCAATACATCTCTTTGGAGCATTTTGTCAAATAGTTCGCATGTTGTCTATGCCTTCACGATCTGCATATGGACTGGCAAAATTCCTTTATCCTCTGTGCCTTACTAAAAATCGTGACTAGCTTGATGGCTTCCTTGTTGGCTTGCGGTAGAAAGATTGCCATTTTTGGATTGTAATGCGTAGTTTTATCAGACCTTTTCAACTACAAATTCCTTATCTTTTTCTCTACGGACTCTCTTCTAAACCATACCACATTTCTTTCAAGGCATTCAGTCAAACAACTCACATGTCATTAGTATGTTTTCCTCATTGCATATTCAAACTTTAAACACAGTATCATCATGGTGTTGGATGACATAAGCCAATGAAGGAGAAGGGAGATTGCTTGTGAAGTTAATTGGGCGTTAATTCTGCAGTCTCTGCTCACCATGATGAGGTGACATCTCGTGAAGGCATTTTATTAGACAATTCACGTGCCATTAGTATGTTCCTCATTCTGCATACAAAGCTCCTAAAACATCATGTGGTGTACTTCTTTTTGCTCCCACGGTTTACATGCATATCAAATTCCAATATTTGACAGAAACAATTGTATCTTCAATCTGGTTCGAAGCTCCCATTGGCGAAGATGTGGATGAGTCTTCACTGAATATTTTCCACTTGCATCTGTTGTAATGTTTTAAAAAATGCTTCAACAAACTATCTTCTATGTTGTGATGAGTGTCCATGTCGTGTTCCAAAATTCCCTTTTTGCACAGGCTGGGATGATGGAGTCAAAAACCCGACCAATTACAAACATCTGCAAATTTCCAAAATCTAGTGAAATACATTATGTGTATATTCTTTCATCACTACAACCACCAGGCGAAAATCACTTTCTTTTCATTACATCCAAGCACATTCATAACCTAGAATTTGAAGCTCTTTCCTTTTTTCTATTCTTTCTTTTGTTAAAATTCATGAAAGAGGTTAAGAATGCTCTAGAATGGAGCATTTCTAACATTCTTGACAAAGTGGGGCCCGCGAGGTTAAGAAATGAGGTTAGAAATGCTCAATTTTGGAGCATTCCTAACCTTTTTGGGAGAGGTTAGAAATATGGGTTAAGAATGCTAAAAAACTAAGCATTTCTAACCTTTTTGGCAAAAGGTTAAGAAATGAGGTTAAGAATGCTAAAAAAGTGAGCATTTCTAACCTTCTGCTTCAAAGGTTGTGATTTTGACCTCAGAAACCATTAATCACAGAGAGGAATCAAGGAGGAATGCAATTGATGTTTTTAGAAAACTTTTTATCGCAAATGACCAGACATATTAAAATAATTTAAAATATTAAACTATTATTTGAGAAATAATTTAAATATTCTAAATTTATTGCTCTGGCTGGAGAAAAAAGACATAACTTTCAAACGGTAGGGAGTTAGGTCTTGAAATTTGAAACACGCATCAATAGAAGGGAAAAAGGTCCACACAATTATTTACACCTCATGATGAATCCTAGGATGAGATATTTTAATCATTTTGGGGCAACAAACACCAAAAATTAAAAGTTTAAAATATGATAAAGTATGAACTGGGTTCAGGTGACAGTTGGCCATGCGATACAAAATGACGCTTAGATCTTGATTGTCAATTGATCTCCCTCAATTCATGGTAATTCTAAAAAATATTCTATTTTTCATATTTTGACTAGTAATGACCTTGGACAACACACTCATTACTTACGCATAACTCCCATTGGACCTTCATTCAACCTTGGGATCAATTTGAAGTTCAAATTTTAGGTAGGCCAAATATGGGGGCAACACAATGTAATGCCCATTTCTTACCCAAGTGAACACCACTAAAAAGTAACAACAATTTTGTTTTAAACAACATATTGCAACATTACTAAAAAGGAATATGATCGTACACATTGTAACATTATGAATTCTAATTTAAACAACACACAACTAGTAAACCTATCACCTCATACCTAAGATTTCTCTTTCCGGTACAGTACATGACTTGACTCGCCGCACATTCCTACACACAAACCTACATCACTAGATGCACACATTAGATCTATCAAATGTTAGATATATGTTCAACATGATAAATCATACAATGACTTTAAATGGGTCAAACATCCACCATTGATCTCACAAGGGTAAACATATAACATAGGAAGAGTGACAAGACCAGACAATAAAAAAGAGCTAGACCTAAGGGCTAGCCCTACAGTCTCAGGGGCTCATCGCAGATGGCCTTGCCTACGTGAATGCGCAGAGACTTCATAATTCGACTTAAAAAAATTATAACAAAAGCGGGTACGCAACCCTTTCTAGGGTCTCCTACCCCAGACAATTCTCTTGTCGGTTGCCACCCACTAGGTGAAATAGAGACGAAGTCCTAGATAACGTTGATAAAAAATTCATTTGTACAAAAGTTCCCCTACAAATCTACACCAAGGCCACAAAACACACTAATGTAAACCAATAAGATACCAAGGAGCATTAAGAAAATATAAAGTGCTAGATATAATTTATATCTTACAATTTGAACTTAGATTAATACCAAGGAAATACATCACTAAAGCACTCACACCTAATTCTACCAAAAAATGAATCTTAATTTCAATCTAATATCTTCATGGAAGAGTTTATTGGTGATAGCTAATGCTTCTAAGGGATAGCCTCTAACATAAAGAATTAGTACTCTTCCTCTTCGTTCTTATCCACCCTTTGCCTCTTAAGTGTTGGCATTATGTGAACCGGTATGAGGACATAATGACATTGTGTGTTGTCATTGATGTCAATATGATGAAAAAAGAGAACCGGTATAACACCACTGATATAACACTGTGAACCGACATTTGTGCCAAAGTGAAGCGGTGTGCTTGTTCAAGGTGAACCGACATATGGTTATGGGAACCGGCACATGGAAGCACTATATGAATACCAGTTGCTAGTCTTA
This sequence comes from Cryptomeria japonica, assembly GCF_030272615.1. Classification (NCBI taxonomy): domain Eukaryota; kingdom Viridiplantae; phylum Streptophyta; class Pinopsida; order Cupressales; family Cupressaceae; genus Cryptomeria; species Cryptomeria japonica. The sequence goes on along the minus strand of NC_081415.1, from coordinate 592,753,231 downwards.
ACTTAAGGGTTTCTGGTTGAAGTGCTTCAAGCCTGTGTGGCTCAATCGGTGACTTTGTGTGATGAGTTAGCATGATAACGAAGAACAGATCATGTTGCCACGTAAGCCTTGTGTGCGTGAAGTATCTTGCATGAAGGAGATTGTTCCTATCTACCTCGAGAATGTGCAAAGTCTGTAAACAGTGATAACATGTGATGAGTTATCAGTTGCTATGAAATCGGTGGAAAACGAACGATGGAGATTAATGCAATGTGCTCAATGGTCATGATTGAACCATTTAAATTCCTTAACCTAATAGGTTTAGGGTTTAGGGTTTATGCTACCGACCTATTTGTTTTCCTATAAGGTCGATGTTGTGACTCTTTCTAGGGTTGTTGGAAAAAGTTGTGTGTGTGTATCCAAGAGAAGAGATACGTGATTCTTGCCAGACCAAAGGAAAGAAGTGATACCTACAGAGTGTAAGTGCAGAAGGTGAAGAGGAGCTTAAGCGGATCTACATTGGTATTGAGTGCTATTACCAGATCATTGAAATACTTGTTAATCTCTAATCACTTCAACAGTTGAGAAATCCCTTAACAAGGTAGCTTTAATAGGCTTGCTGTAAATCCTTTAACAGGGTGACTCAAAACCATTGAGTTCTTGAAATCCTCTAAGAAGGTAACCTTTAACAGGGTTTAACCCTTAACTGGGTATTCTAGCCATCCCTTAACCGGGTGATCCCTAACAGGATCGGTTCCTAACAGAACCTATTGTATCAGTCTTTAACCGGACAAGGCTCCTAACCGAGCAGACTTGCAAAGAGTTCAAAAATAAGCTTGTGGGTATTCATCCCCACCGTGGTTTTTCCCAATTGGGTTTCCACGTGAAAAATATGTGTGTCATGTGTGATGTCTTTTTCATGTGATGCTATATTGTTTTTTAGTCTAGTAGTGAATCATGTTGATCTAGTTGCTTATATGTATATCTTTGATGGTAGATTACCTGTTCATGAATTAGGGTGAAATGGAAATGAAGTGTTAGATTGTATGAGAAGATAAGTATCAACCGATTTATGCTTGTCTCAGTTATTCTGGGTTTTGCTGGTTGTACTCTGTTTAAGGACCGGTGTCACTATTTGTCTATCAATGCATAGTGTCTACAGACAAACTAGTTAAAGAGTGTGTTTTTGTTTGTATTGATTCACCCCCTTCTCAGTACCGGTTGGGTACTATTCATTCATCATTGTGTTATCAATTGGTATCAGAGTGTCCTCCAGGTCCTCTGTGTTATAAGCTTAACCGCTTGAGGTAAAGATCCCAGTCTAATGATGAAGAGGGAAGGTCCAAAGTTTAACAGAGAAAATTTTAGTATATGGAAAGACAGAATGAAGATATTCATCAGAAGCATGGGTGCTCAACACTAGAGCTATGTTGAGAATGCCTATATTGCCCCTACCGGTACTCTCACCGATGACCAGAAGAGAGAGATGCAGGAGAATGGGCAAGTCATGGAAGCCCTAATTAGTAGTTTATCTGACATTGAGTTTATTGATGTCCAAGATAAGGTAAATCCCAAAGAGGTATGGGATACTCTTGAAAATATCTATGGCGGTGATGAGCATGTAAAACAAGCTAAGGAAGAAAGCCTTAGAGGGAAGTTTGAAGACATGCAGATGGTTGAAGGTGAGACCATTCAATAGTATGGAATAAGAATCAAAACCGTTGTTGGAGATATCAAGAGTGTAGGTGGTAAAATGGAAGATTCCACTGTGGTAAGAAAAGTCCTGAGATCCCTATTGCCGGTCTATGCAATAAGGGTTGCTGCTATTCAGGAGTTGAGATCAATAGACAAGACTAAGGTGTCCCTAGACTCCATCATTGCAAAATTGATAGCCTATGAGCTAAATAGCTTTGATGGTAGTGTTTCAAAGACTGAATGAACTTTTAAAGCTTCTATTGTACCATCCAGAAAAGGAAAAGAAGCTAGCACTAGTGGTGAACCAAGACAGAGTAGAGAAATGGATGATGAGGAGATTCTGATGGCATTTGAAGCTCTCCTTGCTAAGAAACTTCCTAAAGGAACCGACAAATATAGAGGTAAGCTTCCTTTGAAATGCTTTTCTTGTAACTAGATAGGACATATTGCTATAAATTCTCCTAATGGCGACAACAAGGACAAACCGGAAAGGTTCAAGAAATTCAAAGGAGGAAATTGGAGAAATTGTTTTGTGGCAGTTGATGAAGGTGTCACAGATGAGGAATCAGAGGATGAAGAAAATGAAGATATTGTGTTTGTTGATGTCAAGGAAGACGTCTCAGACAAGAAGGCTCTTGTCTCCTAGTTTGATAATTCCAATGAGTGGATCATTGACAGTGGCTATTCTTATCATATGACTGGTGACCGGAGCAAGTTTCTATCCTTGGAAGAATATGATGGTGGTGTGGTTTGCTTTGGTAATGATGCACCATGCATGGTCAAAGGAAGAGGGTCCATCTCTCTGAATGGAAAGAGTAGTGCTGACAATGTGTACTGGGTTGATGGTCTCAGACACAACCTTCTGAGTGTTGCCCAGCTGAATGATAGTGGTCTCACTCTGGAATTCAAGAATGTAGTGTGCAGAATCAAAGGAAAGAATAGAGAATTGGTGGCCACTGGCATGCAAACCAAAGGTAATCTATTTCAGCTGAATGCAAATATAAGTACATGTCTCATGGCTAAATTTGATGATAGCTAGATATGGCATAGGAGACTCTGCCATGTAAACTTTGATAACATTGTGAAGGCTAGTAAGATCAAGGCAGTTAGAGGATTGCTAGTGCTAAGCAAACCAGATAATACCTTGTGCAGAGAATGTCAATTGGGGAAAATGTCTTCCTCAACCTTTAAAGGTAAATCTTTCACTGCTGACAATCTGCTTGATCTTGTGCATACTGATTTGTGTGGTCCTATGAAAACTAGGAGTGTGCAGGGTGATAGGTATTTCATGATTCTCACTGATGACTTCTCAAGAATGATGTGGGTCACATTCTTGAAAGATAAGTCTGAAGCTTTTGTAAAGTTCAAACCTTTCAGAGCATTAGTGGAGAAGGAAAGTGGCAAAAGGATCAAGTGCCTGAGAACTGATCAAGGAGGGGAATTCACTTCCTATGAATTCAACAAGTACTGTGAAGAACATGGCATCAAGAGGCAACTGTCTGCTCCCCGAACTCCACAACAGAATTGCCTAGCAGAGAGGAATAAACAGACTATGGTTGAAGCAGCTAGAACCATGTTGATTCAAGGAAAGGTAGCTCACACATTTTGGAGAGAAGCGGTGAGCATTGCAGTCTATAAAATGAACCGGGTACTCATCAAGAAAGGTAAGGATAAAACTCCTTATTAGTATTGGACCGGCAAGACAACTGTGGTTAGCTACTTTAGAGTGTTTAGTAGCAAATGTTACATTAAGAGGAGTGAACACCAGAGCAAATTTGATGCTAAATGTGATGAGGAAATATGCTTAGGGTATTCCACCAAGAGTAAAGCTCTCAAGTGTTTCAACAATAGGACTCAGAGAATTATGGAAAGCATCAATGTAAGAGTTGATGAGACCTCTGAGAAAACTAAGAAAACCGGCTATGAGCAAGCGGTAAATGAACCGGTTGCAACCTTCTGGGAACCAGTTGCAACCTTCTGGGAATTGGTTGTTAGTCAACCAAGTACCAATAACAATGTTCCTACACCGGTAGACACAGATGCTGATACTGACGGAGATGAGGATGAAGAAGAAAAGCAAGAGGAATCTATCAAGACCATTCCTCGGTATGTCAAGCTGAATCATGATCCTAAGCAGATCATAGGAGATAAGGATGAATGAATCCTTACAAGAAGAAAGGTTAGAGAAAACTCATGTATGATCTCTGAATTTGAGCCTAAAACATTCAAAGAGGCACATAAAGATGAAGACTGGATCAAGGCAATGGAAGAGGAACTTGACCAGATAGAGAAAAATGGTACATGGTCTTTGGTACCCAGACCAGGGCATAAAAATGTCATTGGTACCAAATGGGTCTTCAGAAATAAGCTGAATGAGGATGGCATAGTGATTAGGAACAAAGCCAGATTGGTGTGCAAAGGATATGCTCAAAAAGAAGGAGAAGACTATGGAGAAACCTTTGCTCCTATAGCCAGATTGGAAGGAGTTCGTATGCTTCTTGCATATGCAACTTTTAAAAGTTTCAAAGTATATCAAATGGATGTAAAATCTGCATTCCTAAATGGTGTACTTGAAGAGGAGGTGTATATAGAGCAACCAGATGGGTTTGCCCTATCTGAAGACAGTGACATGGTATGTAGGCTACATAAAGTCGTATATGGTCTAAAGCAGGCATCTAGAGCATGGTATGAATGTTTACATTCCCACCTTGTGAAGATTGGATTTGAGAGAACACGTGAATATAGCAATATCTACTTGAAGTCTGAAGGAGATTAGATCCTGATCTGTGAGGTATTTGTTGATGACATTATCTTTGGTGGAGATGACAAGATGAGTCATGAGTTTGCAGATGAGATGAAGAAAGAGTTTGAGATGTCACTCATAGGGGAGATTAAGTTCTTCATTGGACTGCAGATCCAACAGATGAAAGATGGAATCTTTATCACTCAGTCCAAGTATGTCAAAGAGGTGTTGAAGACCTTTGGCATGGAAGATAGCAAACCAGTTGGTACACCGATGGTGACTAGTTGTAAACTATCCAAAGAGGATGACTCAACATTAGTTGATGAGAAGGAATACTGGTGAATGATTGGTAAATTGCATTATGTAGTGCATAGCAGACCGGATATTGCACATGCAGTATGCATTACGACAAGGTTCCAGAAAAGCCCAAGAGAATCCCACTTGGTTTCAGTCAAGTGGATTCTTAGGTATTTGAAGTGAACTGTTGACTATGGATTGTGGTATCCATATAGCAAGGATTTCAACTTGAAAGTATACATAGATGTTGATTGGGCAGGTAATGTGGAAGACCAGAAAAGCACAACCGGTGATGCATTCTTTCTCGGTGGTAGACTGGTCTCATGGATGAGTAAGAAGCAGAGTTGTATTTCTCAGTCTACAACGGAAGCAGAGTATGTTGTAACTTTCATGAACTGCACTCAGACAATTTGGATGAAGCATGTATTAAATGGCTTCAAAGTTCCTGTATTTGAACCGGTAAGTATATTTTGTGACAATACAAGTGCAATTAATATATCCAAGAATCCAGTTTTACATTCTAGAACCAAGCACTTTGAGCTTAAGTATTATTTATTGAGGGAAAAGGTTCAAAACAAAGAGATGGCACTAGAGCATGTTTCTAGTAAGGAGCAGTTAGCAGACATATTCACCAAGCCTCTCCCAAAGGCTACATTTATGTACTTAAGAGGTGAATTAGGGGTGTTGCACCTTCAGGAGGTAAACTAAAGGCATCTGCTCCACATTAGTCAGGTATTGCATAGTCAAATTTATTTTGGATTGATGTGATGAAGGATGCTACTCCTCAGGGGGAGCAACATAATGGAACAGGGAATCTTGTGCCTCCACTTTGACATTGTTGTCAAAGGGGGAGAAGATGTGAAGCGGAGAAGATATCTACAGAAATTGGGGGAGAAGATGTGAAGCAGAAAGATATCTTTGTATATTGCCATCAATGCCAAAGGGGGAGATTGTTGGCATTATGTGAACCGGTATGAGGACATAATGATATTGTGTGTTGTCATTGATGTCAATATGATGAAAAAAGAGAACCGGTATAACATTGTGAACCGACATTTGTGCCAAAGTGAAGCGGTGTGCTTGTTCAAGGTGAACCAACATATGGTTATGGGAACCGGCACATGGAAGCGCTGTATGACTACCGGTTACTAGTCTCAACTTTAGGGTTTTCAATTGAAGTGCTTCAAGCCTGTGTGGCTCAACCAGTGACTTTGTGTGATGAGTTAGCATGATAACAAAGAACAGATCTTGTTGCCATGTAAGCCTTATGTGCGTGAAGGATCTTGCATGAAGGAGATTGTTCCTATCTACCTCGGGAATGTGTGAAGTCTATAAACGGTGATAACGTGTGATGGGTTATCAGCTGCCATGAAATCGGTGGAAAACGAACGATGGAGATTAATGCAATGTGCTCAACGGTTAGGATTGAACCGTTTGAATTCCTTAACCTAATAGGTTTAGGGTTTAGGGTTTATGCTACCGACCTATCTATTTTCCTATAAGGTCGTTGTTGTGACTCTTTCTAGGGTTGTTGGCAAAAGTTGTGTGTGTATCCAAGAGAAGAGATACATGATTCTTGCTAGACCAAAGGAAAGAAGTGATACCTGCAGAGTGTAAGTGCAGAAGGTGAAGAGGAGCTTAAGCAAACCTGCATTGGCATTGAGTGCTGTTACCAGATCATTGAAATACCTGTTGATCTCTAACCACTTCAACAATTGAGAAATCCCTTAACAGGGTAGCTTTAACAGGCTTGCTATAAATCCTTTAACAGGGTGACTCAAAACCATTGAGTTCTTGAAATCCTCTAACAAGGTAACCTTTAACAGGGTTTAACCCTTAACCAAGTATTCTAGCCATCCCTTAACCGAGTGATCCCTAACAGGACCGGTTCCTTACAGAACCTATTGTATCAGTCTTTAACCAAACAAGGCTCCTAACAGAGCAGACTTCCAAAGAGTTCAAAAACAAGCTTGTGGGTATTCATTTCCACCGTGGTTTTTCCCAGTTGGGTTTCCACGTGAAAAATATGTGTGTCATGTGTGATGTCTTTTTCATGTGATGCTATATTATTTTATGTCTAGCATGTCTAGCAGTGAATCATGTTGATCTAGTTGCTTATATGTATATCTTTGATGGTAGATTACCTGTTCATGCATTAGGGTGAAATGGAAATGAAGTGTTAGATTGTATGAGAAGATAAGTGTCAACCGATTTATGCTTGTCTCAGTTATTCTGGGTTTTGCCGATTGTACTCTGTTTAAGGATCGATGTCACTGTTTGTCTGTCAATGCACAGTGTCTGCAGACAAACCGGTTCAAGAGTGTGTTTTTGTTTGTATTGATTCACCCCCCCTCTTAGTACCGGTTGGGTACTATTCATTCATCATTGTGTTATCATTAAGAACAAGTATAACTTAATGCTAAATTAAAGGTAACAAGACTATAATTAAAAGGTTTGCATACTCAACTAACTACCTCAACCAATTGAAATTCAAGTACAAGATTCACCTAAAATACAAAACACATTTCCATACTGGTCTCAGTTGGAAGAAGAAATAAATTCTAATTATTAAATCAAGCACCATAATCTAAAATTATGAATTATGCATCACCAATGTACTCCTCAAACATTAAATTTCATTTATAATTTCATAACACCTGCGATTTATATTCAATTATTTGAATCTATTATAATTCATAAAATTATATTTCATAACTAAAGAACTTAACCACATGATTAATTAATTATATGAGATAACATTTATACTAATCTAAATACATACATACATACATACATACATACATACATACATGCATACACATACATACATACATACATACATACATACATACATACATACATACATACATACATACATACATACATACATACATACATACATACACCATGAAATAAACTATATTTTAAGCATAAAATTCACACTTTCCCTATAAACATTATTCCCATAGTTTCCCCAAAACAGATTATATAACCAAATAATTCAATCATCTCTAACTTGCAAATTACACCCTTATTTCACAAATTACACTTTCAATAATGTTGTAATTTAAATACTTTTATTTTAATCATACATAATCTCATTTGTCAAAATATAACTATATTTATCCGAATACATCGGAAAACACCAAATCATAGCTATATTTATAAATACAATTATATATATATATATATATACAAAAAAAACCCATTGCAATCATGCTCTGTGGTAGTCTCACCACAACTGTAGGAGACTCCATGATTGTGGGTTTCCCAATACTTTAAGAAAATACAAAAAAAATGCCATTGCAATCACGCTTTGTGGTAGTCTCACCATAGCTGTGGGAGACTCCATGACCGTGGGTTTCCCACAACTGTGTTTGCCACGGTCTATGGTTCCCACAACCATGGACTTCCATGCCCTCTAAAATATATTTAATATATTTTTAAAAATAAAACAGAATGCAACATTAATTTAATAAATGAATTTCATTAACCTAGACAAATTAATAATTACAATATGATTTAAGATTCCAGTAATAAAATAATTTCCAGCCAAAACACAAACCAATAAATTAATAAATAAGAATTTTCTATTTGGTATCATGAATCAAAATTTACCAGGCACAAACATATTAATTTTGTAACTTTTAAAACTTAGCTGTTAAAATAACCTAGAAACACAGAAAACCCAAAACCTTGGTTGACTCCAGAATAATTTCTGGATTAAAATAACGAATCCTAAATTCCACAGACACAGACAAATCTCACCAATAATAATAGAAATTAATAACTTGAAATCTTGACAACAAATTTTAAATAAAGTATTAAAAATTTAAACCCCCGATTAAAACACCGAGAGATTTACCAATTACCAACCAAGATATTTCAATCAAATATTCCAGAAACCAAATACATAGGTTTGAAACAATCTTTCACAAACAACAACTAATTTTCCTTACAAAGTATACAAAGGAAAGACACAATCAACAAGGGATTTAAATCCCTATCTTAAATCGCCTTCTTGGTAATGAACCTACGACGAAGCTTCCAGATCCAGCTCTCAACAATGCACAACCCCATAAAACAAAACCCCCAAACTTCCATCTCTGCAAAAATCTTCCTTCTCGAGAACTTCCTCCAAATTCCAGAAAGAAACAACAAACAACCCACCCCTCATTCAGTATTTTTTTTTCCAAAATATAAAGGGTTTCCCTAAAAACACACGCACACAAGATCCAAAAAAAACAACCCCTTTTAAAAAACTCAATTAAAATAAAATTTAATTAAAAATCTTTAATTACTAATGCTCATGAAATTAATATTTTTAATTTATTAAATATTAAATAATAAAAGAAAGCTTTTATTTACTTTAATAAAACAAGACACATTTACTAAATAATTAATTCCAACTATGGTATTACTACTTTAGTACCTTATATATATATATATATATATATATATATATATATATATATATATATATCAATTATTTATTACCAATAAGTGATAATAATTAATTTAATTAACTTAAATATGCTCAACACTTAAAAACAAATTCATAATTAATTCTACCAGCACATTAAAACAATGAATAACTAGCATAAACCTGACATTACCATAGAAAATCAATAATATAAAATTTCCAAGCCAATAGTATAACTTCGGTCGCTGCAACGTGGGTCAGTACATAAATATCCCTTATAAAAATAATCATTTTTCATCCTATGAAAAACATTACAAAACCATAATCATTATAAGCATAAAGTCCTAAGCCAACCACACATCCTCAATTACCCATTTTTCTAATTATATTGATTAGCATTTAATATCGAATATATCTACTGATAACATTATAACAAAGGTTTAATGTCACAATACCTTCTTATTTGTAGCCGGCCTAGAGGGGCATTACATGCAGCTTACATTATCCTATGTCATAAATTCTTGATTTTTTTAAAGACGGTCATTAGCTTTTGATAATCGATTTGGATGCCCTATTTAGGGGGTGAAAATATTATATATGTAGTGCTTAAGGTGGTATAAAGGTAATGCAATTAGCAAGGGTGAAAAACTATATTTGCAAGTGTTGAAGGATTGGAGATAGAAGAGGAGGAAGGAAGGATTCCATGTAATCTCTAGTTGATATATATTTGGTCCTCTCTTCTTCATGAATTGTTTTCCCTAAAAAAGGTTTTCTCTATGTAAACATTGTATTATGCATTTTTTTCTTCTATTTCATATTTCTTTATGTTGCTAATTTATCTTATAATTTTAATTTGGTTTATTATTGGTTAAATAAGTTTAATAATTGAAATCAGATTTCTATTTTATAGTTGTTCATCTCCATTTCTAAAATTTAATGAGATTCTAGCCAACTTTACTTCTTGGATAGAAGTCCGAAAGTTTTTTGAGTTGTAATGAGAGTTCTAATTGAATTTATCTTACAAATTTTTATGTAGAAGCCACAACTATATCCTCATCTAGGTAGGAAATTGAAAATTTCAATGGAACCAACTATAAGATGTGGAAGAAGCATTGTAGCAACAAACGTTTACCAATATGTGATCGGTAAAAAGATGGCGACAGGGAGAGGATGGCCGCAGGGAGCAGTAGGGTTTCAAAGTAGGGATTCAGGAAATGGAAGATGGCAGCAAGGCTACAATGATTTTCAGCAAGCTCATCCAGGACAGACTAAAGGTGCCCATCAACTCGCTCAACATTCAGATTTTGATTTTAATCCCTTTACCAAAATCTTCAGAAATAAACCTTTTATCAAACCGGTTTCAGACTTAACTTCAGGGAAACAATGGTTGAATCATTTTGCATGTCTTGATAACATAAACAAGGAAACTAATCAAAGATTCCAAGATCATTCAGATATCCCTGACATTTTCTATAGTCGACCAATTGTTCAACCGGCTCACTCATTTCATAAAATATCTCGCAAAGAACAAGGAAATCTGCACAATTATTTGAATTCCAACAACTATGATAGGGGAGAAAACAACTATGATCGGGGAGCATCATACAAACAAGGGGCTCGAAATGATTTCAGAGGACACAAAGGTCATCGCCTGTTTATTCAAAAAAAATTGGGCGGGAATTTTTTTTTCAAAATCCTGTCAAACAGTTTCAACCCTTGAAAGCGTATCAGCCAAAGCAAAAAGAAGAACAACCTATTTTTGATATTGGTAAAGAAACTCCATCTACATCCCAACAATCCTTGCATAAGGGATGTTTAGTCGAAGGGGATAATGAAACAGATCTTTAGGGTGATCATGGAGGTCCCTTCAATCCAAAATTTGTGCACCTTGTGTGGAGAAGAAAACAGGCCAATCTCAAGGAGGTGGAAACTCCTTTTCCCAAACTGGCTCCGGTAGAGAACGCTTATGTCATCAAGATCACTTTTCCTGAGCATGTTCTCTCTCGGTCTATTTCATTTCTCAAAAAGTTGGCTCTCATTGGTAAGTTTAGTTCATTGATCCCCTTTCAAATTTTACTTTTATGGGCTAATAGTCAATGGTCGGGTTTTCGTGATTTTTTCTATATTGATGGCCATTCGGGGTTTTTTGTTGCTCTGTTTTCTTCACCCAAAGATAGAGACATAGTTCATAAATTCAAAGGCTGGTTTTGTCAAGGGGTTGGTCTTTTTACCTTGCCCTGGATTCCAAACTTTAAACCAGATGCTAATTTATGAGATTTTACCCATACTGGATTTCTTTCCCGAGCTTGCCTTTGGAATATAGAGATCCAGAAATTGTTGAGATCATGGCTAATCAACTAGGTATTTTTGTTTCTCATGATCTTATACCCTTTGAAGTAATTGAAAGAGATGTTAGAGTTTACCTACTTCTTGACTCAAATAAAATCCTTCCAAGGCAAATCTCTATCACATCAAAATTGGGTTTATGGTATCAAGACATTGTTATGGATAATGCAGAGGTCATTTGCAAATATCAGCATAAACTAGGGCATTTTACTAATGCCTGTAGTGGTCTCGAGTGTTTAGAGATTCTAGTTTGTAAAAATCATTGCTCAGACCCTTTACTGTGCACCATCCATCAACATGAGGTAGTTTTGCCCTCTAATTTTGTACAACCATGTAGTGTCACCTCTATGCCTCATGGAGACTTAAATTTTTAGTTATCTTATGTTCATTGGATTATTCAGTTGGCCAATTTCTTTAACATATATAGTTGGATTCTCTATAGCTATAAATCTTTCATCACACCCACAACGATTCTCCAAATATGTGACAAACCATCTGATGACAAAGAATTCATAGTTCGGGACCTAATGTTTAATGAATCTCCAATTGATATTTAGAGTTTAGTGCAAAATTTTTCAGATTTAGGGGTAGTTGTTTCAAGAAATGAAGGTCATATTCAGGGATTAGCAGATGATATTCTGTCTACATTAGCTACCACTATGATTGAGGAAATTGCCGAATTGGAAGGGGTTAGCATGACAAACGTAATGTGTCCTTTACGAAAGGCAATGTGTTGTTGCTCAACAATTGACTTTTCAGTGAAAGGGAAACTTCCCATGGTGAAAGAATCTCCTGTTTTGAGTAAACTTGTTGAATTAAGTCCTACAAATAAGATTCAACAAAATTTCTCTCTGATCTCTCCACACTCAGATATCCATTCGCACGAAATTATGCAGAAAGAAATGGAAGCCCCTCAACATGATGGTTAGTCAAAGATAAGTAATTTTGACTATTCACAGTCGCTATCGGTTGAGAAAAGTCCCAATATCAAATCAGATCTATTTAGAACTCCTAAAAAGAGAGGTAGAAAACCAAACTCAGTTAAGATTCAAGAAGAAATAGAGGCAGGTGTTCAGAGTACTTTAGATGAAAAAATTAAGGTATCAAAAAGAGTTACAAGGAGTGTGAAAGGCACTCCTTGTTCGCAATGAAAATGATTTCATGGAATGTTAGGGGCATTAATGCTCCTGACAAAAGAGGTAGAATCAAGTCTCATCTTGATTCTACAAAGGATGGCATCTACATACTTCAAGAAAAAAAGTTATCAGAGGAAATGTATCACAAAGCAGTGGCTAAATGGACACAATTTGGATCTGCTCATATGCAAGGTGTTGGGGCCTCAGGAGGATTGCTCACATTATGGAATCCTAAAAAAGTTCAAGTTCACCTATTAGATCAAGAACATAATTGGCAAATGTTGAAAGTAGTATGTTATGACATGACCTTTATGTTATTCAATGTGTATGGTCCTACCCCCTCTTAGGAAAAGAAATATTTATGGGATAAACTGACTCAATTGCTCCAACAAGACGAAGAACATAATTTTATCATAGGGGGAGATTTTAATGCAATTTTGTCTCACAAGGAGAAGCAAGGAGGAATCTACCTAGCCCCACAAACTATGCAGGATTTTCTAAACTTTACCACACAAAACAACTTATTGGATGTAATTCCCAATAATGGTCTCTTCACTTGGACTAATAGGAGGTCAGGCTTTCTTCAGATCGCGGAGAGACTTGATAGGTTTTTTATACCTTTGGAATGACGACTCAATCAGTTCAGTTATTGCTTAGAAGTTCTTCCTATTTCAAAATGAGGCTATTTTCCAGTTCAAATTGCACTTGAATGACAAAATCAGAATCCGATGTCATGTTTTGGTTTTTCTTTTAAATTCAAGCATACGTGGTTTAGACATCCACACTTTCAAGCTTTATCAAGGTAGTGGTGGGTATCTTCCCTTGCATGTAGTGGAACAAAGATGCACCAATTCTTTAAGAAACTTCAGTTTATTAAGGTTAAGGCAAAAGACGAAGGGAAAGGTCTTCAAGAACGTATTTGCACAAAAAAAAATCATTGAACAACAATTGGAAGAAGTCAACAAAAATATAATTTCCAAGGGATTGGATCGGCTTCTGCATTCTACACAGAAGGGTCTTCAAAGTGAGTGGGAAGAGGTTTGTAAGAGAGAAGAAGAATATTGGAGACAAAAATCAAGAGAGCTTTGGCTGAAGCAGGGAGATAAGAACACAAAAAAATTTCATGCATCCACAAAACAAAGAAAAGCATCAAATGTTATATTCTCAATCAAGCATGCAGACATAGGGGTATTGCTTAAAAAATTGGCAGGCATTCAAAATGAAGGAGTAAGATTTTTTAAGAATCTTTTAGCCCCTGTACCTTTTGTTGTAGAGCCTTCTTGGAATGATAAAGTTGAGCTCTTACTGCAGTCTATCCCTCCTCTAATCACTGATCATGATAATAGAGTCTTATTGGCCCCTTTCACTTTAGAGGAAATCCACAAGGTGGTGTAGCTAGGAAATCGAAAATCATCAAAGCAAATCAATATTAAACATTAATCATTAGCTCAATCACAAAAGCAAATTGCCATGATCAATCCTAACACACTCAATAGAGACATGAAAATTGAAACATTTAAAACTAAAGATTATGCAAACCAGATGTAAATCTAAATGCTTCCTTCATGCAGCTCCATTATCCTTCTTTCTTCTCCAAATAGTTTTGTTGTGGATCTCACCTACTAGTGCATGATCATGATATGAAAGCAAGTAAATAAGATGATTGCTCAAGAGTAATCGAAGTGTGATTTGACAAAGTGATTATAAATTCGATAATCTGATTAGGGATTAGATTGAAGGATTTCATCCAATTTATAGACAAATTGGATAGATTGATCAAATTAGCATGATTCAATTCAAATAGAAATTGCAAATCAAAAATGTCAATTATGACAAATTATGACAAATTATGCACCTTCTATGCAAAATTTGATTGATTGATAATTCATGACAATTTATGACAAATTTCTATGTCAAGAATTGATTGATTGTCAATTATGACAAATTATGATAAATTTCTATGCCATTCCCATGAAATTAGGAGAAAAATAGGAGAGAAATGAAATTAGGAATTTAGAAAATAGAAAATTGGAAAATTAGGAATTAGGAAATTAGAAAAAGAGGAAATTGATGAAAATTAGGAAATTAAGATAAATTAGGTGAATTAATTAATAATTTGTCATTTATTAATTAATTCACAAAAAGAGGAATAATTAGCCAATTAAATGAACATTTAATTGTGATGAGAAGACTTAGGATAAATAATTAATTTATTAATCCTAGAGAGAGAAATGACAAACAAGGCTAAATGATTAAATCACGAAACCCTAGAAGATGAATTAGCAATGCAAAGATGACAATTAGGTCTTGATGAAAGATAATTGACTCGATCATGATTCTGATTAACAAATTGGTCAATGTGATAAATGATTTGATTGATAAATGTGCCAATTGACGAGGAACAATGACTAATTGATCCAAATTGACATAATTGAGACAAACAACGATCGATGACAAATCGATCTCAAAATGACAAAATTGACAAGAGGACAAGAATCGATGACAAAATAGATTGCAAAACAACAATATTGAAAATGACCACGATCGATGACAAATCGATCGCAAAATGACAAGATCAAACATGACAACGATCGATGACAAATCGATTGTTAAAATGACAAGATTGAAAATGATAAGGATTGATGATAAATCGATCGCCAGATGATAAGATTGAAAAGAGGACAAAACCCTAATTAGGATTGACGATGTCCAAAATAATGACAAATGAGCACGTACATTGATGTGATAGGATAAAATCGATCAAAATCATGACTAGATAGTGTTGTCAACAAGACCAAATTTAAGAGCGAGACGAATGAAGAATACAGAAGAAGGACTCAATGATCGCAAATGATAAAGACCAAGTGCATAACATAGGAGAAAATGTTAATGCGACGCAAAAACCTAAAATGAGGCAATGCGCAAATGTTAAAGTATGATCCCGCAAGCGTTGACCATTTTTAGGTGTCTACAGGTGGTATTCTCTCTTTCCCCGGATAAAGCTCCAGGTCCTGATGGGTTCACTGCTATGTTTTTCCAAAAGTGTTGGGATGTGATAGGGATTGACCTTTTGGCAGTAATGGAAGAATCAAGGAAAAGGGGCACAATGCTAAAAAGTTTCAATGCAACAAATATTACTCTTATCCCAAAAACATCCTCTCCATCATCATTTGCAGAGTTTAGACCTATTTCACTCTATAACGCGATCTATAAGATAGTAACTAAGGCCATTTACCTCAGACTACATTATCTCATACCTAATATCATCTCACAAGAACAAGGGGGTTTTGGTCCAGGAAGGGAGACTATGGAAGGAGCTTTAGTAGCACATGAGGTTTTACATTCTATCCATGAAAATCAGCAAGAAAATTTTGTTGTCAAACTTGATATGATGAAATAATATGACAGGGTTAAGTGGGATTTTCTCTTCAAGGTAATATGACAGGGTTAAGTGGGATTTTCTCTTCAAGGTATGTTTCGTGGGAAGTCAATAATGGTTTCAATGATAACTTTTGGACAAACTCATGGTGTGGGCATCCTCCAATTGCTCGAATGGATAATATAGAAGATATTATGAATATAGCTATAGCTCATTGGGGTACAAAATTTAGTGACTATGTGTCCGTTGTAGAAATATTTTCAGGTAAAATAATTTGGAAAGACCCAGCGCTTCTCCCAATATCCACTCAACAATCTTCTTCCTTGGCAGATATCTTATTGAATAGGATAGTTCTCATGTCTAATAGGGAAGATGTGTTAATTTGGGAAGCTTCTAAATCAGGGCAATATTCAATTAAAGAAGGTTACAAAGCCATACAACAGGGTTGTAGCAGTAAGGTGAGTAGTCGGGCATACTCATTCTGTTGGAATGATATTGTTTTGCCAAAAGCAGGTTGTTTTGCATGGTTAACGTTGAACAAAAGAATCCTAACAACAGATAGACTAGTAAAATTGGGAATTTCACAAGCTTTTAATTGTGTGCTTTGTGGCTTGGAGGAAGAATCAGTTGATCACTTATTTTTACATTGCACTTTTGCCTCCCAATGTTGGTTCTTCATTATGAATAAACTCCAAGTTATGATGCCCTTCTCGAAATCACTTTGGGATATGTTTAACTCTTGGCCTCTTTTATTTTTATCATAATCTTTCTCAGGCATTTGGAAATGTGCTCCTGCTCTCATCATTTGGGCCATTTGGTGGGAGAGGAATAAAAGAATTTTCAGAAAAGCATCCTCTTCTCTGGATCGAGTTCTGGCCAAGTTGGAAAATTTGATTGCAGAAATTATAAATTATTCTCTCACTATTTCCAAGGACATTCAGTCATTCACCTAGTGGGACAAGGTAATTGTAAAATCATGGAATGGTATTATTATACCAATAGGGATTCCTCTGAATTGGTCTTCAACTCATGTTAGAGATAGGTCTTCCATAAAATGGTTACCCCTTGCACCTAATTTCTTTAAGATCAACTTCGATGGCTCTTCCCGTGGAAACCCAGGGAAGTCGGGATTTGGAGTTTGCATTCGAGATCATTTCGGCAAAATGTGTGCTTTCCAAGCATCTCCTATCCCTTCAGGTACCAATAACTTGGCAAAGGCAAATGCCTTACTAGCTCACCTGGTGTTAGCAAGGAAATGTGGTCTCTCCAACATACATTTAGAAGGGGATTCATTAGTTCTCATCAATGCAATTACTTCGAAAAGATCTAAGACTTGGCACCTATCGTATGTTTTGAAGCATATTTGGGATTTACTTGACACATTTCCAGATTACATTGTCAACCACACATTAAGGGAAGGCGATTCCGTAGATGAAAAATTAGAAAATATGGGTTGTGATGGCATTTCAGTTGAATCTGTTGCATCTCCCATCAAACTGTCTTCATACCCTGAATTGCTTGAATTGGTACAAAAGGAAAGTACAACATTTTAATTACAAATTATATCTCAATAAGTACTCGCATGTATGCACTTAGCCTAAAGCCTACGGATAGGATGACTGACAAGACACTCGCATATGTGAATTTAAATGTAGCTTGCGGATGGTATGAATGAAAGATAAGTGTGGGTACTCTGAGATTTTGATGATGTCATTTCACACGGGGTAAGCAAATTTTGGCCTCTCACATATCCTCTCGGTTGCATTACTATCACATGTTAATGCAAGAAATCTCGAGCTTAATTTTTAAAGACTGACTAATTATTGAATTAGGAAGATTGCCTTAATGCAATTTTTCCGGAACCTATTTTTGCATAGCAAACTAGGTTTTGTTTATAAAAGGAAACTTGCCTGCTTTAATTCACAATTTTCAGCGGAAGTTTTTGAAGTTTGAAGCATCTCAGTGTGTAGAAAAATGGAGAATGTCTCTTATGAAGGGTGCAGGCAAATGCATTGGGAGTACATGCCATGGAACGATCGAGTTCCAGTGCGTATTACAGAGCCCTTGACGACATTCCATGGGCACATTGCTGATGGGGACCTCGATCAACTGTTCCATCTGCAAAACCCACAACTAAGGAGAGCAGTCAAAGATTTCATTTGTGAGGAGATTTTGTCCCCTCAAGCCAAAAGAATTTTATTTCCCTATCAACCTCTCAGTTCTTTTTTGTCCAACACTCTTGATTTGTTGCAATCAATCCCTCTGCTCGGAATAGTGTTTTTTAAGTTGGTAAGGCAGAATGTGCTTGAGCCTGCCACGTTTCATGAAGCTTTGGCCAATTATAATCTATAGCAGGGGTCGACTCTCTTAGGGGGTCTGTTTCCATGAAATTTAATCCAATCCAATCATGCATACATGGTGCTTTATGACCGAATCAAGCATGCCCTCGAAAGGCAAAACTTTTGTCATGTACAGAATGGTCTACAACAATTTGGTAGACAATTGGATGAGCATATTGTGCACAGAGTCAGGATCAAATTTGGGGCTCTCATGGTGATTTTGGAACTAGAAAATGTTGATCCCAGATTGGCAATTTTGCAACTGGAGGAAAGGGGATGGACTTCAGATAGGGTGCTAGGCCTTAATGCATCTGTGTAGGATGGGGCCTCAGGATGGACTAATAGCTTCTCATAGCTCGAAGTGGCAGAGGAGTGGGAAAATATAACATCGACTCCTTCGAGGGAAGCAAGACTGCAACAACCCACAGAGGTCAATATCTAGGAGGTCATTCGTCGCCCTCAAGAAGAAGCAGAGCCAATGCGATGGGAGGAAGATATTTCAGCCTTCAATGCCCCCAAAAATAAAATCCTGGGTGACATAGCCATGGAAGAGTAAAAAGATAGCTCTGGCTCTCTGTTTTCTGCTCCTTAGAATAAGTTCTAGTTTTGATGTATAAGGAAATCCATTGGCAGCCGATATGGCTTATAATTTTTTACTATTTTTTGATAATTTTGTTATGTTGATAAACTATATCGAATTCTACACATCATAAACATGTATATTTTGATGAATCCTTTTTTGTAAGATTGGGTGATTTGTCCCCATATAGCGTAGATTTAGTTTTTTGTAATTGAGCCAGGATTCGGAGTTTTCTTCCTAGTTCTTTCTCTGATGAGCTCTCGAACTAGGTAGCACAAATCTGCCCTAGTCCTCCAAATTTTCTGTCATCGAAAGCTGACCTGTTCATCATTGTTGACTTTGCCAGATTTCTTGAGTACAACTTTGCACCGATTTCCTACACACAAAAGGAAAGGGAAAGATGTAAGGGATAGGGGTTTGCCTTAGGTCAAACTCCAGTTTTGGAATTAACCATGAATGATATAATGCAAATACTGAAATAAATATTAAGGATCTATATACATCATATATGTAATTATTGATGATGATGCAATGATATTTGAATGTAATCACAAATATTGAATGTAATAGCATGACAAACACATGGACGTAAAAATCCCTAATGACACACAAATGCTTGCATGAAGATTGATGTAACTTTGGTCCTCAATGCTTGAATGATGAATACGTAGCCTTGAATCTCTGAATATGCTTGATGATGAATGCTTCATGGATGCACAAATGCTAGGGATGGAGAATTAGATCTAAAATGAATTGATATGATGTCTTTATATAGGGTTCGCTAAGTAAATTACCGATTAGGCCGACCTCTAATGGTCATGTGTAGCTTGAAGAATCAAATGTTATTGGGGAGAAATAGATCCTAACCCATTTCAAATTGGGGCCCATTTGAGAGGGACCGATGCATTTTGGGACACCTTGGTCTAGACCAGGGCATTCCACTCCCTAGTCCTTCTACAAATAGGACCAAAATAAACAACCAGAGGGGAGGTTATCTGATTCATCCATAACTAGTGAAACCCTCAAAAGAGAATTGACCGGCTTATGTAGCAAGAGTAACACAACGAAAGCAACAAGAAAACATAGCAAGATTACATAAATAGATCATATTATTACCTTATAACTCTCGGCAACCATCTAGTTATCATCATATAATCATCATAGAATATTTGGTAGTTAACCGGTTACATGTAGGCTTCAAGTTAGATACAATCCAACCGGGACTCTAAGAATCAACTGGATCACTAAATGTGAATCTAAAATCCTTATTTTGATTTCTACTTCCTCTACCCTACAAATGATTACATATGCCATATATATACCCTCCAGAACATATTCAGGTCGGCCATAAAAGATTACATTTACCAATGCAGGAAAATGAAATGTGTAACTAAGTTGACCCTAAGAATGAAAGAAATCCTTCCGAAAAATAACAACCAAGAGGTGTGGTTTAGCAAGAAGGTCAGCCACATGCCAAAGAACATTGGAAAAGACCCAAAATAGATCCACATGCCAAGAAACACTCTAGTAATGAAGGAAAACCAATCGGTAAGCACAATAATTGTCCCAGAACCCAAAAACAGTCAACCAGAAGCAATAACTAGCTTGGAAACTAAAAATAAGATCTATAATGAAAAGCAAGCAACTACCAGTACCAACCGGTAAGAACACAGAGAACTGCACACTGAACTAAACAAGAACTAAACTAAAAGCAAATATTTTTGGTTGATGCAAGATTTCTCTTAGACCAGGGATGCTCTTGCATCATACACCCCAAGTAGAAAGAGATGTTCCATGAGAGTCAAATCATGAACATCTAAAAGGATTCAGAATAAAAACCCATGCTTGTTTCTGATCCAAACATCTTCCTTATCTACCAACCTCTTCTTTAGCTCCTCTGGAATCTCAACCTACTTCTCTAACCCCTGACTCTCTTTGTTTTTCTTCCTTTGCTTCAGATTTGCACATTGTCTCTGTTTATTGCTCTCTTTCTTCTGCAACTCAGATTTGTTTCTGCCACAAGAATTCATCTGGTTTGTCACCATAAGCTTCCTATCATGAAGTTCTATCTGTCCATCAGACTTATCTATCAGATCTTTCTGCAAACTCAGGTCACCTTCCGGTATAACCTTTGCAACCAATTTCTCAGTACAACAACTTTTCTCAAGACTTAGATTCTTCACCTCCTTCAAAGAAATCAATGTGAACTTTTGCCCATCTTTCTCAATAGTGATTAGGTTTCTTCCACAGTCATAAATAGCTCCTCTATCAAACTGCCAAGGTCTTCCCAACAAGACATGAAAAACACTCATAGATACAACATCACACAAAACCTCATCCCTAAAAGACCCAATATTAAAATTCACCAAACACTACTCCTTTACTTCTATCTTTTGATCATCTTGTAATCAACTTACCTCATAAGGACAAGGATGATAAGGCCTCTTCAATCCAAGCTTCACAACCATCTCCTAGATGCCAAATTGTCAGTACTTCCACTATCCACAATAACCTTGCAACACTTACCACCTGATTTACACATAGTTCAGAAAAGACTCCTTCTCTGAGTAGATCTGGTATCCTCACTGCTCCACTCCATCATGATTCTTCTGAATATAAGGGATTCTCCTTGCTTCGGTATACAATCAACTCTGGTAACTACACCTTCTGGTTCCTCATTTTCTACACAACTTCTTGCCATCCCCTTCTTACATTTATAAAATCTATGCTTGGTTTCCCCACACTTGAAACATTTGCCAGGAAATTCTCTACCAGTGCTGCCACTACCTTTCCTCTGTGTTTTATGTTCTGGTTCTTTACTCCACTTAGGTTTTGAATCTTCCTCAATATTATGCTTCTATGTACTCATCTACCTCTTGAATCTCTCCTTCCCTCTAGGGTTATTCAGTTGTCTTCTTCTCACCTTCTCTTTAGCCTTCAAAGCATACCGGTAAGCTTCTTCAACTATGGAAACCCTCAACATACTCATCTCATCCTGAATGTTAAATGTACCTCACCACCTTTTCTCTATCCACCTCTCTATGTCTAGATGTAATCATCACCTTGTAGAATTCCTCAGTATATTCTTTCACAGTCATGTTTCTATATTTCAGGTTCTGTAACTTCTTAAACAATACCAACTCATAGTCTCCTGGTATGAACTTGGCCTTCAATCTTGCAACCATCTGTCTCCACTGGGTGATCTTCATTTCACCATTCTCCACTCTGTCTTTCTACAATTCAATCCACCATAAGGCAACATGCCTTTTCAACTTAGTTTGTGCCAATCGAACTCTTTGCGGGTTCTTGACATCCTCAAACTCAAAGTAATCCTCCAACTCTATGATCCAATCAATCAAATCCTCTGGGTTTAGCGTTATGGTAAAGTTTGAAACTTCTACTTTATGAACTTTACTCGCTTGCGTCACTACTCTCAGAAATCTCTCCTCTCTTCCATCTTCCAGTTCTTCAGCCTCTTCTACTTCAAGTTCTTCACCGACTTCTTCATTCTCATCATCAGATTCAGGGTTCCTCCGCAAACCAGCCAAAGCATTTTGGATTTCGTTCCTCACCTCATTCTTGTAGTCCTCCATCATCTGCTCTATAGGATTTGAGAAATACAACCCCACAGTAGCCTGAAGATCTTTTGCAAGCCGAATAACATGTTACAAGGAGAAGCAATGAAGCAATAATATGAAGAACACACAAAACATAGGAAAAATATTCTCAAAATATGAGAGCTCCAATTCACCAAAAAAGTATTGTGGAAAGATAATACAATGAAAAGAAAAAATAACCTCTAATAGGTCAAGAAACCCTAAAAAAGGAAAACCCTAGGCTTGCACATAATAATTAATTAAAATAATTAATTATATGCACCTAATGTTAGCTTAAGTGTAAAAAGATAATTGGGAGCTTAAAGAATTAAACAAATATTGTTTAATTAATCAAGTAAAGACCCAATTACTCTAACACCCCCCCTTAAGCTAGACTTAGGGAGAAGCTAAAACCTAGAACAACTACAGAAAGCATGAAAGATGGGTCTTGGCAACAAGGCCTGATTAGGTACCCAAATACAATGAAATCTCTATGAAACGGAGACAAAAGAGAAAACCCAGTGGGAAAAAAAATCCTCTCCAAAAAGAGATAAAAGAACATGCTAAAAGAAGAAGAAGGAAGGAAGGCCTCATAAAGACCCCCCAAGGACAACTTCCTTCACCCCAAGCATAGAGTGCAACTGAAGATAGCGCGGCGATGCAAAAGGTTTCGTGAAGATGTCTGCAACCTGCTCAGAAGTGGGAATGTACTCCAGAATGAGAACACCATCCTGAATCAACTGACGGATGAAATGCATGTGAAGCTCAATGTGCTTCATCCACTGATGCTCTACTGGGTTGCAGGAAATATGAATAGCACTCTGATTGTCACACCAAAGAACAATGGGACTATCAGGAGGAAAACCAAACTCAGTCATCAACTGTCGAAGCCATAAGATCTCCTGACTAGTGAGCACAGCAACGCAGTACTCAGCCTCTGTAGATAATAATGCATGAGCAGTCTACTTCTTGCAAGACCATGTGATAGGACCAGAGCCAAGATAGTAAACAAGGCCAGAAGTAGACTTCCGATAAGCGACATCACCAGCCCAATCTGAGTCAGTGAAGCCAACAATGTGAGGTTCCCCTGACATATAGTGAATGCCATGAGAACTAGTGCCCTGAATGTACCTCAAAATACATTTGGCAGCTTGCTAATGACTCTCATGAGGATCATGAGAGAATCGAGAGACAAGACCAATGGCAAAGGAAATATCAGGATGGGTGTGAGTCAGGTACAACAAACTGCCAACCAACTGCCTGTAAAGTGTAGAATCTATTGAAGGAGTGGGACAAGTTGTAGTCAAAACAACCCCTGACTGAAATGGAGTAGGAGCAGGCTTGCAATCAAGCATGCTGAAGCACTAAAGCATGTCAAGAGCATACTTCTACTGGTAGAGAGAGATCACATATGAAGACTGAATCACCTGAAGACCAAGGAAATAGTGCAAAAGACTGAGATCTGTCATCTCAAACTGATCCATCAAGGCACACTGAATATGTTGAATCATAGAGGATGAGCTACCCGTGATGAGAAGATCATCAACATATAGCACAAGAATCAAGATGTCACCCTCAAGAAGTTGAATATAGACAGTGTGATTAGAATGATTGCGGGAGAACCCAATGGAGAGCAAGAAAGAGTCCATCTTCTCATACCAAGCCTAAGGGGCCTGTTTGAGACCATACAATGAACGCTGAAGTCTGCAAACCAAAGAACTATCCTGCACAAATCCATGAGGTTGTTCCATGTAGATTTCCTCCTATAGATCCCCGTTCAAGAAGGCACTCTTCACATCCATCTGAAAAATAGGCCAACGTTGAGAAGCTGCAAGAGATAGTACAAAGTGAATGGAATTCATCTTGGCAACAGGGGAAAATGTCTCAGAGTAATCAATACCCTCAACTTGTGAAAACCCCTTCGCAACAAGACGAGCTTTGTACTTATCAATGGAACCATCAGCAACATATTTAGTGCGAAACAACCAGCGACACCTAACCATCTTTCTGCCCTTAGGAAGAGGATAGAGATCCCAAGTATGATTCCTCATCAAAGAAGAATACTCCTCCTCCATAGCACAATCCCACTCAGGGTGACCTGTCGCCTCTGAAAACTTCTGAGGATCATCTGAAATAGCATGACTCAAAAGACTAGAACCCACAGTATGAGAATGAGTGTGACGAGTATCTGAAGGATCACCAGCCATAGGACCTCCCGCCTCAACAGTAAGGCGAGCCCACTTGGGCATCTGAGGTGGAGTAGGTGGAGGTGGGGATGGTGGATCATCAACACCATCATCAGAATCATCCTCAAAAAGATCCTGAAGGGGTGCAATGGCCGGAGTAGGCAGAGGAGTAGACACTGGAGTCGGGGTAGCCACTGTGGGAAGACGCTCATCAAACTGAACATCCCGTTGAAACAGGACCTCTCTAGAATCAGGATCAAACAACCTATATGCCTTAACATCTTCACAGTAGCCAACAAAAATGAGTGGTCGGCTCTTCCGCTCCATGGCTTTCCTCTGAGCATCAGGAATAAAGGCCCATGCCTCACTGCGAAACACTCGAAAAAAGGAAACATCTGGCTTGTCATGAGACAAAGCTTCCTCAGGAGTCATATGTCGAATAGACTTGTGAGGCATCCGATTCTGAATATAGTTGGCTGAATTGATTGCCTCAGCCCAAAAAGATGAATCCATGGACCTGGACTGAATCATACAATTCGCCATCTCTCGTAAAGTTTTGTTCTTGCATTCAGCGACACCATTCTGCTGAGGGGTGTAGGGAACAGTAAACTGATGCTACAAACCATGCTCAGTGCAAAAATCTTTGAAATCTAGATTCACATACTCCCCCCCATTATCTGTACATATCTGCCAAATAAAACAGCCAGACTGCTTCTCTACATATGTCTTGAAGATTTGAAATGAATCAAAGACATCAGACTTGTACTTAAGAAAGTACACCCATGTGCGTCTGGAGAAGTCATCAATAAACGTGAGTACATACTTGGCCCCTGAAAAAGAAGGAGTGGGAAATGACATGAGGTCACTATGAATCAACTCCAAGGGAGCCAAAGCACGAGAGGCTCTTCCCTTCGGAAAGGGATCTCTATGATGCTTGCCAAGCACACAACCATGACAAACACCATCAATGCAGGAAATCTGTGGGAGCCCAAGAACAAGTGCCTGTGTACTCATCTGCTGAAGATATCTGTAATTGACATGGCCCAATCGCTCATGCCAAAGCTTACTCACTAAATCTACATGTGCTATGAGAGATGAACCTGTACCCAAAGAGGGCTCAAATTCATCAAATCTGTAGAGACGAGATGCAGAATCCACACTACCAGTAGCCACAACCAAATCAGGGTCATAGAGGTCCCAAATAGCCACATCATGTGGTGAGAACTCAACTGTCTTACTAGAGCCAGAGTGGCAAATCTAATAAATGGACAGGAGGTTCATCGAGATGTCAGGGACAACCAGAACATCCTGTAGAGTACCCCCATCCAAAGAGACAGAACCTGAACCCAAGACAGAAAGTTGAACTGAGTCACCCACTGCAATCTGTGAAATACCACAAGAGGCAAGAGAAGTAACCAACTGCTGAGTGTGTGTCATATGAGGAGAAGCACCAGAATCTAGAATCTATGTGG
This sequence comes from Cryptomeria japonica, assembly GCF_030272615.1. Lineage (NCBI taxonomy): Eukaryota > Viridiplantae > Streptophyta > Pinopsida > Cupressales > Cupressaceae > Cryptomeria > Cryptomeria japonica. The sequence goes on along the minus strand of NC_081415.1, from coordinate 592,727,060 downwards.
ACCCATAGGTCGAAGCTCTAGCAGTGAGAGCATGACCTTTCCCTATGGAAGGAGAAGACGCCCGAGGTGAGGAAATGTGATGTTGTTGCATGGCTTCCTCTAAAGCCTCTAATCATTTCCAACATCTGGAAACTAGATGTCCTTCCTTGCCACAAAAACTGCAAGTGTCTGATGATTTCTTCTTAGTCTTAGAGGAAGACTCACCAGACTGTGAAGATTTCCTTTGTTTGGGAGGAAATGGTTTTGAATCAAACTTAGGAGCAGGCTTGGAGGAATTCTCACTACCTGTAGAAGGCTTCTTTGGCTTCGATTTTTGTTTCTGTTTCTCCTTCTCCTTAGAGGACTGAGCAACCAATGCTTTGTTCTTGGAGCTTGAAAGCGTATCCAACTAAGAAAGATGAGACTGCTCACGAGACAATCGCTCACAAAAGACATCAAAGGTAGGTATGTTGAAATGAGTACCCAAGCCATCCATGGTGGAGTAGAAAGCAGAGGCAAAAAACTGAAAGTGACCCAGAAGCTTCGAAAGAATCAAATGAATGCACTCTGTATTAGTCTTGTTCTTTGCACATCCCTGAAGAACAGATCTAGTAGTCTTGAATTTGTTCAAAAAATCCTCAATAGTGGGAAAGGAATCAAGTAACAAAGAAGTCAACTCTGCCTCAATCTGTAATGCTTGAATCTCATTGACCCTCCTGAAGAGAGAATCAAACTTCAACCACATATCCCGAGGAGTAAGCAACTCGTCAAGGTGAAACAGAATACTATCGGAGACATGCAAAGAGATCAAACCCATGGCCTCATCCAGCTTGTTCTGGTGCATAAGAATCTCATAAGGACGCTGTAGGACTGGCTGAACCTCATCCAAAGAAGCCCACAACCCTCATGCCCTGAGAAGCCTCGTGATGCGGGGCTTCCAGGTGTGATAGTTGTCTGAAGTCAACAACTCAACTGAAGGACCTGCCATTAGAACAAAGAAAACTCTGCACCTGCACCTACTTGTTGGTTGTTTTTATTATGTGATCTTTCATAATAGACAAAAGATGCAAAAGGGTTTGTTTGTTTTGAGAGTTTAGGTGTTCTTGATTTTTGATATAAATGACAGAAAATGAGAAAAAAACACCCCCCCACAATAGAGAAACCCAAACCCTAGTACATAGTAATGAGAAGGAAGTAGTGCATAAGCAAAAAAAAATTCAAACTGATATCTCATGTACCTGGTGAAAATTCTGAGAAAAAATATCGCAAATTTGAATAGAGCATGATGAGAGCTTTCCAACACCTATTCTTTTTCGAAAAACAGAGTCTGTTTGCCCATTCTACGGCCCCGGAAGTGCAAAAAAGGAAGCCCGACTTTGACTGGTAAAAAATACAGTCAAACAGAAGATGTAGGAAAAAAATATCCGCCACGAGGTCCATCTCGGAATCACCTTTCCGATGCCTATTCGTTCGCCAAAATTTGACTTCGGATGCACAATCTAGGCCCAAAAAACCAACCCCCTCTCAAAAAGACTAGAGAGGAGGGGCTGGTGGTGGTCCGGGCGGAGGAGAAGCTCGAGCCGGGTAGAGGTGGTGCGGCACAGGCTGAGCAGAACGCTGGCCGGGTAGAGCAAAGCTCAGGCGGAGCTCGGGCTGAGCGGAGCTTGGTGGGGCGGAGGCGGCGCGACCTGGTCGGAACGGAGCTTGGCGGGGTTGCTAGAACGGACGGCCGGCGAGGGGGTTGCCGGAGCCAGCGGGAGGAGCCATCGCTGTCTGCAGTCGGTGGGGACAACTATGACCGGAGGGCCGGTGGGCCAGTGGGGTTGGCTTGACGGGTCCATAAGCATCGTACGACGCCGGACAGTCAGGTCCGATGCCCGAAACAAAAAAAACTTTTTTTTTGAAAACCTTTTTCGCCCTGCAATTTTTGTGATTTTTTTGTGAATTTTTTTTTTAAAATCAAAAAAATCTGGCCTGCATGCTGTAAAAAGGCAATTTCTTTTTCAAAATTTTTCTCGATTTGCGTGCCAGAGCCGTATGACCTGGATCTGAGAAAAAATTGCTCCTAGAGGCTCATGAACCAAAATAGGTCAAATTTTATATGACCATAGGGGTTTTGGGGCCTTCTGAGCATGATGGTGAGGTCTATTTAGGCCCGAAGTTCTCAAAAAAAGGTCAAACCCTAGGTACATAAAAAATCTTGAAACCCCAGATTTGCTTCCAATGCAAAAAATTCTCAAAAATAGGAACAGGTAGCTGCAGATCTGAGCTCTGATATCATATAGGAGTTGAGAAATACAACCCCATAGTAGCCTAAAGATCTTCTGCAAGCTAAATAACCTATTACAAGGAGAAGCAATGAAGCAATAATTTGAAGAACACACAAAACATAGGAAAAATATTCTCAAAATACGAGAGCTCCAATTCACCAAAAAGTATTGTGGAAAGATAATACAATGAAAAAAAAAATGTAGCGTCCTAAAATTGTGACACTTGTAATTTCGACTGCATTTGGGTCTTCACGATGGTGGTGCAACGTTGAACCTGAATGGAGACCCCGAAACCTGTTTGCGACACCAAAAACTGCATCTTTTTGCACCTTGGCATGATCCCTCCTTGCACCCTGCTGTCCCGGGAGGTGGGACCATGGCACCCAGCGCCCTGGTCCCTGGTCTTATTTTGGGCCCGATCTCTTGTTGGGCATCGGGTCTTTAAGTTTGCAATTTGGAAAATAATGCTTCTAGGTCGGCCTAAGGTCGGAAAAATCAGTCTCTCAACCCTAATTGACAAGTATATAAACTACTTTTCCTCTCCCAGAAAGGGAGGAAGGAAATAAGCAAGAGCAAGACGCGGAAGTGATATTCAAACATTCAAACATTCAAGCATTCAAGTATTCCTTCAAGCAATTGAGCATTCTAAGTCTCCATTCAAGGCTAGCTGTTGCATTCAAGACAAGGATTCAACTATTGAAGAGGAGATCACATACAACATACAACATACTACATACATTACACCTTCGCATGTAAGAATACAAACATTTACATTTACAGCATTCTCATTTCTTGGTTAATTCCAAAACCGGGGTTTGACCTAAAGGCAAACCCCTAATCCCTAACCCCCCAATCGTCCTCTCTTTTCTGTGTGTAGGTTGCAGGTACGTGGCTGTAATTGAAGATCTGGAATCCTTGTGCAGAGATGAACAGATCCCCCTTCATTTCGCGGATTTTTCGGAGGACCGTGTGCACTCCGGGCGCCATCGTCCCGTCAACTTTCGCTCAAATTTGCAGGGCAACACCATCTCGACATTTTACTGCTAATTCCAGGTCTGCAGCTTCATCCCGTATCCCTATCTCTGTTTATAAGTGAATCTTTCTTACTTTACATGCATTCCTAGTTCAATCGTTCTATCTACATTCTTTACAAAAGAGGGTATCCTTGATGTATTAACCCTTGAAACTCATTTAGAATCCAGTCTTGCATTGCGTGGGATTGGATCTTGTGGGTTTCAACCCCTCTTTTGAATGTAAAGTCTCTCCTAAGTGAAAACCATCAACCCTAGTGACCTCCCTTCTCTCTCCTTGGAGTTAGGGGGGGGAGAACAACTAGGGTTCGATTTTTCCGCTTTACATTTTGGTGAACCCAACGTGAACATCCTAATTCTGATTATTCATGATTAGATCTGAAAAATTTGCTTCCTTAATTACATTTCCATGTTTGATCTTTTGCAAATTTTAGAGGTTAATTGCATAAAAACCCTAAAATTTTCTTTTTACCAATTGAGCTTGTGAAATGTTTAATTGTTAATGCTTGTTTCAGATCTACCCTTCTATTGTAAATTGTCAATTCATATTTGCGCTTTAATTTTGAAAATTAAGTGGTTAAGTGCTAAAACCCTAATTTTTAAAACCTTCTTGATTCAACCTTTGACTGATAATTTCACTGATCAAAACACCTCCAAATCAGCTGTAACTTTGGATTCTGCAACAAAATCACAATATCTTTCATCCCTGAAAATTTGGAAAAAAGTTGCGAGGACTGAGTGCACCCCGAGCGCCATCGTCCCCGACATTTTTTCCGAAATTTCGGGAGCTAGATCTTATTGTATTTTTCTGCTAAAATCCAGAATTTTGGCTGATTTTATCAATTCTAACACTTTCAAAATTAAAGTCAAAGTTGGTCTAGTGATTGCTTGGATTAAGGCTTCTAATCATTCAAAAATTGTTGAAATTGAAATTTGTATCAAAATTGTGTTCCTTACTGTCCTAAATCTGAAAAGTGTGTTAGCATTCATTCGAAATTTCAGTGCTTTATTCAAATTTTTACAATTGTGACTTTTGAAATTAAGTGTTTAATTGCGGCAACTTTGATTTCCGCTTTCAAATTTGAATTTTGCATGAAATTGAGTCAACTTTTAAATTTCAAAGCCTGCATTGCTTTCAGTATTCCCTCTAAAATCATAAAATTCAAAATTTCAGTTTCCCTTTCTTTTTCAAAATTCAAATTTTGCATTTTTCAACAATCTTGGTAGGGTTCAATTTTGAGATTGCAACTTTAATTTGGCCTATCTACAGATCTTAAAATCACTCAATTTTTTCAGATTAGCTTTAAAATCATCATAACTTTCATCCCTGAAAATTTTGAAAAAAGTTGCGAGGACCGTGTGCACTCTGTTCGCCACGGTCCCTGACATTTTTTTTGAAATTTCGGGAGATTGTCCTGATTGTATTTAACAGCTTAAATCTAGGAGATTGGCTGATTTTATTGAAATTTGCTACCTATAAAATTCAAAATCTTCTCTCTCTCTTTAGTGCATGAGTTTTACAACAATAAGCCCTACTTACACTATTCCCATTAGACGAAGCCTTAGAATTAAGTCTTTCCAAGGTTTAATTACTGAGGAGATGGAACCTAATTTGAAAGGCCTTTTTAACGAGGACATGGGTAATTCCTTTAATCCTCTTAATGATGAAGAAGCTCTCCATCAGGTTTCTGTAGAACAACTTTCAAAATTGGATAACCAATTTGATGATTTTCGACAATGGATGTCTCAAGAATACCCTGATAGTGAAGCTCTTTCATTAATTGAGGGTCTAAAACGTATGGTTCAAAGTGATAAGAATGGAATTGATATTTTGCGTGGTATTGCACACATTGTGGATTCAAATGTGATGCCTATGAAGAGTTGTGCCGAAACTTTGGGTTATACACAACCTCCTACTCAAGTTAATCATTCTATTCCTTTGACAACTCCTATTGCTAGTATACCTACTTTTACATCAAACATAATGACTACTTCAATACAAGACATTCCACCTATGATCACCAGTCATGGGGGCAATCCGTCTTCTTCAATCAACCCTCTTCCTTCATTCAATCCAACTTCTTCATTCATTCCTTCAATGAGTGTTCCTATTACATCTCCACAAATGAACATGATGCAAGGGGGCAATTCGTTTAATCATTCCATTCCTCCTTGTAGTGTTCCTCCTTTCCAATCATCTCCTATGACTAACTATCATAGTGTCCCACCACCTTATTCTCAATCAATACCTTCTTTCAATAACATAATACCTCCATCACAATCTAACACGTCTAATATGAACTCTTCGACTGAAGCGACCATTAACAATCTTGCACAAACTGTCTCTTCTTTACAACAACAAATTGCCTCTATGAATCAATCTAAGTTTAGTGTGCCCACATTTGATGTTGCGAGCCCACTTTCTCTTGACATTGTTTGAGCTATCCCCCCTAAACATGTTGAAATTCCACATTTGGAGCTTTATAATGGTAAGGGTGATCCTCTAACACATGTTAAGACCTTTCAAACAATATGTACCGATTTTGCTTATGACCAAAGGTTGCTTGCAAAACTGTTTACTAGAACATTAAGAGATAAAGCCCTACAATGGTATTGCTCGTTGCCTTCTTATTCTATTACTTCTTTCGAACAACTTGCAAATGCTTTCATTCAACAATTTCAAAACAATATAAGTCCTAATGTTACTTTGATTGATTTAATGCATTGTAAACAAGGTGTTAAAGAAAAAGTGACTGATTTCATTGGTAGATATAAGCATTTGTATGCTCAAATTTCCTTTCCAGTACCTAACAATGATATTCAAAGAATCTTTATTTCTAATTTACAAAAAGATATTAGAGAAAAACTTCTGTTTTCTGAGTTTACTTCTTTCCAACAGTTGTGCGCAACTCTTCACAATTATCAACTGACTGTGAGTCAAATGGAACAAGCAAATCCTATGGCTCCGAGTGATAAGGGTGATAGTAGTCAACAACCATTTGGGAAGTTTAAACCGAACAGAGAGTCTATTAAATTCAATGAAAACATCATCAACAACAATGTGAATGCAGCATCAGGTGTGCCTCCTATTTCTAAGTTTTTCAAGAAAGAAAGAAAGTTTACTCCTTTGAATGAATCATTGCATAGTATTATGAATAATTTATTGGAACAAAATGTGCTTACTCTTCCTCCTATAAAGCAAATAGATCCTGCAAAGATTAACTCACCCTATTTTGATAACAAATCTTTTCGTCAATTTCATCGTCATCCTGGGCATGATACTAAAAAATGTTTTGCTTTAAAGGGTAAAATTCAAGATTTGATTGATAATATTACTATCTCTGTTTCTGGTGTGAATGATAAAGGCAACACATATGTAGCTCCTCCTAACCAAATCTTCAGATTTTTACTGATCCATTACCTTCTCATACCTCTAATGTGGTTGAGACTAATGATTCCTCTTTCTCACCTGATAGTCTTGTGTCTATGACTCCGAATGTGATTAACTTTGTGGAACAGCAGAAAATCCCTAAAGAACCTTCTATCACATTTGATTCCAGTGAAACTACCAGGGCACCTGATAGTCCTTTATATATAGTTGCAAAAGTCAAGAATACACCTTGCCATGGAGTGCTTATTGATCCTTCTTGTATGGTTAATATCATTACTGAAGAATTTCTTTTTACTTTGCAATTGAATCAAGTGATCTATGACGAAAAAAATGTGGTTGTGAAATTATTTGATGTATTTTCTTCTCCTGCAATTGGTTCTATTACGTTACCTATTGAGGTCCATAACAAACCCCTTGATGTGGACTTTGCTATTATTCCATCGTCCGAACAATTTCGTCTGAAGCTAGGCTATCCTTGGTTATCTTCCATGAAAGCTATTGCTTCTCCTATTCACAAGTGTTTAAAATTTCCTCATAATGGTGAAGTTGTTACTGTCAATCATAGTCTCTTTAAACCAGCTGAAAGAACTTCTAGTGTTCCTATTGATTATTTTTGGCCTAAACAATTCCAATCTCTTCCACCGCGGAGTGATCATCTTTTCAAATCTTATCAAAAGTAGAAAAAAGATATGATCCTGTCTCTAAGTGAACCTAGAACACCCAAACTTGATATTCCTATCGTTCTTGAGAAGGAAGTTCTTCCTTTGAAAGATAAAACTAATGTCTTTCCTCAAGAAGATTCCCAACCCATCCCTATGAATGTGACTATGCCTAAAAGTAGACCTATACCTCCTCGTCATGATGGACTTGGTCTCCTTCCTAAACCAAATATTCCTCCCTTATATGGAGTAGTTCCTCCTCCTTCCTCTTATGGAGAGAAGAGACCTTCTTCTTCTCCTATTATTCAACCTAAGAGACCACAACCTAAACACCCAAGTGATAAGGATGAGAACATTCCTCGTCCTCAATCTTCTCAACTTCCTACTAAGACTAGACGGAATCGTTCTGCATGTGAACACCGACGAAAGCGTCGTCTTAGAGCTCAGGTCGTTACTTCTCAAACTTTGCAATCCCCAAAAACACCTTCAACCAGTATTATTCCGTTTTCTCCTCAGCCAAAAATTGAGCCAAAATCTCCTAAACATAAGGTGCATGATGGTCTTGATCCTGTGCGAGTTAAAGATCCTATTTTTATAAATCTTGATGATGATATAGATGAAAATGTTATTCATGATGAAAATATTATTCATGATGAAAATACTACTCCTGTTCATTCTGATAGTGAATATGAATATGTTGATGTTGATAACCATTTATCTAACGAATTTTCTAAAGCACTTATCTCAGTCTTCTATTTGTTGTCCTTAGTGTTGTCTACTTGAGGATGATGCAAAGCATTGAGATCTCTTTTGGTCTCTCTCATGTTGACTCAAAAGACACATGTGTTCCCTTCTTCTAGGTGACCTTCCTTGATTGGGGAATGAAGAACAATTATGCATACATACATATGATATACATGAATTATCATACAACATACTGACCCCGAGGAAAGCGAAGTCACCTTGTGCTTTGTGTTTTGTTTCTATTATCCTTGGGCTTATCTCACACTTGGGGGCTAAATCCTTGTGATAACGTGCTCCTTTCCCTTCTCATTTCTTATATGTATCACTACCTTAAAGCAATCACCCCCGATGAGGCATGTGCAATCGCTTTAACATAGGGGGGCATACACCCCGTTCATATCTCTCCAAGATACTTGAAAATTTCTTGGCAAATTTAGCTTTGCCTTGAAAATTTTTGATATCTTTCTTGCATGACTCATTGTGAGGGAACCTTACTACTGACAGTCATGGTCCTCCCTCGTGATCTTCCCTTTTACTTTGTCAATCGAAGTCGTAAGATCCTCAGTCCACTGGGGGCTTGGTGTATCTTGCCTCCTTGACATGGTGAAAGTCTTTCAATGTTGTTTCCTTGTACTTTACCGGAAGTATGGGCGTACGCTTATACTCCCGCTAAAGTGGGGGCTAAATGTAGCGTCCTAAAATTGCGACACTTGCAATTTCGACTGTATTTGGGTCTTCACGATGGCGACGCAACGTTGAACCTGAATGGAGACCCTGAAACCTGTTTGCGACACCAAAAACTGCATCTTTTTGCACCTTGGCATGATCCCTCCTTGCACCCTGCTGTCCCGGGAGGTGGGACCATGGCACCCAGTGCCCTGGTCCCTGGTCCTATTTTGGGCCCGGTCTCTTGTTGGGCATCGGGTCTTTAAGTTTGCAATTCGGAAAATAATGCTTCTAGGTCGGCCTAAGGTCGGAAAAATCAGTCTCTCAACCCTAATTGACAAGTATATAAACTACTTTTCCTCTCCTAGAAAGGGAGGAAGGAAATAAGCAAGAGCAAGATGCGGAAGCGATATTCAAACATTCAAACATTCAAGCATTCAAGTATTCCTTCAAGCAATTGAGCATTCTAAGTCTCCATTCAAGGCTAGGTGTTGCATTCAAGACAAGGATTCAACTATTGAAGAGGAGATCACATACAACATACAACATACTACATACATTACACCTTCACATGTAAGAATACAAACATTCTTACAACAAGGTATCAGTATTTGTTTACATTACAAACATTTACATTTACAGCATTCTCATTTCTTGGTTAATTCCAAAACCGGGGTTTGACTTAAAGGCAAACCCCTAATCCATAACCCCCCAATCGTCCTCTCTTTTCTGTGTGTAGGTTGCAGGTACGCGGTTGTAATTGAAGATCTGGAATCCTTGTGCAGAGACGAACAGATCCCCCTTCGTTTCGCGGATTTTTCGGAGGACCGTGTGCACTCCGGGCGCCATCGTCCCGTCAACTTTCGCTCAAATTTGCAGGATAGCACCGTCTCAACATTTTACTGCTAATTCCGTCCGCAGCTTCATCCCGTATCCCTATCTCTGTTTATAAGTGAATCTTTCTTACTTTACATGCATTCCTAGTTCAATCGTTCTATCTACATTCTTTACAAAAGAGAGTATCCTTGATGTCTTAACCCTTGAAACTCATTTAGAATCCAGTCTTGCATTGCGTGGGATTGGATCTTGTGGGTTTCAACCCCTCTTTTGAATGTAAAGTCTCTCCTAAGTGAAAACCATCAACCCTAGTGACCTCCCTTCTCTCTCCTTGGAGTTAGGGGGGGAGAACAACTAGGGTTTGATTTTTCCGCTTTACAAAAAAAAAACCTCTAATAGGTCAAGAAACCCTAAAAAGGGAAAACCCTAGGCTTGCACATAATAATTAATTATATGCATCTAATGTTAGCTTAAGTGTAAAAAGATAATTGGGAACTTAAAGAATTAAACAAATATTGTTTAATTAATCAAGTAAAGACCTAATTACTCTAACATGCTCTACCCTCTGAGGGTTTGTCCTTCTAGGCAACGTCTCCTCTTCCGCTCCGGTGAACTGCCTCAACTCGACGATCTAACTACCGATTTCAATTGCCTCTCCTCGACGCTCTATTGAACACATGCACAACCTGCCTCCAATAGGTGATCTGTCCACCCAAAGGAATGCCTCAAGGTTCACAAACAACTCTTCCACTAGCCAGTTCATAACCAACTCTGATACCACTTGATGCAACCATAACCGATGAGAGACTCAAAAGAGAATTGACCGGCTTATGCAGGAAGAGTAACACAATGAAAGAAACAAGAAAACATAGCAAGAATGCATAAATAGATCATATTATTGCCTTAGAACTTCTGAAAACCATTCGGTTATCATCATATAATCATCATAGAACATCAGGTAGTTAACCGGTTACATGAAGGCTTCAAGCCAGATACAATCCAATCGAGACTCTGAGAATCATCTGGATCACTAAATGAGAATCTAAAATCCTTATTTTGATTTCTACTTCCTCTTCGCTACAAATGATTACATAGTCCCATATATATACCCTCCGGAACATATCTGGGTAAGCCACAAAAGATTACATTTACCAATGCAGGAAAATGAAACATGTAACTAGGTCAGCCCTAAGAATGAAAAAAATCCTTCTGAAAAATAACAACCAAGAGGTGCGGTTCAGCAGGAAGGTTGGCCACACACCAAAGAACCTCGAACAAGACCCAAAATAGATCCACATGCTAAGAAACGCTCTGGTAATGAAGGAAAACCAACCGGTAAGCACTAGAACTATCCCGAAACCCAAAAACAGTCAAACGAAAGCGATAACTAGCCAAAAAAGAATCCAATTAGACCGAAAATATGGAATTAAGCACAAGAACCAACCTGGAAACTGAAAATAGGATCTGAAATGAAAAGCAAGCAACTACTAGTACCAACTGGTAAGAACACAAAAAAGTGCACACTGAACTAAACAAGAACTAAACTGAAAGGAAATATTTTTGGTTGATGCAAAATTTCTCTTAGATCGAGGATGCTCCTGCATCATTATCCCATAGTAGGATGAGCACCAAAGGTTGTTCATGACATCAAAGTTGGATAATAGGGTGAAATCAAACCTAAAGAGGGGGTGAGGATAGGACATACTTAAGTAGGAGCACAAACATGAGGTGTAAATTGGACCGGTGACAATTTATGATGCTATAAGTTTATGTTTAATTTTGATAGAGAACATATGAATTATATAAAGAGTGTTAAAATATTTATGTGGTATTTTTTCTATTATTGTTTGGTTTATTTCAATACTAACAATATGGATAAGACATTAAAATACAAGATTTTATTGATGCAGATTAAATAGGCGACTTGGATAGTTGAAGGCCCACTATTGTGTATGCATTTATTTTTTTGGGAGGAGTAGTGAGTTGGATGAGTTTAAGAGGCAACCCATGATTACTTTATTCACAATTGAAGCAACGTATATAATTTCTACCTATGTCTCTAAGGAGGTAATTTGATTACAAAGATTGTCTACATTTATTAGTTTTAATTGTGCACATGACTGTTTATATTGGTTGTGATAGTTAGAGTGCAATTTTTTTGCCTAAGAATCCTATATATCACTCATGGAATAAGTTGTACAATACCATTTTGTTCATAAATTGATCACTAATGGCCAAATTGAGCTAAAGAAGGTGACACTCAAGAGAATGTTGTAGATTCACTTACTAAACCTATGAACACAACAAAGTTTACATGGTGTAGGGAGGTTGTGGGCCTTGTTCCTAATAATTAGTTGACTTGTACATTTTTATGGATGTGTTTTCAATGTATGATGTCAAGTGAGAGAATGTTAATATTAAGGTGTCATCGACCTTGTAAATCTTATGTATTTAATTGCTTATAATATTATTTATAATTATTACTAAGGGATGAGGGATCCACCATCAACAATTTTTAATTTTTACCAATTGAGTTTTATTGGTACAATACTTAATTTCTATCAAAAGCACATAACTAATTTTTATTGATAGCGAGTTACTATTTACAAAATAAGCATCTTGGAGGTAGTGGTGGTTTTGGGCATCCAATTATCTATGAGGCTAGTTTTTTATCTTGTGTATTTATTATTAAAGCTAAAGCATCTTATGGTAAAAATATAATAACCGATAAACTAATAGCAAATCAAGTTCTCAATTTTGATAGACAAGTAATTTAGTTGCAACTTATATTGTATCCTATGTTATAAATTCTTAAATGTTTTAAGGAGGGGCATTCAGATTGGTAACAAACTTGGATGCCTCATTTAGGGGGTGAAAATGCTATAGAAGTAGTGCTTAAGATGGTAGTAAGGTAATGCAATTAGCAAAGCTGAAGGATTGAAGATAGAAGAAGTGAAAGGAAAGATTGTATGTAAGCTTTTTTTTAAAGATATTATTGACTTGGGCCTCTCTTCTTGGTGCATTTTTTTTATTGAAAGGGTTTCTCCATGTTAACATTATCTTAATGTGTTTATTTCTTTTGTTCCATATTTATTTGTGTTGTTGATCTATTTTCTTATAATCTCTATTTGGTGTAATACTAGTTATATCAAATTAACAGTTAAAACCAAAATTTTATTTTATAGTTGTTCACCTTTATTTCTAACAAAGTATCATGTAGAAGGAAAAATGAAGATGTATAAAAATCACCTAGTTGCAAAGGGATTCTCTCATATAGCTCACGGATTGATTTTGGAATTTTTTTTTGTCTTGGTAGAAAAACTAAGTCAATCATATTTCCATTGACTATTATTGTTGCATTTTTATTTTGAAGTTAGAATAAATGAATTCATATAACAATATTTTTGCATAGTGATCTCTATAAATAAATACACATGACATAGCTAGAAATTTTTAATGTGAAAAATAAGAAGGATTGAGTGTGCAAGATAAAAAGACTTATTTACCATTTTTTTTATAGCTGATGCAGGGTGATCAATGGTATGCATATGGTTACTTTTGGTTTTTTGGTAGTTTTGAGTGTGTTTGGGTTCAATAAGGTCATTTGAGACCATTTGAAGTCGTTTTGATTCATTGCGGAATGTTTCATAACAAATTGTCAAGAAATGTAAAAGTTGCAAAAGTTGTCATGTCAAAAATTGTCAAAAAGTTGCAAATGTAAAAGTTGCAAAAGTTGTCATGTCAAAAATTGTCAAAAAGTTGCATTTTCAGTTATGGGCAGTTAATAGTTGCTTAGATAGTAGAGAATGGTTTTAAATGCATAAACATGTAATCAAAACTCTAATGGAGAGGTTGGAGAAGGATTGAATGAGAAGAAACATCATTTTGACACATTTTTACCTTGTTTTTCTATGTAAATAGTCTATATTTTGCTTGGTACAACCTAGTATGAAATGGTATGGGTTTGAAACTTAAATGGATGGAAAGATAATTGTATGGCAGATGTTTTTAGTTCTTACCAGTCCTAAATAAAATAAGGTTTGATTGGTCTAATATGTCACTCTTTCTAACAGCCTTGTTTGGAAACCTTAGTTTCCAGCAAGTGCAAAAAATTCATAACTTGACTTTCCACTGTTGGAAATCCATGAAAATTGATGGATTGTTTTGTTTTAATGTCATTTTCAATACCTTCAAAGGGGAGTTCCCAAGTCTTTGATTTGTGCAAGTTATTTAGGACTATTGGTCCCATTTTGCAGTGTAACTGTTACAAAGCCCTACTTGAAGGAGTATTTAACGAAATAATGCATTATTTGAATTGTTTGATGTAATGATGATTTGTATTCCATCACAATGCATGGTGAGAGGCCATAATCAGGCCAAGAATGTATGTTTTGGATTGTGTTTGAATCACGTGTACACTCACCAAGGCCTAAAAGTAATATGCCTAAGATGAACTAGGATGCACCTAGTTATTGAATGTAACAAATAATTGTATGAAATGTGTCAGGTAAGGTAGAATAAGTCCTTCTCTACATCAATAGCTTAAAGAAATTACCAGGGATGTGTAATAAAAGCCTTGATATGTATGTGTTGTGTCTTGGGCTAAATCATAGAAAAGTTGATTTACGTATATATTTCAAATAAGATGGTAATAATTTTGTTATCATTGTGTTTTACATGGATGACATGTTGTTAATTGGTAACAATAAGGAAATTATTAATTTAGTTAAATCTTAGTCATCATCTAAGTTGGGCATGAAAGATTTTGGATATTTATTTTAGACAAGAAAATTAAAAGAAAATATGTAAACATGAAATTATGATTATATCAAAGAAAATATGTTAAAATGCTATTGTAGAAATCTAAGCTGTAAAATAGAAAACATATAAATAATCTCTTTCTAAAGAACATAAATTATTTGTTAAATATTGTTGAAACATAAAAGAAGAAATCAAAGAAATATGTCAAATTCCTTATATATGAAATGATTTGCACCTAATTCTACACTTGCAATAGAAGTTGTGAGTAGACATACATGCCTACAATATGAAATAACCATTGGGCTACTATAAATAAATAGATATTTATGTGGCTCCTTAGATTATGCAAACTTCTAAGGAAGTGCTGATGAAAATAAAACTTTGCAAAAACTTTGAATTTGCAAGAATTTTTGGATTCTAAATGAACAAACCTGCTCCTTTGGGTCGATCTCTACTGCACCTGAAACTAAAGAGATCATATATTGGCGAAGAGTTTGTAGGTGTTAGCATCTAGGACGATTTGTCTGGCGGCTGCAAAGCAGCTCAGAATTCCCACAACAGAAAACAAGACACCAATCGAGCCATTCACCCAGAAAAGTAAGCTCCTTCGGGAAGGCTTGAATGTTATGTTGTAGAGCACCATTGGTAAAATAAAGTCCAATGGCATAATCCCAAAAGCACCCATCACCGCATTAATATCTCCAAAAAATGGCAGCATGGCAGCCACCAAAGTTACAATTGCCACCCAAAAAGATCTTACAATCAATCTGGGAATAACATTTCGCATAGAAAATCTCCCTTTCTCTACATCTGCAGATCTGCTTTCGAGAGCTGCAAATGCTGGTTGGAAATAAGTCTGCAAGGAAAATTTACATCGGGGAGACAGCTTTAGAAGTTGGCAGAGGTTCAAATATGTACTAAATGTTTCTATATAATTCCCAAGATTACACTTTTGGAGATTGTCAATGAAAATGTCATTTGTATATTGGGGTGCTCCAACTCTATAACAGAACTGCTGGTTCCCTTGCAAGAGGAGATTTTGTAACGGCCATAGCGAATTTGAATCTACCACAATGCTTTTGTAACCATTGCAGCAAAAACATAAAAACATAAAGGCGCAGTTTCATCTTGAGTGTTGACACACAAAGCACAGAACTTGAAATGGATGGTCTGGCTTTTATCCTTTCGATTCTACTTCTGGGTCCTCCTAGTAAACGATATGAACATTACAAATTCTATATAAAGACATGTCGAGTTTGGGGAGAGTTTGGGTAGCATCTTCAGAGGTTTGTGTGAGTTCTGTATTGATGAAATTAAGAATTCAGCTGTAGAAGTCATTGAGAGCTTGAAACACCTATCAGTTGCGTCTACTCTTTGTAGTTGCTCTTTTGTCTTTAGTTACTCCTAGATAGATAGTTGTTGCTACCAGGTAGTTTTCCTCCTTGAGGTTTTCTAGGACAAATTCCAAGTTTTAGGCCGGTGAATTCGTTTACTTTCTACACTAACTAAATTCTGTTTTAAAGAATATTCTATCCTCCAAGACTATCAAGTTGTTTGAGCAAAAAAGACAGTTGTTGAATTTGAAAGAGGAGTGCATGTTGTCCTCAAATATAATAGTAATATGATATTGATAATAGTTGAGTATGTACTATGAACTAAACTAACCAGAGTTACTGTGGATGTTTGCAGAAGGATAAAAATGTTGGCCATGAAGAGAAACCAGTTGGGAACATAAGCTGGCCTTCCTGCAGGCGCAAAGTTGCTATAAATTGTCCCTTGGGCATTGTTGCCGAAGGCCCAGTAGCCTGAAATTGCAGCAGAGAAGTAGGTGGACACAACCACTGTATAACACACACACAGTGCTTTGAACATTTTTCCTGAAACTGGGGGAGCTATAGTGGCCTGCAAAACCCTCCTTAAATATTAGTATTAAAGTTATAAATTTCTACTTAGTTTATCACTGGGATTTACAGGAAAGAATTGAAGGCAGGCAAGCATTTATTTATTTCTAAGATCAATGGGAAGTTCAATTTAAACATTCAATAACAACATTTCAGAAGCTTATTTCAGAAGGTTTGAAGAACAACAACATTACAATTTAATCATCATAATATGCCAATCTGAACATTAGAAAATTCAAGACAAAAAAAAAAAAGATTTTTTATTTTTTTAAACCTTATCAGCTTTTTAAAAAACTCTAATTGTTCTCCTAAAAAATACAACGTGAGCTCACTTGATCCAACTATGATACATGTTGAAAACGGAGGACTAATTAGAACTAAAACCTAGAAACCCTCACAAGCACCATCTCTCAACAATTAAAATATTTTGGGCTTAATTGACTCCCTAGTAAAATGCTTTTGATCAACTGTGAGTGTAATATAAAAAAGGTGTCAAAAACCAAATACATAATGCAGTGCTCTCCTATATAAAAGGATGAAAATTTGATTGGTGTAGGAAGTCTGGGGTAGCCCTACTGGACCTATCATTATAGAAACTGAAAGGATGAAAGTTTTAATACATAACTACTATCTTCTTTTAAATTATTAACCAATCTCACCTGAATTTCGGGAAGGATTCCATTGCCATAAGTTGTTGCAACTATTGAGAAAGAGTTAAAAGCCGCAAGTAATTTGCCTGTTTTACTGCCAACTAAACTGTAGTCCCTGTTCTCTGCATCACTTGAGATTCCTGGCATGTAAAACTAAGATAACAGTTAAGAACAAAGAAAAGTGGGCATCCAAATTCAAGCAAGGGCAAATCGATGAAGAGTCAAGAGAAACCTGCATGGATGGAACCTCCCACAGCGCATGCAGTAAAGGAAAAGCACAGCAGCAGAGATGCTAGATTTATATATCTCAGTGAATGAAAGGACGGCATTTGAGCCAGCAGAAGCATCAGCCCTCCAAAAAGAATTATAAATTGGTACAACTGCATCTCCCCATTTGGATGATAGATTTTATATAAGAACTGTAATATATATTTACAAAATCCATTAGGCAGTCAATGAAATTATTCAGTCTTTCACAAGCAAACATAATCTCTCTGTTTTCTTGTTTTGGAAAGGTACCTTCAAACTCTGACCTCCAAGAAGAGTGCATGAAACAACAGCTCCACTGCAGACTGCAAACTGCAGTGGTCCCACCACCAAACGACCCCATCTTGGGCCTGTAAGATAATTCATAAACTCCAAAGTTAAATATGAGATTAAATATGAGGATTTAGTAGTTGAGCATCTTAATTTCATGTTTCTCAAAATCTTATGTGGAAATTTCATATCATTCCCAATTTTTTAGAGCAGCTTACTTGACAAGTCCCCTACTTATAACTAAGATTTCAGGGCCACATCATCAAATATGATTCCACATTAGAATGCTTTTTGCCAAGGTGTCCAAAAAAGAGACCAATGGTTGTGCAAAAGGGAGACCCATACTTGTGCAGCTCATGTGATGCTGTGGCATCACATGATTGGTTTTTTTTAAGAAGAAAAGAACACATTTCATTCAATTATGGGTAGTCATCATCAGCAATAACAACTTTAAAGTCACAACTATTGGTGCAATGTTGTAAAAAAAAAAAGACATTAAATCAACGAGTGTGGGTATTAAATCAACAACTACTATCAAAACCATTGAAATGTGCTCAAATACAGAGTCATTTTCCCTAGATACCCAAATAGGCCTCCTTTTTGTGATTCAGCTCTAAACTACTAATACATGTTCTAGTCACGGCTTCTCAACAGTGACCTCTTTTAGTAGGTACCCTTAATAATTTAGATACCCAATAGTGGTCTCTTTTCCTATGTTACTCTTATTAAACCAAAAATAACTTAGATACCCAATTACTATATTCTTCTCATTTTTTCCTACAATTGACTATTAATCAATAAGATACGCATATCCTTAAAATGGTTTTAAAAACAAAATTTAGACATAAATAACAATAAACATTATAAAACATATCAAAATTTATGCCACAATTGCTAATAAGCCTTCCCAAATAAATGTTAAAAAGCAAGAGGTTAGCTTAGAACCACTGATCCACTGACCAACACCTTTAGTTTAACTCTCAAAATGTAAGATAAAATCTACATGAAAGATTCATAACTGATTAGCCTCGCAGTAATGAAATGTGATGAAGTTATAGAGAAAGGACTAATGAAGCTTAAATAATGTATACCCATAATCTCTGTGGTCATATCACTAAACCTTAGGTGTCTGTTGCCCTTAAACTCTAGATGTTCCAGCACCAGTGACAAGAGATTGTAGGAATAGAAGGTAACTGCTGCTCCAATGGCCAGTAATACTATTCCTGCACCCCATCCTAAGGATGCAAATGCAAATGGGAGGCTCAGAACTGGACCTCCAACTATGGAGGTTGTCAAATGATAGCCAGCATGGAGCCATGTACCTGCAACCATCAATTAACTTAATTAGTTATAATAACCCACATCACTCGTTCACTTACTTTGGACATAAGGTGGACACCAAAACGGAGTGTTGGGCAAAATACTTCCATGTTCATAGAAACAAAAACATTGAGACAGAAATATAAATGCATACCTTTGGATTCCAACACAAATATAGCACCTGCATCCAAGTGTTTTCCTGTGTTTGCATCTTGGTTATCTGAAGCTTTGCTATTGTCAGAATGATTAGCCATCATCTTGATTTCAGGGAGAAAGAAATTCTTTAGTCCATACAAATAGCAGGGTTGGTAGGTGGCTCAACTAAAGGTCAAATTAAAAAAGACATGGGAAAAGTTAAATTGAGTTCATTCTTTATCGCGAAATCAGTCCACTCGTTTGTTTTTTTATGGTCGCAGGGTTAAATTCCTCACGAGCGTCTTTCTCAGAATCAGGTGTTTCGTAAAACAAATGGTTCCCCAATCAAGCACACGATGGATAACGAGTCTTGTGAAGGATCTTTTTCTTTTTATTTTTTGGAATATTTTTTATTTACAAAATCGATTAGTTATCTGATATAGGCTCATTAAGAATCATTCAACTTTATCACAGACTAAAAGTATATTGACTTTTGAAGATTTTTTTTTTATATTAAAGACTCTGTACAAAAACATCATCACATTATCAGGAGCATCTGTTCAAACTAGATCAATCACTAAGTATCAAAAAATCAAAACATATGAAATGAGTTCGATCAACATCTATCAAAAAGGATAATAGAGGGCCATATTCACTCCCATGATCCAATTATGTTATTGCTACAGTCAGCCTGGTTGCACTCAAATGTGCCTAGTGGAGTCACAATCTCTGGGTCTACTGTTATGTTCCACTTGGCCTTGAGCTTATTCTTAGTTTCTTTGTTCTTAGCCTCAACATCCTTCTTGGTGATCTGATTTTCTTCTAAATACTTATTGAGTAAATCTAGTTTTTCTTTGTTCAAATTAATCTTTCCATGATGAAAGAAGTGGGCAGTTCTTGTACACCAGCATTACACCTTCTTTAAGCAGTATCATGAATCTTTCTTTGGGAATCTATATCGTAGTTGAGACTTGTAATGTGATAGTAATAGGTGAGTTCGCATTCAAACATGATTCAAGCTCTGTAAGGAGCCTTCTTTTGGACTGAAAAATCTCTTCATTTCTCCTTTTCCATAAAAATTAAAGGACTTCGCTCCTAAAAACAAGCCAACATCTGTTTAAGGCAACATCAAACTTATCATCATAACTAATAAGAATTTATGTCCAAGTAAAACCTTCACTATCATTCAATGCGATAGGCAAACCGAATATTAAAGACCTATGGCAATAGCAAATTTGCAATTAAAGAACAAATGCTCAAGGGTTTTAGGAACATTACAACATTCACAAATTCTAGTAGACAATCCATAACAGTGTAAAACATTATCAATTGCAAGCTTTTTTAATAGGAGAAGCCAATGAAAGCAAGTCTTCTTAGGTTCAAGAGGTTTGTGCCACAATTGGTTTAAAATTTTAAGCCATTTGGAGTCTAGATAATTTAAATTCCAAACTTTATTGAGCCAAGCATAAATATCTCCCCTACCTGCAAGCATGCAATATATCTTATGAACTGAAGCATCATTGAATTTTGTGCCACCTTGCCTTATGATTTTCTCAAGTAGTTTTGAATTAGTTATAATTTGCCTTGGGAACCCATCCCACAAGGCTTTACTAATCATAGTCAATGTCTTTTTATGAGAAGGAGGTAATCCAAACTTAGAACTTAGTTGCTTCCATGTCCCAAGCCATCCATCCATCAAGATATCTTGCAGAGCATTAATCCCCACTAAATTCCAACTTTTAGCAGAGTAGCCTTGTGTTAATGCCAAAGGATTCCAATTAAATACAAGACCCCACTAGACATATCCTTTGGCTACAGTATAGGGTGGAGAGTTGCACACTGTTGTCCCATTTTTTACAAGATACCTTACTTGTGCCCAAGCCTTCCACAATGAGGTAAAGACTAGAGCCATAGGTCTTAACCTCAAACTGGCCAAAGAGAATGTCCTACAAATTAATAGGAGACCACGTTTTGCCTCTTTTGGGTTTAGATAAACTCAGATTATTTCTTTCCAAAAATTTCCATGGTCATCCCCTTGGACGGCCTTACATATCCATTTTGAAGCTAAAGCCATATCTTGAGCTTTCAAATCTTTCAAGCCCAAACCCCCTTGGCTTTTAGGAATGCAACACCATGCCCAAGAGACATTGTGTCTCTTTTTGTTCCCCTTACCATCTGACCATAAGAACTCTCTTAGAATCTTTTGAAGTTTGTTAAGATACACATTAGCAAAGAGCCAACCAAAAGAGTGATAAATGGCATGGGATGAGAAGACCTTTAGAACCACTTGTACTCCCCTGGCCAAAGAGAGGAGGTGGGTCTACCATTTCTCATGCTTCCTTTCTATCTCTTAAAAGTCATTTCCACATTTCTCTTCAAGAAGGAGATACATAAATATGAATACCAAGATACCTTACCACTTTGAAGGGGTTTGACTACCCCCAACCTTTAGAAGAAATTCAGTTAGGAGGTTCATCCGACCATCCAATAACCATAGACTTGTGAGGAGCAATCTTTGACTTAGAGGCATTACAAAAGATTTGCAACTTCTCAACAATATTATCAAAGTTTAATTTAGAGAGCTTAATAAAAAGAGTATTATCATCTGCAAATTAGGCATTTACAAGTTGATATTTATTAGGAAGCTTGATACCTTTTAATGGGGGGAAATGAGATCTATTTTGAGAATGTAATAAAGTGCATACGTTTCTATTGCAAAAAAGGTAGGTGCAATAGGACAACCTTGCCTAATATACCTTTGTAAGGTTATTGGTTCAAATAGTTCACCATTGACATCAATGATTGTGGATAAATCCTTGAACATGATGCTAATCCAATTACAAACCTTAGAGGGGTCTCCAAAAGATTTTAGCATGTCTATCACAAATGACCACTCAATTCGGTCATAAGATTTCTCAAATTCCAAAAGAATCATGACCCATTCTACCCATCTTGTTTAGCCCAATGCATACCTTCCCAACTTATTATTATATTTTCAAGGATGTATCTCCCTTTAATGAATTCAGTCTAAGTCATAGATACAATTTTCGCAAGCACCTTCGTGAGTCTTTTGGCCAAAGTCTTTGCTAAAATTTTATAAGAGAGATTTAATAATGTAATAGGTCTCCAATTTCTAATCTAAGTTTTAGCCTCATCCTTGGGAATGAGATTAATTATACCTCTATTGATGTTCTCTCCCAAGGAGTTGTTATCATATGCAGCATTATAGAGCTCAAGGAGTTTTGAGCTAATCCAACTAATATTTTTCTTGTAGAACTAAATTGAGAATCCATCTAAGCCAAGGGATTTCCCATTGGTACTTTTGAGGATCTTTTGAATAATGACATATAGAGAATATGTGACTTAGTCTCTATTATGTCTAATGATCATACTAATGGATTCTTTGGCTAATGTCTAAATCTAAGTGGTGTGATAAAGTTTTTCTCATCATTAAATATTTTAAATATTTTTTTTCTATCATTTTTTTAAATTATAAAAATGCATATATTAATAATAGAAATAATGTATAGTAGGGGAAGCATACCAGTAGCCCTTATAGATAACTTTATGCACCCATAGATCCTACATGGTACATTTGGCTTATGGGTAGTAAAGATGCATGTTGTGGGACCAATATGCACGTAAGGGTCAAAAAGTGGTCATTTCAAAGTGTCGCTTGATACCTACTTAAAGATTCCTCAATAGCCATGCACTATAACCACCTCAAAAATGGTCAATACTTATGCACAAATTCCCCAATAGTCATGCGCTATGGGTACCAATAAAGTTGCACAACTCCTCCAATTAAAGTTCAAAAATTCTAACTACTAGGGGTAAAGTGAACAGTTATCGGTACATGTGAAATTTATTAATGCGATTTTAGTTATCATTTTTTTTTCTTTAAAGTTAGTGATTGGGAGGTTGGGTGAGAAAGGAGTGAATGGTAATTGGAAAATGGACGGTAACTAGTGCTCTTCCCCTAGAGAGACCTTTCAAAACATGCATCTTGAAAGAAGCAACTTATGTTTGACTACAACTACAACAAATCAAGTTACAAGGAGGATCATTTCAGACTAAAACATTTGAGTATCACTCTATAACAAGTGCAAATTGCAATTTACAATAAGATAACACTTTTCTCCAAGAGTATCAAGATTGTCTTTTAATCATATTGAAAGTGAACGTGATTTTCCTCCCACTTAGTTTGATGACTAAGATATATAATGATGAGGACTTTGAATGCTATTTTTAATTGAAATGATTGAAAGGTTTATTAAAAAATAATTTTAATCAATAATAAAAAAATATAATTGTATTACATTAGTTTTTAGTTAAATTAGATAAAAAAAAAAATTAGACCGTTGAATAAAAATTTACATAATTAAAATGTTGAAAAGATTATCTATAATAATGAGAAAATAAAATGACCTTATAAAAATATTGTAAGGTACTAATGAGTGAATAATTTTTTCAACATAAATTAATCAATAATGTAATATAATATAAATAATTTAATCTTAGATATATGGGAGTTGTGTATGATTATATGACACAACTTAAGTTAAATTCTAATTGAACATTTAATAGTTACTAATGGTATAGTGTGATGGTTAATTTGTGGCATTGTGGTTCTTGCCACCAAGGTTCAAACCACTTTTGGAGTGTTATTGTTGAGTGTTGATATTAGGAATGAGGTCCCCTGTTTGTGGCCTCACTAGTTGGTGGAGGAAATGTCTGATATGATTCCCCATCCTTAGTGATTTGAGAGGGAGGAGTCAAACCTTTGAATTTGAATTACTCTTTTTTTTTTCTAACACTCATTTAACCTACATGATAAATAAAATTTATTGGATTGTATTCATGGTTATTCATGGTTTTCCCTTATTAATTGCTTCTTTCTTCAATTATAGTTTGAAATTTGAAAGCCAACCTTAATTGGTTGAATCTCATGTTTTTTTTCAATTATGGTTAGGCTTCTCATGTTTTGGATGTTGAACTCAACTAGGGTTTCTTTGATTTTCATGGTCTATAGTTGTAATCTTAAGTTATCAACACTAGACATTTTACCTTTGTCTTAATCTCTAATTGAAATTCTAGAAGATATTGTAATTGAGACTAGGGTGTTTTCAAGTCCATACCTTTTCAAATGGAATTAAACTTTTAGAAAAATGTACAAAATGGGGTTCTCAAAATTTCAATGCTACTTTGCCTCTTTTGTCTCTCAATAATGATGGTGACCCTCTATAACTACTTGAAAACCTCTTCATGAATTTTTTCTCTAGAATTCTTATTGCCTCTTGCAATGCTCTCAATCACTTGGAATTATTTAGATGAAAATGAAATACGTGCAATCCTACTACTTAGTAAATTTTGCGAGGATTGGTCTAAAATTAATATGGATGAGGTTGGTGTGGAATTAATGCTTCAAGCAAGATAGCCATTTAGCAAGGAATTTGACTTGCAATTGGTCATCTTTTTTTAATTTGGTTCAAATGATCACTAGATCTTTACAATATGTTTTTTATTTATTTTACTATTCCAATTGCAAGTTTTTTCAAGTGAATTGATCTTTATCAATGCTTTAGGTATGTTATTCGGATGGGCTTAACTTCTCTACAACCAGACCTTTTTGTAGAAATTTCAATTGGAACTAGCCCTGCGATAAAATTCAAGTGCATCAAAAATATTGATTTCACTATGCTTTAAGAAACCTAGTTCAAATGAATTGTTTTTATGATGACACCATCAAAAGGACATGATGATGTCAACATGTCATGAGAATTCATATGAAAGGAAGATATCAATATGATTTCATCATATGTCAAGGGTTGAGTGGGATGATGCCAACATGATGCAATATTGATGTCATCATTGTATAGATAGTAGGGAACTTTAATTGAACATGTTATGTATATGATTCATATAGGTCATGTTCAATTGGTAGAGGAATTTTTGTGCTAAGACATTAACAATTAAGTTCAAAGAGGATTTAGACTTCCATAGTCACTCAATTTTGGTTTTTTAGGTGGTCACATATAGGAAAAGAAAAGTGAACCTAACCTATTCTTTTGTTTGGTGTAGTTGAAATGGGTACTATATTTTATGAAGATTCATATTTTGTGATATTTCCTAGCTGAAATGGGCATGCAAAACAAACTAATTCAACTAGACCTTGGTCTTGTTGGAGGGATAAACATCACAACTGAATTTATCCCTTGGCTTTACACGTTTCAAGAAACTTTTAAAAGAGGCATTATTTTGGATTTCCTTTACTAGTGGAAGAAAACTTAGAGGATGAAATAGTGTGTTTCTACATGGATTCTTCTAATGCATCTAGTCTCTTCCAACATCTAGTAATGACATGTCTTTCTTAACCAATAAATCGACAAGGTTCTTCATATTTCTTTTTTTCCTTAACAAAGACTCACCAAACTTAAAATATTTTTAAGAGTTGATTGGTGGGTAAGTGCACCAAGATGGAGCACAAAAAAGTGGCCACATTCCCAAAAAACCCCAAAACGAGCAAAACATGTACATGTTTTTAATAACTTCAAATACCACATACGTGTTATGGCTTGAAAAATTCAAGCCATAACACGTACATGCTTTTTGAATAAACAACATATTCTTTCTTTAGCATTCAAAACACATACATATTTTTATGAGAGCAAAATACATAACTATTTTTTGTAATAAGTAAAACATGTACGTGTTATGTTAAATATGTATAAGTGACATTTAAAATATGTCTTTTACCTTTCTTATACTTTAAGTTATATTTTATGCACATATACTAGCAAGATGTTTGAGAATGGTTTCAGATCTCTAGGTGTCATAATGTAGATTCTAGATTTTGGGAGATGTTATAATTTTTTAGACTTAGTCAAATTTTAGTAATCAGTGCGGGCTTCTATTATCATTTTCTTTTTATCTCTCCATCCCATGCCCTTTGTCTCCCCCAATCTCTAGACCTATCTATTTCCCTATCACTCTCCTCCTCCCTCACTACCTCTCTCTATCTCACTCTCTTCTCTCTCTCCCAAGCTCTAGATCTTATAATTTCTTAGACTAAGTCAAATTTCAATAATCACCAAGCTTTGATCATCAGTTTCTATCTATCTCTATTTCACTCTTTTTGTATCCCTTGATCTCTAGACCTATCTCTCTCCTCATTACTCCCCCTCTCCCCCCCTCTCCCCCTCTCTTTATCTCACTCTCTCCTCTCCATTCAATCTCTAAACCTATCTCTCACACCCTTCACTTACTCTCTATCTCCTCTCTCTTCTCTACCTACCTCACACACATTCTCTCCTCTCTATCTCACTTCTCTCTCCCCCTCCCCTTCTCTCTCTCTACTTATCTCTATCTCCTCTCTCCCTCTCCCTACATTAATCCTCTCACTACTTCCCCACCTCTATTTCTCTACATACATCTCCCTCTCTTCCTCCCTTTATTTGTGTCTCACCCTCCCATGCCACCTCTCCACTTCTCTCTCTCTCTCTCCCTCATTCCTCCCTTTCTCTACCCTTATATCTCTACTTATATCTATCTCCCTCTCTCTCTCTCTCTCTCTCTCTCTCTCTCTCTCTCTCTCTCTCTCTCTCTCTCTCTCTCTCTCTCTCTCTCTCTCTCTCTCTCTCTCTCTCTCACACACACACACACACACACACACACATTCCCCCCTTTTCTCACCTTCTATCTCTACTTATATCTATCTCCCCTCTCTCTCCTTCCCTACCTACCTCTATTTCTCTACATACATCTCCTTCCCACCCTCTCTCTTTATGCTTACCTTCCTCCCTTCTTCCCTCTCTCTAACTCTCTACCTATCCATATCTACTTCGTATTTCTCCTCTCCCTTTCTCTCTTTATCTCCTCTTTATATCTATCCATTTATCTCACCTCATGCTCTTTTTACCTCCCCTCTCCTTCTCTCTACCTACCTCTCTACTTGTATCTACCTCCTTCCTTCCATACTAATTGTTATCTCACCTCTCTCTCTCTCTCTCTCTACACATATATATATCCCCCCCTCTCATCTCCATCTCACCTCTCCCTCTCTCTTTCTCTTCATACATCTCCCTCCCTAAAAGACCTATATTTCTCTCCCTCCATCTCTCTCCCAAGCCTTCCCTTGCCACTTCTATCAATCTTACCTCTCTCTCAATCTTTCCTTTTCTCTCTACTTATCTCTATCTACCTACCTCTCCCTCACTTCCCAATACTCTATTCATATACATACCTCTCCCTCCCTCCATCTGGATATTTAGTTATCTACATCTCATCTCATCTCTCTCTCTCCCTCTCCTTCACTCTCTGCTTATTTTATAGAGATAGATAGATAGATAAATAAATAGAGAGAGAGAGAGAGAGAGAGATGTTTAATGAGACATGGAGGGAGAAACTTGGAGAGGAGAGAGATAAAGAGTTAAGGGATAGAGGAGAGGGAAGGGGAGAGGGGAGGATCAATAGAGAGGGATAGAGGTAGAGTGGTTAGAGACCTAGAGGGGGAAAGAGGGAGTTGAAAGAGATAGAGAAGTGGGAAATGAGACATGGATGGAGATGTAGAGGTAAAGAGTAAAGGAAGGAGATACCTAGAGAGGTGAGAGAGAAGAAGAGTGAGAGAGAGAGAGAGAGAGAGAGAGAGAGAGAGAGAGAGAGAGAGAGAGAGAGAGAGAGAGAGAGAGAGAGATGGGGTAAGGAGGGATGGGGAGGAGGATAAAGGGAGAGGGTAAGGAGGGAGTGGATGATAGGTAGAGAGGGAGAGGTCAAGACACCTAGAGAGGTTAGAGAGGGTAGAGAGAGGTGAGAGAGAGAGAGGTAGAGAGGGAGAGAGAGGTGAGAGATATAGAGATGAGAGAGAGGTGAGAGACCTATATGGAGAGAGAGGAAAATAGAGAGATATGGAGATAAAGAGATGGATAGAGGTAAGGATAGGGAGAGAGGGAGAGAGGTAGGGAAAGAGTTGTGGGAGAGAGAGATGAGATAGAGAGGATTAGAAAGGGAAGGAGGGAGGGATAGAGAGGGAAGGAGGAAGAGGAATGTAGTGAGAGAGGGAGGGAATGAGTGAGGGAGGGAGAGGAGGAGATAGATGTAAGTAGTAAAAAAATAGGAAATAGAGAGAGTGGGGGGAGGGAGGGAGAAAGAGAGAGGTAGTCAGAGAGATAGGGAAGGATGGAGAGAGAGGTAAGTAGAGAGAGGAAGAGAAATAGATATAGGAGAGGGAGGGAGACGTATGTAGAGAGAGATGAAAAGAGCTAGTGAGGGGAGAGAGAGGTGAAATAAAGAGAAGTGGTGAGGGAAGGAAGGATAGAGGCAATGATATGTAGAGAGAGGGAGAGGGGAGATAGATAGAGAGTATTATGGAGAGAGAAGGTGGGAGGAAGAGGTAGGGAGAGGGAGATGAGATAGAAATTAGTTTGGAGGGAAGGAGGTAGAGAGTAAGGGGAGATAAAAGTAGAGAGGGATGGAAGGAGAGGTAGGTAGAGAGAGACTGAGAGGGGAGATAGATGGATAGAGAGATATGAGATAAAGGTAGAAAGGGAGAGATAAGTTAAAGATGAGAGATAGATGAATAGGTTGAGAGGCAGAGACATGGAAGGAGGGAGGGAGGTAGGTATAAAGAGAGGGTGGGAGGGAGATGTATGTAGATAAATAGAGATAGGTAGGGATGGAGGGAGATGCATATATAGAGAGATGGAGAGGGGAGATATATAAGTAGAGATATAAGGGTGGAGGGAGAGAGGGGGGAATGAGGGAAGGAGAGGTATGGAGAAATAGATGTAGGGAGGGAGTGAGGAGGAGGCATGTAGAGAGAGGGAGGGAGGGGAGAGAGAAGGGGAAAGATAGTAGAGAGTGAAGGGTGAGAGAGAGAGGTAGAAAGATATGTCTATATCTTGAGAGAGAGAGGAGAGAGTGAGATAGATAGAGGTAGAGAGAGGGGAGAGTGATAGGGTGAGAAATAGGTACAAAACTCAAGGGACAAAGAGTGAGAGAGGGAAATAGAAAAGGGAAATATGGAGGGAGGGAGAAAAGGAGAGGGAGATTCATGTATATAAATAGAGGTAGGGAGGGAGGGAGGTATATGTATGGAGAGGGAGGGAGAGGGGAGATAGAACCAAGTAGAGAGGGAAAGGGTGAGAGAGATAAGTGGAGAGGGATCATGGGAGGGTGAAAGGGAGAGGTATGCAGAGAAATATAGGTGGGGAGAGAGTGAGGGGAGTTATGTAGGAAGAGGGGGATAAGAGATATAGATAAGTAGAGAGAGGGAGGGAGGAAGGTGGGGAGGGGTCAAGAGAAGCGAGATAGAGAGGACAAAATGTGTGTGAGGTAGGTAGAGAAGAGATGGGAGACATAGAGTAGAGTGAAGGGTGAGAGAGATAGTTTTATAGCTTGGGGAGAGAGTAGAGAGTGAGATAGAGAGAGAAAGAGAGAAAGAGAGAGGAGAAGAAGAATTATAGGGAGAGAGATAGGTCTAGAGTTCAAGGGAGACAAGAGAGTATTCAAAATGCTTATGTGTTTTGTGGAACTAAAAACACAAGGGTATTTTGTCTTTTACAAAACACAAACTTGTTTTGGTTTGCACAAAATACACATGTTTTGGCTTTTATTTATGCATTTTGGCTTGTACTTAGGCTTGGAAGGTTCATTTGTTTTATTTTGATGTGATTTTTACTTCCATTCTTGCTTCCCATCTTGTTTTTCATTAGGTTTACACATAATATATTGATTATTAGTAAAATTACCACCATAATTTCACACATCTTTTGAGCTTTCTAACCATATATTTTTTTTTAGATTTGAACTACATTAATGTGTTTATTTTAATTTATTTCACTAATGTTTCCATAGTTATTAGAGACATATGTGTTGTATTTTTTAAATAACTTTTGACTTGCTTGTCCAAATTTGAAAAAAAAAATATTGTTCTATAATTCATTCTTTACACATTGGATTTTTTCTTTGCTTTTTGCTTATTATGGTGCAAGTTATGTGATGCACACACTCAGTGATGTAGTTTTAAAGATGCACCCACTTTAAAAATTCATAAAAAATTACTCTACAAAAAATTACAAAAAGAGATACAACTTCTAGTACTCACTCTTAACTATATTTCTACCAGTGTGTTTTTCAAAATATTAATTGCACCTAAAATTATTGAGGGGCACACACTAGACACTATTTTATTGTAGCGTCATAAATTGTACACCCTTAATTGGGTGGTACAATTCTCCACTTTGGTTAGGTGCACCTGCCTTAGTGTGTTTGCATCTTGCATTTCAATTTCTCGTTAAGCATTTAATTAATTAATTTAATTAAATCTAAACTCCCATTTCATCCCTCTACACATCATAAAATTGGGCCCTTAACCCTAAGTGTGCCCCTTTTTATTTTTTTATTTCAATGAATTAATTTATCAAAAGCCCTAATTATGCTCTATTTCGACCTTCATGGCCCAATTTCACATATCTAAACATCTTGAATTGTCACATCCTTCTAGAATTGACTTTAGAACCACGATACCTTACTTCCCTAAAAAATTGGGAAAAAGTTGGTCGGATCGGGATGATGCCTCCTAGTCCCTAGTTTTTCTCCTCGAATTTTGGGAGCATGTTTTGGTGGTATTTTAATGTTTAAATCCAAAGAATTGTGAAATTATACCGATTCTAGGTTGGCCTATGATAAAAAATAAAGTTAGGGTTTCATACATATAGCCTTTTCTTTCCTCATTTGAAGGATCTATCTACAAGCAATTGAAGGAGCCTCTTATGAAGTGAAAGTGAAAGTTTATGTGACATCTTCGATCAGAAAATTAAGCATATATCAAGTATACATCAACCATTTTCATCATCAATTGAAGCTTTGGAGATATTGAAGAATAATAGGAGATCACCAGTTGTTGATTGGCTTGTACCTCTCTGTTAGGGTTTGGTATGGTTTCATGTTATTTTCATGTCTCTATGCGAGTTTCACAACACTTGTTTTCAAGTTTATATCCATGCTTTAGATCCATTATTGCATTTGTGATTTGAAGCATTTACATTCATTTAGGGTTTACTCTCCAAGCATAGAGTAGATCTCTAGATTTACATTTAGGATCTTGCATACACACAAGGTTCTAGTACACACATTTCAACTTTACATTGGCTATCTGTGGAGGTGAAAATCACCAAAACAAGGGGTTTCACTAAGGAAAACCCTATATAGCCATTCAAACACCATTTTTCAAGTTGCAGGTGTAGGTACAGAAATCCGATAGACGCACGATCTTCAAAACCAATAGAGCACGTAGGTGCAGAATCAAGGCCAGAAGTAGATCTTAGTTTTCTGGGACTAGGGCATGGCACCTTAGTCCTCTGTGTTTTGCAATTTTTTATGGAATTTCAGTAGTGCAAACTCTCAGACAACAATTTCCAAAAGTTTAGCTCTCTGCAATATCAGGGACCAGGGCATGGCACCCTGGTCCTACTTAGTCAAACTCAAATTTTGGTGATAGGTGCACATCTAAATTCTATTTCTTTCTCTGCACTCTGTGTCTCAGTTTCAGTTTTGCATTTTTTTTGTATTTCACTTTACATTTGCACTTTTGTCTATCTCCCTATCCTAGTTGATCATTTCATTACATTTTGCACATCTCCTCTCCATAGCAACAAATGAATAGAAACCCTAAAGATATTCATTGACTCTCTCTTGCAAGAATTAGTCAAAGTGAATCATCTCCTTAGGCTCTTTCATATTCCAATGTGTGGAGGAAAGTGGGATTAGGTCCTAAACCACCCGATCCCATTTTTCACCATCACATTTTTGGTGAACGCGACGTGAATCCAACCTTGTTAGATTTGCATTTCTTAATTAGATCTTGTTATTGCATGTTTCTTTTCTACCAAAAAACATTAAAATCTTAAAAATATTGTGGGTTCATTTCTTTAACATATAGCTCATGGACTTTTATGTTTTCACTTATTGAATCATATAACTACTTCATTGCTCATACATTTAGCTTACTTTCTTTGCTTGCATTGTTTCTTTCATTAAAATAAAAATTCTTAGACCTTGTTCTAACACTTCACCCCCTTCCTAGTTAACCTATTAAGGAAATTTTGAGGCAAGAGGGTGAATTAAATAACAACTTTATTAATGCTCTCCCTCCTAAAGATGAAGCATTAATAAATAGTGTTATTCTCTCTCCCAAAATTGACCCTACCCATAAGGACATCATTATGCAAGAAGATATTTTTAACACTCCTCCTAATGATCTCCCTATTTTGGATGAACCATTGGATGATGATGTTGATTATTCTCTTAATTTGTTTCTCCCCAATGAGAGTACCTTGGTGAAATAAAATGATATTATGGTAAAAGAGGGTGATATGATTGACCATTCCCTTGATAACACTTCTCATCCCCAAGGTGGCTCTACTCATGAGGATACCCTAGTTCAAGAAAAGATTGTTAACATTTCTTTCAAAGATCTCCATCTCAAGGATGAACCTTTGAAGAGTAATGTTGACCCTTCTCCTAGAGCATACCTCTCCATGTGGATCCTTTAGTGGTAGAGGAAGATATTATAACTACCTTTCTTAGCCACATTATACCTTCCCTCTAGGGATGAAGCATTAATGCCTATTCCTAGTCCATCTCCCAAAATTGATCCTATCCATGATAACATTTCAGTGCAAGAAGAGACTATCAGCAATTCTATCAATAATTCCCATCATATGAATGATGTTGATCCTTGTCCTAAAATGTGCACCCCTTGTAAGGATACTTTGGAACAAGAGAATTATCTTAGGTCACAAGGGCATGATATCCTTAATACTCCTTTCTATAAGGATTTCTCTTTCATCCAATCCAAAGAAAAACCTATTCATGAATAAATGTTCAAGGTTGATAATCCTCTTTATGAACCACCTCATGATTGTCTCTACTAGACCTTCTTTACATGTTCCCAAACCTTCTTCAATCAATATGATACATGTGAATGGTTATGAAACACATAATAAACCTCTCTTCATGATTCAAGGTGCTAGTCCTTCTCTAAATTCTCAACATCTAAACAAGCCTCTCTTTGTGGTTCAAGGTGGTTATAATAATGATTCCTTTTGCACTCCTAACAAACTAGTTATTACTATGCAAGGAGGATATCCCACTAATAATGATTCCTTTTGCACTTCTAACAATACGCAAAATAATAGGCAACCTAATCCAACTCAAGTTATCCCCTCTTCACTTCCTGCTTCTCAACCTATTCTTCCACCAGCACCTTGTATCTCATAAACTCTTAGTAAGGAGTATGATCTTATTGAACAACTTAAAGCTACTCTCGCCAAGATATCTCTTTGGGATTTGATTCAGAATTAATTTTCACATCATGAAATGTTACAAGATGCTTTAAAGAACTTATATGTTCCACCTACAGTGAAACCTAACAACATGGCTTCTCTGATTGATCTTATTAAAGAATCTAAAGCTCAAGTTGTGTACACACAAGATGAGTTACCCTCCCATGAGATTCAACACCAATATGATCCTCTTATGATTTTTGTTCTTATCAATGGTAATGCTAAAAGAAGAACCTTAGTGGACAATGGATCTGGCCTTAATATTTGTAGCATGGACTTATTGTGTAAGATTAAGGTGGATCCTTCTTCTATTCAACTCGATTCTCTTACTATTCGTGGCTTTGACAATATTGCTAAACAATCTTTAGGTACTATAACCTTGTTGATTAAGGTGGGAACTGTTATTTTACCTACACTTACTCATGTCATGCCAAATAATCACCTACAATCTTCTATTAGGACGACCTTAGCCTCATAGTATGCAGGTTGTCCCTTCTACTCTTCATCGTAGCGTCAAATTCATTTATAAAAATAAGATATATAATTTGTTTTCTGATACCAATCTACAAGCTTCATTGCAAACCTCATCTTCTTGTTCAACTACTTCTAATAATTCTTCAAATACTCCTACATCTTCAAGTACTCCTAATTCTTCGTCCACACAAATTGAAACACCATCTCCTCCTAAAGATTATTTTTTACCAGAACAAGTGCTCTTGGAAGATGATTAGGGGACCTTAGATTTTACACCTACCTTTGTAGGAGAATATAAAGTCCCTCCAAGAGAACCTAAGACTAAAAAGGAAGATGATATGGTGGAAACTAAAAAGCAACCCACTTTGTCTAAACAACTAAGTAACAATTTTGTGGTTGCTTGATAGGGAGGTTCTCACAAAAGAGTTGCAATTTGGTTTATAGGTTAGAAAAAGGTGTTATTGTGAGCTTCCTTGTTTGTTTATGCCCTGCTCTCCTCTTGAATCAATTCCAACACCTTCAGTCCTTTGTAAAAATTTCTACCAACTAGATTGCTCTAGTTACTCAAGATCAAGGCTAGAACTCACTAGAGTAAGTTCAACCACTATCATGTCTAATTCAATGCTCTTCACTTGCAGGGGATTAGGAGGGGTCTGAGATGGTTTAAAAAATTCCTCCATGTTGTTTTGAATTTTAATTCCCTTCATTTCTCTATCGCTTTCTTAGTTCCTATATTTTAGGCCTTGTAGCCCTATGAGCCCCTTTAGCCCTTCCTTCACGGTTTTTCCTCTTTTGTGCTAAAATCTTCCAAATGGCCCTTTAAAATATTTGATGATTTAGATACCCATTTGGCCACTCTGCAAGATTTAGGGGATGGCATGGCCTAATATATCCATACAGGTACGACCCCCAAAAATGACACTTTCCAAGGGTTTAAGGTTTATATGCTTTCAACAATGAGTTTGATTGATCTCCACCCTCTATTAGACCTCCATACTCACACTGAAGCACTGTCTAGTATCCTAATACAATGACAATCACTTGGCACTATTGGATTTGATCAACCCTGCAAGCAATAATGAAAATAGCAGTCATGTTCCCTAGTCGGGCTATGGCATAGCTCACCTAGGACATGATAGTAAATTGCTCCAATGCAACTTCCCAGAAACAACCATGAGTATTTACATTGTACACGGACTCCATTACTGGAATCCCAAAGGCCATTGAGAAACCACAATGGGAATTCAAGTTGGAGCCATTTCTAGGGCTTGAACAGTATAAACTAGAAAGAACTTCTTTACACCAACTAAACTTGCACAATGATTGAACACAAATACTTTCTAAGCACCACAAAAACACAAACTAATCATCCATGAAGGTACATTATCAAAATAAATCCATCTGGTACAAACTAGAATAAACAATTTTGCAAATTTTGTGAAAACAAGAAAATGCTTGAAGTTGCTTATTGAGGAATTTGATTATCTAAATCTTCCAACCACTTTACAGTGATTTTAAATGCCTTATATATGCCTACTCACTCACAATCAACCACTCATTGAACTTCTAACCACCAATTTGAGCATTTTCCAAAAATTACTCATATTGTTGCAAAATGTTGTCAAGCAAACATGACAACTTTTGCTCCACAATGCATTTTTGTAACTTGTGCACATCTACACACTCTAAACCCCCTAGGATGGTTTCCTAACATCAAACCAACATTTTCAAGATCCTTATGAGGCCTTACAAGAATTTTTACCCAATTTTGCTATATGATGCCATTTTAGGCTCACAAAGGCACGTTGGCCAAAACTGAATAAAATAAGTTAACACTAGAGGCAGTCAAACTACAAATAACCTTAAAACACACTTTTTGACCTTTTCGTAGTCCTTTATTCACTCATTGACTCAATGAGGATCATTCACACCAAAATTGTGAAGATTCATCAAGAAATCTAGGTGCTCCTGCACCATACTCCCCCAATGAGAAAGAAGTCAAGTGACTCCTGTTTGCAACAAAGAGAGATAAATTCAACTTTGGAAAGTCTTCTTAAAGTACCCAAGTGGCCTCAGATTCTGGAAAATGCTGCCATTTAATGAAATGCTCCATGTAGGTGGTGTGCCTAGTCTTCTTGAGGATTCTTGAATCCAACACCTTCTGGGCTTGTATCATGGTTGGAGGTGGCAAAGGTAGGTCTGAAAGTGATTGAGAGACATTTGAGACTCTACTACATTCCTCTAGAAGTGTACCCTTGTACTGCACCAAGACTGCAACATTAACATTAGGAGACAAAGCTATGTCCCCGAGTAGATCAATTTTGTAGGCATTTTGCCCATATTTAGCCAAGACCTTACAAGGTCCAATCCTCCTCATTTGAACTTTCTAGAGACACCTTTTTGAAGTATTTATTTTTTCAAGTGGACCATTACCAAGTCACCAACAACAAATTGTACATTCTTCCTTTTTTCATCCACTTTGTCCTTGATTCTTTGAGAGTTTTCTTGTAAAGCCTCCCTAACTTGCTCATGAATCTCCTTCATGGAATGAGCCATGTCAAAATCATGTCCACTCCTCTGCTCCATAATTCCAAGATCTATAAGCTCCAACACACCTCTTGGATGAATCCCATAAACTACTTCAAAAGAACTCTTACCGGTTGATCTATTCACAGTGTCATTATAAGCAAATTCATCTTGATGGATGATCTGATCCCAAGCTTGTCCATACTCCTTTGTTAAACATCTAAGAAGGTTCCAAAGTGTCCTATTTACCACCTCTATTTTTCCATATGTTTGGCGATGGTATGTTGAGCTAAAATACAAGGTAGTACCCAATCTCTACCATAAAGTTTTCCAAAAATGACCAATGAATTTGGTATCTCTATCTGACACTATACTGATTGGTAAACCATGAATCCTAATGACTTCCTTGAAAAAAAAAGAGCAATATGGCTAGCATCATGAGTCACCTTACATGGAATAAAATGGGCCATTTTACTAAATCTACCTACCACAACATAGATACTATCAAATCCAGTTTTGGTCTTGGGTAAACCAACAACAAAATTCATACTTACACACTCCCATGGCTGGTTTGGGATAGGTAATGTCTGATAGAGTCCATTATTATAAGAGGTTCCCTTGGCCCTTTGACAAACAACACATTGTTCAACACACTTTCTGATATCCATTTGCATCTTTGGCCAATAGTAGAATCTTTGAACAAGTTCCAAGGTCTTATTCAACCCAAAATGACCACTTAAGAAACCATTGTGCTTCTCTTGCATCAAGTTCTCTCATGGACCCTCTTGGAACACAAAGTTGTCCTCCTTTAAACAAAATACCATCTTGAAAATTAAAATCTGCATATTCAGAATGAAAATGATTTCTAAACTCTTGGCAAACCTTGTAGATGTTAGCAAAATCTTCATCATCTTGGTATAGCCCTTTAAAACTACTCCAATGCTCTTGAGCTGCACTTCTTGAACTATTAGCAAACTTCTACTTAATGCATCAACAACCTTATTACATTGACCTTTCTTATGTTTAATGGTAAAAGTATAAGATTGAAAATACTCTACCCAATTGATATGCCTATAATTTAACTTTTCTTGGGAGTTGAGGAAACTAAGAGCTTGGTTATCATTATAAACCACAAATTGTTTAGGTAATAAGTAATGCCTCCATTTTCTAAGTGATTGAACAAGTGCATATAACTCCAAATCATAGGAAGAATACCTTTTCTTGGCTTCATTGAGCTTTTCACTGAAAAATGCAACTGATCTATTGTCTTGACTTAGGACTGCTCCAACCGCTATGTTGCTTGCATCACACTCAATGGTGAAGAGTTTGTCAAAGATTGCGAGAACAAGGATAGGTTGATTATCCACCTTTGTCTTCAAGTGTTTAAGTCCCTTTTGTGCCTCTTTTGTCCATTGAAACTTAGTCTTTACACCCCCTTTGATTGTATCAATCATAGGTGCACATATCTCACTGAACCCTCTAATGAACTTCCTATAAAACTATGCCAAACCATGAAAACTCCTCACTTCACTTGCTATTTTAGGTGTAGGCCAACTTATTATTGCTTCCACCTTTGAAGTATCCATTTTCAAATCACCACTTGAGATTACAAACCCAAGATATACCAAATCCAGTTTCATGAACTCACATTTCTCCAAATTGATAGTTAGTTGTTCATCACATAATTGTTTTAAGACAATCTCTGTATGCCTAAGATGTTCTTCTTTAAACTTACTAAAAATCAAGATGTCATCTAGATAAACAACAACAAATTTACCAATGTAATCCTTGAGCACTTCATTCATGAGTCTCATGAATGTGCTAGGGGCATTTTTTAGTCCAAATGACATAACAAGCCACTCATAAAGACCTTCTGTGGTTTTGAATGTTGTCTTCCACTCATCTCCCTCCTTGATTTTGATTTGGTGGTAGCCACTCTTGAGGTCTATCTTGCTAAAATACTTAGCACCCCCTAAACAATCCATCAAATCTTCAATTCTTGGAATAGGAAACCTATACTTGATTGTAATTTGGTTGATGGCTCTTGAGTCAATACAAAGCCTCTAAGTACCTCCCTTCTTAGGTGCCAAAATGGTGGGAATTGCACATGGGCTGATGCTCTTCCTTATAAAACCATTATCCAAAAGTTCTTGTATTTGCTTGGCCACTTCTTTATTCTGCTTCGATGTCATTTTGTAGGCTGCTTTATTAGGCAATGAGGCTTTGGGTATGAAGTCAATTTGATGACTTATGGCTCATTGAGGAGGAAAAGTAGCATGTGTTCCATCACTTATGATCTCCTTGAACTAGTTGAGTATTTGTTACACTTCAACAAGGATACTAACCTTCTTGTCCTTCTTTTCCTCTTTTGGTTTCACAACAAGTGTAAACCCCACTCCTTCTCCTTCTTTGAGAGTTTTTATGAACTCCTTCTCACCAACTAATAGCACATTTGAACCTTTAGGTATTATCTCTTCTTGATCCCCTATGGACTTAATTTTATAGGTAACTGCATCTTTTTGAAAGGCATGGGAATTTTTTTCTCCATGGTGTATTGCTTTTCTATCAAATTACCAAGGCCTACCTAGGAGTAGGTGGCATGCATCCATTGGCAAAATATCACACAAAAACTTATCTTTGTAGCCTCCTATGGTGAAATCTACCCAAATTTTCTCATTCACCAAAACATGTTGCCCCTTGTTGAGCCAAGTCACCCTATAAGAATCACTATGTGGGATTATTTGTAGTTTGAGTTTGTGTACTGCTTCTTCTGACACTATGTTATTAGTGGATCCTGAATCCACCACCACTCTACACACCCTACCCATGATCTTGCATTTTATCCTAAACAAGGATCTTCTTTGACTAGGTTCCTCCTTTATTGGTTCTTTTATCGAAACTCTTCTTATCATGAGATTCTCTCCAACCTCAGAATCTAAGCTTACTTTTGATGTCTTCACATTTGCTGCATCCTCTTGGATATAACTCACTCTCCTCTCACCTCCTTGGGATGAAGAAGACTTCTCAGGATATCTATAGGTCGGGTGTCCAAGTTGATGACAATTGTAGCACTTCATTGTGGAGAAATATGATCCTCTTCCTAATCCACTAGACCTTCCTCTATTAGAGTTGCTAGATCCCCTTCCTCTATAGTTGCTCTTGCTATTAGAACCCCCAATTTTCTCTACCAACTTGGATTCCCCTTGGGATCTTTGGTCTACACCTCTTCCACCATAGCTACCTCTATGACCTTTGCCATCTCTTCCCCTACCTCTACCTCTATTACCTTGCTCTTGCTTCTTTTTACTATTATTTTCCACCTTGAGTGCCAATTGATAGCACTTGTGGACAGTACTAGGACACAACAAACTTAACTCTTCTTGGATATTACACCGCAAACCATTCAAGTACCTGGAAACCTTGATGCTTTCATCTTCTACCACCTTGGATCTCAAACACAACTTTTGAAACTCTTCAGTGTAGCTGCTCACATCTAGTTCTCTTTTTCTCAAATTTTGTCTCCTCTTATGTAGTTGGATCTCATAGTCTTCAGGGATATAGTCTTCTCTCACTTTGGCTAACATTCCTTTCCACATGGCAATTGGGTTCTTACCCTCCTTTAGTCTTTCCTCTTGGATCAACTTCCACCAAGTTAAGGCTTCTCCTCTCAACCTAGATTTGGCTACCTTCACCTTTTGTGCTTCACTAATTCCATCACATTCAAAGTGATTCTCTAACCCTTCAATCCACTCCATAACCACTTATGGTTCCATCTTTTCACAAAAAAGTGGCACTCCTTCTAGGGACTTTCCCCCTAAGGATTTGATGGCTCTAAGGAAAGGTTCTTTTGGTAAAATAGGATCTGGTTCAGGTGTGTCATCCTCCTCTACTACTTCTTTACCCTTTTCTTCATTTATTTTGATAGTCACCTTCTCAGTTTTCTCTTCTACTTCACCTAGTTTGTTCTCCAATCGTTACAAATTTTTCCCGCGGAGTCTATTCTCTTCCTCTTGGTCTTCTACTCTTTTGTCTAACTCTGCATTAGTCACCATTCTGAGACTATTTTCACCCACTGTCTCAGTCTCTGCCATCAACTAGTTCCTTCCCAAATCTTAACTTGCTCTGATACCACTTTGATAGGGAGGTTCTCACAAAAGAGTTGTAATTTGGTTTATAGGTTAGAAAAAGGTGTTATTGTGGGATTCCTTGTTTTTTTATGCCCATTCTCTCCTCTTGAATCAATTCCAACACCTTCTATCCTTTGGAGAACTCTCTACCAACTAGATTGCTCTAGTTACTCAAGATCAAGGCTAGAACTCACTAGAGTAAGTTCAACCACTACCATGCCTAATTCAATGGTCTTCACTTTCAGGGGATTAGGAGGGGTCTGAGATGGTTTAACAACTCCCTCCATGTGGTTTTGATGTTTAATTCCCTTCATTTCTCTATCGCTTTCTTGTTTCCTATATTATAGGCCTTGTATCCCTATGAGCCCCTTTTAGCCCTTCCTTCACAATTTTTCCTCTTTTGTGCTAAAATCTTCCAAATGACCCTCTAAAAGATTTGATGATTCAGATACCTATTTGGACACTCTGCAAGATTTAGGGGATGAGGTGGCCTGGTATATCTGTACAGGTATGACCCCCCAAAAATGACACTTTCCAAGGGTTTAAGGTTTATATGCTTTCAACAATGGGTTTGATTGATCTCCACCCTCTTTCAAACCTCCATACTCACACTGAAGCACCATCCAGTATCCTAATACAATTCCAATCACTTGGCACTATTGGATTTGATCACCCCTGCAAGCAATAATAAAAATAACAGTCGTGTTCCCTAGCCAGGCTAGGGTACAGCTCGCCTAGGACATGATAGTAAATTGCTCCAATGCAACTTCCCGAACACAACCATGAGTATTTACACTGTAAACAAACTCCATTATTGGAATCCCAAAGGCCATTGAGAAACCACAATGGGAATTCAAGTCGGACCCATTTCTAGGGCTTGAATCCCTTACTCAAGCCGAGAGCAGTACAAACTAGAAAGAATTTCTTTCCACCAACTAAAATTGCATAATGATTGAACACAAATACTTTCTAAGCACCACAAAAATAGAAACTAAACATCCATGAATGTATAGTACGACAATCAATCCATCTGGTATGGACTGCAATAAACAATTTTGTAAATTTTGTGAAAACAAGAAAATGCTTGAAGTTGCTTATTAAGGAATTTGATTATCTGAATCTTCCAACCCCATTATATATGCCTACTCACTCACAACCAA
This sequence comes from Cryptomeria japonica, assembly GCF_030272615.1. Classification (NCBI taxonomy): domain Eukaryota; kingdom Viridiplantae; phylum Streptophyta; class Pinopsida; order Cupressales; family Cupressaceae; genus Cryptomeria; species Cryptomeria japonica. The sequence continues at coordinate 592,685,550 of NC_081415.1, read as the reverse complement.
CCACCCATCAAACTTCTAACCACCGATTTGAGCATTTTCCAAAAATTGCTCATATTGTTACAAAATGTTGTCAAGCAAACATGACAACTTTTGCTCCACAATGCATTTTTGTAACTTGTGCACATCTACACACTCTAAACCCCCTAGGATGGTTTCCTAACATCAAACAACCATTTCCAAAATCCTTATGAGGCCTTACAAGGAGTTTAACCCAATTTTTCTATATGAGGTCATTTGAGGCTTACAAAGGCACATTGGCCAAAACTGAATAAAATAAGTTAACACTAGAGGCAATAAAACTAAAAATAACCTTAAAACACACTTTTGAACCTTTTCATAGTCCTTTAGTCACTCATTGACCCAATAAGGATCATTCACACCAAAATTATGAAGATTCATCAAGAAATCTAGGTGCTCTTGCACCATTGCTTATGTTGGCAATTGACACTCAATTGGTTGGTTTCACTATGTTGTCATTGATGGCAACTTTTGCTTCAGTTGTGTATCGGCAGGCACTTCACAGACACTACATCGACATCAGCACCGACATGACAGAAGGATTTCTTTGGTTACAAGCAATGCAGGCTGACATGGTTTAGAATAAGGTTATCGGTACTGGAGGTCGACATCTCTTGGATCCGGCATCGGCAATTGGTTTTAATATTTATGCATTTATGCTATCTAGATGACATGTGATTTGATATTGTATATATCTTTGTAAGCCGACATAAGGCATGATAACTTGTATAGGGTATATAGGTCAGTTTGATAGATTATTTTATATAGACATAAAATAGGAGATTATGGATATGTGAATGTAATATGATGCAAAATATATCAGAGAGATTATATATGTGAGGATATTTATGTAAGGGTTATTCTGGTAAAGGGTTTAGGGTTTCAGACTAGAACAGACAAAGCTTAAACTGGAACTGTATTCTGGCATAAAATATACTATCTTAGTAGTTCAACACTTCTCTAGATTGTAGTTTGGATTTATATGTAGTCAGTGAGGCTCCTTTTGTGATTAAGCGGTGTGCTCTAGGCTGTAAGCCTTCCTGCAAGTGCAGGACCCTCATATTTTATAATATCTCTTCATATGGTCACTAAATTGATATTGTGGGTCACAAATCCCACCGTGGTTTTTCCTCTTTGAGGTTTTCCACGTATAATTTTGTGTGTTGTGGTTCTCATTCATGCGATTGGCTTATTGATTGCTTTACTTCTTTCAATTCTGTATGTACTGGTATACCGGTTGGTGTGTGCATGTTTTAATAAGGCTAAAATTGAACATTTCGGTATAACACCAATTCAGCCCCCCCCCCCCCCTCCCTTCTTAGTGTTATTGGATTCCAGCAATTGCTATCAGAGCCTTGTGCCTCAAAGGAAGTTTAACTTCTTGAGGAAGATCCTGAATCCGGAATCTGGAATCCATGGATATGGCTTTGGAGAAGCAACTTGAGATGGCACTTGAAGATTATGATGTTGAAAGGTTGAAGAACTTAAAGCTACAAGATGAATTGAATTCTGCTAAGGAATTCATTCTTGTCCTACAAGAGAGGCTATAATCTGTTCAAGCTAGGAGGAACGAACTTTTGCAAAATCAGGATGATGAAGAGAAAGATACACTTAAGGAACAATGTCAGAATTTGAGTCAAGAGAACATGGTTATGAAAAATAAAATGCAAGCTATATAACTATGAGTATGTCTAGGGAGATTAAGGACCAGAAGAAAAAGGAATAAAATCTTGTTGTATCCCTGAAGAATAAATTTGACGAATGTGGTAGGTAAGTTCATGAGAATGATATGTTGAGAATTTATTTAGTACAATCCTAGAGTAATGAACAAGAGCTTGAGAGACAAATGATAATTCTGAGAGAAGACTTAACTACTGCAAGTGAGTATAAATAAAAATTCAAGATTAGCTCAGCACAACTAGATGAGTTATTGAAGAGACAAAGGTAGATTGGAGATTCTTATGGACTTGGATTTGAGCAAGGATGGAGTTTCGGTACTGCTAATGAAGATCAAAACCATAAGGCACCGGTAAGGCAATTTAATTCTTATAAATTTAATGGTAGATGTTTTGTTTGCAATAGATTTGGTCACATGGCTAGGCAATGTAGAAACAGAGAAAATCAAAACCCTGATTCTGCTCCTGGTAAATATTCTAAATGCAATAAGTATGGTCATAAAATAGAAGATTGCAGAATGAATGTTAAATGCTATGCATGTGGAAAATTTGGACATATGGCTAATCAATGCAGGTCAAGCAATTTCACCGGTTTTAGCAAAGCAATTCAAAGGAACAATGTTACATGTTATGCATGCAATGAGGTTGGACATATTGCTAAATTATGTAGAAGTAGAAATCCACTGGTTGGTAATGGAGGATCAAATGAGAAAGGGAAAGAGAAGGTTAGAGAAATCCGAAAAGATTATACTCAAACATGGGTTAGGAAGACTAAAGAACAATCATCAGATGGAAATGCACCGGTTACTTATCCGGCAAGAGAGGTTTTTCTTGCACCGATAGGTAGCTCATCTGGTAACTAAGGCAGATGCCTTAGGGGTAGGCAAAATTCATGAAGATGTTGCATGTGCCTCAAGAAGAGGTTCTGGAAGGGGTTCCAGACATTGGAGATGATTATTTGACATAGATATGTTTTGTGCGAGATTCGGTATCTTTCACCGGCAGTCATTTAAGTCAATGGAAGATTAGGGTTTTTCATGGAGGTTAAAAGGTTGAATTCACTTTATTATTAATCACCTTGCATTCAAAAAGATTCTAGAGCGATTAAGAGTGACTAAGAGCAATCAGATTTCTTCTTGAGCGATTTCACTGGTGTCTGGAAGTATTTTTTGAAGGTTTTCACCGAGAGAAATCAAAAGGTATTTATCTTTAAACATGGAAGTAGGATCATCATCTATTCCTACTTTTGTTGCAAACCTGACTGTAGTAGAGGTCAAGGATCGCCCCCAACCAATTTTCAAGCGGTATTCGCATGTGGCTACCTTGGAAGATTCAGTTGGAGCATTTTCCCATGTTCTGGAGGGAGTTGTCTATGTAGAAGATGTTAGGGCATATATTCACTATCACATTGAGGACTTAGGAACATCAGAAATTAAGGGTATGTATATGAGCGAGTTGATGGGAGAATCTAGAAAGATCAAACCGGCATACAAACACATTGAAGACTTAGGGTTTACCGACATTTTGGACATTCCAGAATTTGAAGATAAGATAATCAGATATGTTTTGAGCAGAGTACATGGGAAATTTATACGGTTAGACAAACCTTACAAGATCACCAAGGAAGTCATCCAGGCAATCATTGTTTTACCATCGGTTGGGAAACATCCAGATAAGAAGGTTTCAAATGATTTCGTGAACAAAATCACCAGTGTGACATCTGACAAGAGATCTATGAGAGTGAACACTATTGCTGACACGGACATCAGATTTAGTAGCATGATCATTAGGTATAAGGTAACTCAGTCAAACCGACTGAATTCTGTTTCCAATTCATGCATTTTGGATGCATACAAAATGATGAGAGAAAATGTGAAATTGGATCTATGTGGGTGGATGCTAGATGAGTTGTTAATAAACCTAGGAAAGATTAAGGCAGATAAGAAGGGTACATTCCAGTATGGCAACTTGATAGTTTTCTTAATGTTATATTTCATGGATGATACACCCGATTTTGGTAAAAGGAAAAGGGCATTTGACATCCCGGTAGGGAGACAATTGAAATAGTCAATTGTTGCTTTAGGAAGCCAGGGAGATGATAAAGTTTGGGGATATTTCAAAGCATTCCAAAAATCTATGAGGTCTAGGGTAAGGGTGCCTGAGCATATTGTAGAAAAATATTCAACCGACATATGCTTTAGGTAAAGAAGGATGAAACACTTATGGAAGTGGTTAAGCCTCAAAATATTTGGATTGGGGAAATGGGCTATGAGGTGGATGCACAAATTCTTGATGCCTATGCAAAAATGTTGATTGATGCACCTATTGATGAGGCAGAGAAGCCCTGTGGTACTACACAACAGAAAAGACATGAGGTTGAAATAGAGTTCAATCGAAAGAAGAGAGAGAATCAAGAAGGAAAAGAAAGCAAATTTGTTGAGAAGGTCTCACAGGACATTAAGGCATTAATTAATGTTGTCCCAGAGAAAGGCGGGAAGAGGAAGAATCTAGAAGTACACATTGAGCCTATTACTGCAGAGTTTGAATCTGAGGATGACACACAATTGGCATTCAAGAGGGTTTTAAGGAAGAAAACAGAGGAAGCAAAGGTAGAAGCTAAAAAGCAACTGGTTAGGAAGGTTATATCCAAAATACTGGCACAGAAGAAAGCACCAAAGGTAACCACTTTAGCTACATCTGGTACTGCAAAGAGGAAGAAAAAGAATGACACTAATTTTGGTAAGGTTCCACCTAAAATTTGTGCAGAATTAGTAGATGAAATCACTAAGGATGGCATGTTAAAGAATGTACAGTTATACTATGATCATTTAGAAGAGGATAAACAAAGAGAAGTAGAGGAAGCAGTCTTATTATACTTGGATATTTATAAGAAAGCCTTAATAGAAATTGAAAATCAAATACCGACTGAGTTGTATAATATGTTAGATATTAGAAGACTGTCACCTATTCAAGAAGATAAGCATATCAAAATTCAAGAGTTATTATCTATTTGTGTTACTATTTCTCCAGATGAAATGGAGAAGACAATTGAGGTGGCAGATAGAAAGGTCTTTAAAAGAAAACATAGAATAACTAGTCTGATGCTAGGAAGGGTAAATGAAATAATAAAGGAAACTCAAAAAGCATGGGTTAAGTTCCTTAGAGAGAACAAAGGATTATTTACTTCACCGGAAACCAAGACAAACACTGTAGACACCCCGATTGAAGGAAAAGGAAAGAGGATTATGGGTACTTCACCCTCAATTTTGAAAAATATTAAGATAGTGGAAATCAAGCCCCCGGTTGATACTAATGTACAAACAAACATTGAGATACCGGTTAATACAGAGATTGAACAAGTTAATGTTGTACATGATACTAATATTGAGGATAATAGTCCTCTGAATACAAATGTATAGGTTGAGGTTATAGTTCCTATAGAGGAACCGACAATTATATAGACTACACCAAGTGGCGAAGCCACCGGTGCAAGTGAGGAAGTTATAAAGGATTAATCTTCAGAGGAGAAGAAAGGAGAATCTGGCAGGGAGCCGGTAGTTGGTCCATCATTATTGTCAATTGCACCTCACAAATCGAAAAGAAAAACATAACAGAGATGAGTCCTACTGAACTCATGATGATGGCAGCACAAAAACTAATGAAGGAGGGATCTACAGATAAAGGGATTATTGATCAGTCAATCATTGTCTTACAAAGACTAGTCCCGAAGTGAAAGATTGACAATGAAGTGAGCCCATCTGGCAAGCTTAAGATAATTACTGAGCATATTTCAAAGTATTTTCAATCCTTACAACAGATTTCAAACTGGCAAGCATTAGAGAGGTTTACTCAGGCTAAGAGAGCTGCATTTGATCAGGTAATTGAATCAGAGAAGAAAAAGATTGATGAGAGGCTGAAACTGGTAGAAAATTCTTTGAAGCAATGTACAAATATTTATAGGGTATGTTGTAACACTGGTATACTTACAACTAATGTGGATAAGAAGATAAAAGAACTTCACGAGAAAATTGCAAATATAGCTAATTCTTTTGACGGATTGATTTCATTGACTACATCCATTGATGGTCAAATTTTGATTTTGGAAAACCAAGTTTTTGTTCTTGAGAAGGAAAGAGATAAAATAATAAGAAGAGCCAGAAGTCTGAGAGGCTTGGTGAGTCCCTGGTTGGATTCACTCAGTGTACATAAGAGAGAGTGTATGGATATGGTGGGAAAGCCCACACCGACATAGGTAAATGAGAAAGAGTCATTTCCACATATAGTAAATGGACTTGTATCCATTTCTGGCACTTTCAAAATAGGTTGGGATACCTATCTTGAGCTATTGGAGAAGGCTTATCCAAAAAAATTGAAATTTGTTAAGCTCCGGTAAGATATTTTGGGATATTGATTGAATAGTTTTTTGAATCTTTGACATTCTTTTTAGAATTTTTGATGGCATTGATGTCAAAGGGGGAGTGATATAGATGTGAAAAATAGGAGTTGTATACATTAGGGGGAGTTATGGAGTTATGGAGTTATGGAGATGTGGAGATGTGGAGTATTTTGAATTAATGAATATTGAGCCCAGGGGGAGCAGGCAGGATGAAACCGACAGATGAAACCTTGACCATTTTTCACAAGAGTGTTGCCATCAATGCCAAAGGGGGAGATTGTTGGCAATTGACACTCAATTGGTTGGTTTCACTATGTTGTCATTGATGGAAATATGGCATTGTGTTCCAGCTTCATGTTTTGGTTCATCTATGTACTGACAGGCACTTCACCGACACTACACCGACACCAGCACTGGCAGGATAGAAGGATTTCTTTGGTTACCGGCAATGCAGGCCAACATGGTTTAGAATAAGGTTTTCGGTACTAGAGGTTGACATCTCTTGGATCCAGCATCGACAATTGGTTTTAATATTTATGCATTTATGTTATATGGCTAACATGTAATTTGATATTGTATATATCTTTGTAAGTCGACATAAGGCATGATAATTTGTATAGGGTATATAGGTCAGTTTGATAGATCATTTTATATAGACATAAAATAGGAGATTATGGATATGAGAATTTAATATGATGCAATATATATCAGAGAGATTATGTATGTGAGGATATTTATGTAAGAGTTATTCTGGTAAAGGGTTTAGGGTTTCAGACCGGAACAAACAAAGCTTAAACCGGAATTGTATTCTGGCATAAAAAATGTTATCTTAGCAGTTCAAAAATTCTCTAGATTGTAGTGTTTGGATTTATATGTAGTCAGTGAGTCTCCTTTTGTGATTGAGCAATGTGCTCTAGGCTGTAAGCCTTCCTGCAAGTGCAAGCCCCTCATATTTTGTAATATCTCTTCATATGGCCAGTGAATTGATATTGTGGGTCACAAATCCCACCGTGGTTTTTCCTCTTTGAGGTTTTCCACGTATAATTTTGTGTGTTATGGTTCTCATTTATGTGATTGACTTATTGGTTGCTTTACTTCTTTCAGTTTTGTATGTACTGGTATACCGGTTCGTATGTGCATGTTTTAATAAGGCTAAAATTGAACATTCTGGTATAACACTGATTCACCCCGCCTCTCAATGTTATTCGATTCCAACAGCTTCTAATTCAAACAACTCTTCGGGATCTTCTTCTAATTCATCTAATTATGAAATTGTGACCTATGCATCCCCACCATCTCTATCTAATATGGCATCCCTTTATGGTTTGGGTTTTCACATCTTAGCTAAAACTAGGTATAATGGCAATGGTTGTAGCATAAATGAACAAGGGATTAAGGTTCCATTAGAAAATAACATACATGAAACCACATTTGGACTTGGATATAATCCTTCAAATCCTACCAAAGCTTCTAAAATACCATCTCTCAATGTCAATGCTATATTTAGCAGTGATAATGAATTCTTTCTAATTAAGTCGTCCTCTACATCTCTTAACACTCATCCCACTTGTAAGGAAATCATGGTGATCAACAAGTATTTTTATGAATCTCCCCAAGAGATTGACAATCCCACTTATGAGGCTTTACCTTCTATTCATACCCTATCTTATAGAAATGAGGCCCTAATAAATTATACTTGTCTCTCTCATAAGGTTTCTTTTGTGCAAGAGGAACATGACTTGGAGGCCTATTCTTCTACTAGAGACTACTTTCCTCATCAAAACATTTCAAGACTCATTATCCTATACATTCTTTTCCTCTTATTGATTGTAGAGCATTTAATATGTCATGTTCAGATTCTTCATCCAATATATCATATAATTAAATAACATTAGTGGCTATTATGTGTTACAAGTGTGGTTGTCATTGCACCAAAAGATTGACCTGTTAATGCCCGATACAACCACTAGACTTATCGAATCCACAGGAGGCGGTTAATCCATGTCACAAACCCAAGAACTGTGCTACATGACACAAGGAGACCAAGGGCACACACCTTGCAACAATCCCCCTAGTGCAAGCAAGGGGTTTGAACCTCTGACCAAGCTCTGATACCACTTGTTACAAGTGTGGTTGCCGTTGCACAAAAAGATCAACCTATTGATGCCCGATACAACCACTAGAATTGTAGAATCCATAGGAGGTGGTTAAGACATGTCACAAACCCGATCACTATGTTTCACAACACAAGGAGACCAAGGGTAGACACCTTGCAACATTATGTTGCTCATCATTATGTGACATTGGTAGCTTACCTATTGGGGGCTTATTGTCACTCATGATAGTACAATTTTATATGCAATCATACTTTCGAAGCAACATAATAGGCTATTTTTGTCCCATCTTTTGTCTCTATGTGTGGGGGCAAGAATGACTTCAAACATCTCCTCTTCTTAAGATGAAAAATTTCCCCTTTATGAAGTAGTATCTTCTATAAGGATCTCTTATCGATTGTAGAGGTGTATATCCCTATTGGGAATTCCCTCTCTCATATTGGAACAAGTATCCCTGATGAGGATCTTGAGTGCAAATCCTTAATCCAAGGGACCTCTTGGTGTTGAAAGTCTCTAATCATTCATCAAATTCCTTTGCTTCATTGAGTGATATCTCTTATAATGAACCCTTCTATTTTGTGGGTGTGCTTATCCTTGATGAGGATCTCTTTCCTTCTTTTAGAAGAGTGTTTTTATAAATGATCCCTCTTTGATGTTCTTGCTTCTATTCTTGGGAGGGCAAGAATGATATTTATATCTCCTATCTCTTTTCCTAAAGATTCACCTTTTCTTTGTTGAGTTGTATTTTTCATTTGATGTCATTTCTTGCATAGAATATGTGTCTTCCTTATCTAGGACCTATTCTTTGTTTGGAATAATACATCTTTCATGAATAATCTCTCCTTAAATAAAGTGTGTAGTCCTTCATTAAGAATCTACTTTTCCCTAAATATTGGAGAAAGTGTGTATTCTTTTGTTCCTTCTCCTCTTATTAAAGATGTTATCTTTATTAAAGATGTTATCTTTATCAAAGATCCTTTGTATTCTCAAAGGCGGATGTCTTTGGATAATGATCTCTTCCTCCTATTCACAATTTAAAAGGTAATTCTTTTCCAAACCCTAATTCTGCATTTTTCCACTTAATCTTTCATATTGTGTTAGAGAGCTCCAATCCTCACACTCTTGGTTGTCTTGGAATTGTGATTTAGTTCTCTTTCTTACCAAATGATTCTCCATTGGTTTTGATCTTGTATAAAACCTAGTTGTGAGTATTTGTCATCAAGTTTTCCTCACAATTCAATGTGGTAAACATTATACCCTATTTCACCTCACTAATTAGCAAGTCGAAACAGAGGGGGGCATATAGCTGCCTGTGAATTTCATCACTTCCTTAGTAAGCATTTAGGTGATTTTTTGATTGTATCTAACAATGTGGTTTCGTAGGATGTGGTTCCTAATAGTGTGTTGCAGATACCGCTGGAGGCTTCGTTTGACACCTTATGAATACATCTTTTTCATGAAATGCTTAATTTTTTGTACTTTAGCTTGTATATGCACGTAGTGTCATATGACCGCTAAAGTGGGGGCTAAATGTAGCATTGTAAATTGTACACCCTTAATTGGGTGGTACAATTCCACGCTTTGGTTAGCACCCACCTTAGTGTGTTTGCATCTTACATTTCAATTTTTCTTTAAGCATTTAATTAATTAATTTAATTAAATCTAAACTCCTCTTTCATCCCTCTACACATCATAAAATTGGGCCCTTAACCCTAAGTGTGCTCATTTTTATTTTATTCTTTCAATTAATTAATTTATCAAAAGCCCTAATTATGTCCTATTTCGACCATCAAGGCCCGATTTCACATATCTAAACACCTTGAATTGTCACATCTTTCTAGACTTGACTTTAGAATCATGATACCTTGTGTTAGGGTTTCAAGCATATCTGAAGCAAATATGAACTAACAATTATATGCAGATTTAAATACAAAAGATAAAGAAATAAAATAGGACACAGATAACACAGAGATTTAACATGGTTCACCCAAAATGGGTTACGTCCACCATACACAACCATCCAATCTTTCTTATTATCCAGCAAAAATAGTGCATCAACCTTACAATGCCTTAAGCATCCCAACCGCTTATAACATGTGTTTTTAGGGCAACAAACAAAGTCAGCCTTTTTAGGGTTTTATTACAATGTCGATTTTCATCAACAAAAAAAATGGCAAAAAAAATTTTCTCAAGGGCTACCGCCCTCGAACCCCCGTAGCGGGCTTCGCCCGCTTTGAGGGCTGCCACCCCCAAACCCCTGCTCGGGGCCCGGCCCGGCCCCAGACCCCAGCAAGGATACGTGCTGAGTGTACAGTACTTTGTTGATCAGTCACCACATATCAACAATCTCCCACTTGGAGACTGATTAGGCTCCACACCGAACAATCTCCCACTTGGAGACTGATACTACACGACACCACTGTACATACAACATCCATTGGATAAAACACTAGGACTCGACTGGTATAAATTCGACAATTATCAATCAAGAAGACCAACAAAAACTGATGAAGAAATCATCTTCTCGTGTGGAACTGCCTTTGTGAACATATCGACAGGATTCTCACTTGTGTGAATCTTCTCAAGCCGTAACTGACCCTCCTCCAAAACAGTCCGGATGAAGTGGTACCTGAGCTGAATATGCTTTGTCCTTAAATGAAAAGCAGAATTCTTTGCAAGATGAATGGCACTCTGACTATCAGTATACAATGGGCGATCCTCCTGTGTCTGACCCAATTCCTCTAGAAAACATTGTAACCAAATCATCTCCTTGCTGGCTTTTGTAACAGCAACATACTTAGCTTCAGTGGTTGAAAGTGCAACAACCTTTTGTAGCCTAGAAATCCAACTGACTGCAGTTCTCCCTATAGTAAAAACATACCCTGTAGTACTCCTCTGTGAATCAATATCACCTACCAAATCAGAGTCAACAAATCCACTCAGAGCAGCATTAGATCTTTTGAAACATAATGCCTTCATAGTGGTTCCTTTCAAATACCGAAGGATCCATTTCATAGCATTCCAATGTTCCATACCTGGATTACTCATAAACCTGCTCATAACTCCCACTGCATGTGCAATATCTGGCCTTGTGCATACCATTGCATACATCAGACTGCCAATAACTGATGAATACGGGAGGTTAGACATTTTATTAACCTCTTCCTATGCCTTTGGGCACATCTCCTTAGTCAATTTGAAATGACTAGCCAAAGGTGTACTAACCGCTTTTGCATCCTGCATGTTAAATCTTTTCAACACCTTCTTTATATACTCACTTTGGGATAAATTCAAGGTTCTATTTTTCCTATCTCGTGTAATCCTCATACTGAGAATTTGCTTAGCTACACCCAAATCAGAATAATATAACTACCATTATCCAATCTCTTAAAATATACACAATGATCAGAATGATATCTATGATAACTGTGTTTAGCCATGAAACTATCAAATTTTAAATACCATTGTCGGGGTGCTTGCTTTAGGCCATACAAACTTTTCTTCAACCTGCACACCAAGTTCTCCTTACCTTTGACCTCATATCCCTATGGTTGCAACATGTAAATTTCCTCCTCCAAATCTCCATGGAGAAAAGCTATTTTCACATCTAATTGTTCAAGATGTAAATCATCTGCAGCCACAAGACTAAGTACAGTTCTAATTGAAGTCATTTTTACAACTGGAGAAAATATTTCATCATAATCTATACCCTTTTTCTGTGCAAAACCTTTTACCACAAGTCTGGCCTTATATCTTTTCTGACCTCCTTCCTCCTCCTTCAACCTATAAACCCATTTGTTAGGCAAGGCTCTTTTTTTTGCAGGTAAAGGGACTAAGTCCCAAGTCTTATTTTTCATCAAGGAGTCCATCTCCTCTTTCATGCCTAGCTCCCACTGTTGTTTGGCATCCACCTGCATTGCTTCTTCATATTCTTCTGGTTCACCAGAATCAGTTAATAATATAGAATACAAAGAAGGAGAAAATATTTCAGGGGGTCTACTTGACCTCATAGAATGTCTAACACTTGCAGGAGTTTGTGGGACAATCTATTGTTGTTGAGCATCAGGTACCTGTGGCATTTCATTTTCAGGAATCTCATCCAACACCGCATATTCTTGTTTGTCTTGTTCATGCTTCTTTTCCTGCATCTGTTCTTTATGCATAACCTTCTCATTGAATATAACATCTATACTTCTAGTTATTTTCTTATTTTCAAAATCCCATAATCAATAGCCATATTCATCTATCCCATATCCAATTAAGGTACATTTCTGAGATTTAGCATCAAGCTTGGTTCTATTTTCTTTATCAACATGGACAAAAGCTTCACAACCAAAGGTTTTCAGAAAAGAATAATTTACCTTTTTACCAATCCATGCCTCCTCTGGAATACCACCATCCAAAGGGGTTGAAGGTCCTCTATTTATCAAATAGACAACAGTATGTATAGCATTTGCCCAAAAATGTAAGGGCAATCCAGCATGCAATCTCATGCTCCTCGCATGTTCCATGATATTCCTATTCATTCTCTCTGACACACCATTTTCCTGTGGAGTTCCTGGAACTGTCTTCTACTTTCTAATCCCATTTAAGGAGCAATAATCTTCAAATGCCTTGCTGCAATACTCACCTCCATTATCCGATCTGAGACACTTCAACCTTTTTCTTGTCTCATTCTCAACCAAAGCTTTCCATTTCTTAAAAGTTTCAAAAACATATGATTTTTGTTTTAGGAAATATACCCATGTTTTTATGATTGAGTCATCAATAAAAATAACATAATAACAAGAGCCACCAAGAGATGATACCTAAGCCAGTCCCCATACATCTGAATGCACAAGCTCTAACTTCTCACTCTTCTTCTCTTTCCCAACCTTGAGAAATTTGACTCTTTTCTGTTTGCCATAAACACAGTTTTCACATAACTCTAAATCAATATTCTTTAGTCCTGGCAATAGATTTTTGAAGTGAAGGATTTTCATCCCTTTCTCACTCATGTGCCCAAGCCTATGGTGCCACATTATCAAATCTGTTCTTGCAACATCTATTGTTGATGTCCCTGCAATAACTTTATCTGTAGCAGCTAAGGTAGAGTAAGTGTTACTAGTACATAGATATAATGTGCCTACCTTCACACCTTTAGCTACTATTAATGATCCTTTACTGACCTTCCAGATACTGTCTGAGAAGGTAACTATGCAACCTTCACTACCTAGTTGCCCTGCAAAAATTAAATTTCTTCTTAAGTTAGGAACATGTCTTACCTCCTGCAGAAACCAGTCATTACCATTCTGCAACTTGATCTTTATCTTTCCTTTTCCAACAATTTGATAGGGCTCATCATCACCCAAATATACCTGTCCAAAATCACCTTGAACATAATCTCAAAAATATTTTCTATGGGGTGTAGCATGAAATGAAGCCCCAGAATCTATTACCCAGGAATCATTAACATTATCCAAACATAAGATTAAAGCATCTTGTAAAGTATTACTTGCAATATTAGCTTCCTTACTGTTGTTTTCATTTTTATCTCCTTCTTTGTTTTTCCGAGACCAACAGTATTTCTTTAGATGACCAGGCTTTCCGCAGTACCAGCAATCTTTCTTTCCTCTAGATTGAGAGCGTCCTTTCTTTGACTTCCCTCATGACTTCTCATTCCAAGGGCCTTTTCCTCTTTCCTTTGATCTTCCTCTGTTCTCCACATTCAAAACACTACCCGATGATGTTGGAGACTTTCTTGTGCTTTTCTTTCACATTTCCTCGCTTAGGATAACACCAACAATATCATCAAACACCAAAGTATTTTTACCAGAGACAGAGTTACTTACAGCCATAACCAAGCTATTCTAGCTTTCTGGCAAAGAACATAAAATCAAGAGAGCCCTAACCTCTTCTGCAAAGGTAATTTTTATAGAAGACAATTGACTGATAATTGTATTAAATTCATTTAAGTGCTCCGCTACAGATCCTCCCTCATTCATTTTCAAATTAAACAAACGCTTCATAACAAATACCTTATTCGAAGCTAAGGGTTTCTCATACAGATTAGCCAATGTCGCCATCAAATCTATAGCCATTTTTGCTTCTGTTATATTGAAAGCTACAGACGGTGCAAGGCACAATCGAATGGATCCCAGTGCCTTTCTATCTAAAATGTCCCATTCTTCATCTGACATTGTGGTCACTTTCTTTGCCTTTCCTTCTAATGGCCGCCACAAATCCTTTTGATACAGGTAATCCTCCATCTGTATTTTCCATAACTGATAATTCTGGCCGTTAAACTTTTCGACCTTAAATTTGGAATCCTCCATTGCTCCCACTCAAATCTGAAAGTCTTGCCAATTTACAAAAAACCTCGCTATGATATCAATTGTTAGGGTTTCAAGCAGATCCGAAGCAAATATGAACTAACAATTATATGCAGATTTAAATACAAAAGATAAAGAAATAAAATAGGACACAGATAACACAAAGATTTAACGTGGTTCACCCAAAATGGGTTACGTCCACCATACACAGTCGTCCAATCTTTCTTATTATCCAGCAAAAATAGTACATCAACCTTACAATGCCTTAAGCATCCCAACCGCTTATAACATGCGTTTTTAGGGCAACAAACAAAGTCGGCCTTTTTAGGGTTTTATTACAATGTCAGTTTTCATCAACAAAAAAAATGGCAAAATTTTTTTTCTTTTGTGCCTTGCACCGTCTGAGTGTACAGTACTTTGTTGATCAGTCACCACATATCAACACCTTGCTTCCCTAAAAATTTGGGAAAATTTTGGTCGGACCGGGATGATGCCTCCTGGTCCCTATTTTTTCTCCCTGAATTTTAGGAGCATGTTTTGGTGGTATTTTTATGTTTAAATCCAAAGGATTGTTAAATTATATTGATTCTAGGTCGGTCTATGATAAAAAATAAATTTAGGGTTTCATACATATAACCTTTCCTTTTCTCATTTGAAGGATCCATCTAAAAGAAATTGAAGAAGCCTCTTATGAAGTGAAAGTGCAGGTTTATGTGATGTCTTTGATCATAAAATTAAGCATCTATCAAGTCTACATCAACCATTTTCATCATCAATTGAAGCTTTAGAGTTATTGAAGATAATAAGAGATCATCGACTGTTGATTGGTGTGTACCTCTCCCTTAGGGTTTGGTATGGTTTCATGTTATTTTCATGTCTCTATGTGAGTTTCACAATACTTGTTTTCAGATTTACATTCATGCTTTAGATCCATTATTGCATTTGTGATTTGAAGCATTTACATTTACATTTACATTCATTTAGGGTTTACTCTCCAAGCATAGAGTACATCTCTAAATTTACATTTAGGATCTTGCATACACACAAGGTTCTAGTACACAGATTTCAACTTTACATTGGTTGTTTATGGAGGTAGAAATCACCAAAACAAGGGGTTTGACTAAGGCAAAACCTATATAGCCACCCAAACACCATTTTTCAAGTTGCAAAGTGTAGGTACATAAATCCAATAGATGCACGATCTTCGGAACCAACAGAGCATATAGGTGTAGACTCAAGGCCAGAAGTAGATCTTAGTTTTATGGGACTAGGGCGTGGCACCCTAGTCTAGGACCATGGAATGGTGCCTTGGTCCTCTGTGTTTTACAACTTTTTGTGGTAGTTTAGCAGTGTAGACTCTCAGACATCTATTTCCAGAAGTACGGCTCTTTGTAGTATCAGGAACCAAGGCATGGCACCCTAGTCTTGCTTAGTCAAGCTTAGATTTTGGTAGGTGCACACCTGAATTCCATTTCCTGCTCTCCACTCTATGTCTCAGTTTCAATTATGGATTTTTTTTTATTTCAGTTTACATTTGCACTTTTGTCTATCTCCTTAGCCTAGTTGATCATTTCATTACATTTTGCACATCTCCTCTTCATAGCAAAAAAGGAATAGAAACCCTAAAGATATTCCTTGACTCTCTCTTGCAAGTAGTCAAAGTCAATCATCTCCTTAGCCTCTTTCATATTCCAATATGTGGAGGAAATTGGGGTTAGGTCCTAAACCACTTGATCCAATTTTTCATCATCACAGTTATGTTTTGCAATAAAAAATAGAAACACTTTTGTATGCGAGAAGCATTTGATCCTCTTAATTATCCGTTTTTTATAATAATAAAAATGCTAGATTTAGAGTACTAGAATTCTTGTTCTTTTTTTATTTTCCAATTTTGAGTGCATGAATCTCAAATTACTCCAAGTTCACTTTTAGGTGATTTCAAAAGAAGAAAAAACCAGCCACATTTGACCCACTTTTTGTGCACCATCTTGATGCATATACCCTGGTGTTTCTACTTTAACTATATTTTGGATTGAAGGAACTCTTATTGCTTGATGAATAGTTAGTCGTAGGCTTTTGTACATCCTCTTTTTTTTCCCTTTAGATGTTTGTGTGATCAATAACTGATATTTAGAATTGGAAAGTGAATTTAGTTGTGTCAAATTAGAATTTATACATATCAAATTATCATAAAAAACCCTCAAAAAAGGCATGATAAACATATTACCCAATGCATCCATAAGAGAATAGAAAGTAGAACAAAAACTTAAAATTGCCCTCAAAGCTTAGATAGGACAAAAAAGATACATGCTTCATTAGTTTAATCATTTCTACAACCCTACAATATGTTGGCATTCTACACTCTAATGAGAAATGATGGTGTTGTCATTGATGGCAACCTACTGGCAACCTACAGGCAGCCACCCAGCATTCATCTGGTAAATCACCGACAGACACCGGCACTAGTAGACACTTCACCGGAAGTGGCAAGAATGTATACCGACACCCTAGCCGACAGGAACAACTTTTGTTTATTGTATTTAATTGTAGATATATTTTGTAAAGTTGACATGTCATATTATAATAGACTCATATATGTATGATATCTTGTATATCATTTTGAGATGATATAATGATGGATGTAGAGAAGTGATGAGCGAATATTAAGGCATATTTTGTATAAGGTTTATGGTTATAGTATGAGCTTAAACCGGTATTGAACCTAGCATAGAAGATGCTGAATTGTAGCAGTACATTATATTGGATTCTCATAATCCATTTGTAAGTCAGTGAGACTTTCATTTGTAATTGAGCAGTGAGCTCTAGGCAGTTGGCCTTCCTGCATGTGCAGGCCCCTCTTGTAAGTAATATTTATTCATTGGCCAGTAAGTGAATATTGTGGGTCACAAATCCCACCGAGGTTTTTCCCACACTGGATTTCCTCATTAAACATCTTGTGTTATGGTGTGTTTTCTATGTTGTCTTTACTGTTCCTATTTACTGCATTAATTCTTGTTTACTGGTACATTGTTTTGGAAAGCAAAATACTTAATAAGGTTAAAGATTTTGTTCACCAGTTAGATACTGATTCAACCCCCCCCCCCTCCTCAGTATCTTTGGGACTATCATTAATCCTAACACAATAGTGATCTAAGGGACTTGAATTTTACCAAAAAGTACTTAACTGAAGGAAAGGAGTCAAGCGCAAGAGTAGCCAAATTTACCTTAATCTATAATACTCAAAACTCATTAATAGTATCAACCCAAAATGAGATCATTATTTAAAAATTGATTATGAAGAAGACAAGATGGGGGATATGCCAACAATAGAAAATAAGTCTCCACTCTAGAGGAGAAAAAACACAAAGGATAACCACTACTTTTCACCACGTTCGGAGATTAATAATTGGTGATAGAAATAATGTAGAGAATGGCATAAGCAAGCCCTAGGAAGGAAAATATTGAAGAAATGATTGATATTGAATAATTTACACTATCTTTGGAGTTTCCTTATCTTGTATATATGAGCCTAGTTAAAGGAAAGGTGCTTGTCTAGAGTCAAGAAACATTTGAGGAGATAGAATCACCAAAAGAAGAAAAACACACTTTTCAAGTACTAGCCCCTATCTAGAATATTTTTTTATCAAATAGCAAGAAGAAGAAATTGAGAATTTGAAGCTAATTTGTTAGTAAATAGGGATAGCATTATTATTTGTTAAAAATAAATTAGAATACTCACATTGAATCTTTACAAGAGGGTATCCTAATGAAAATAAAAAGATAGAAAAACTAATAAAAAAATTTGATGAGTGCTTTGATTTCTTTTCACAAGAAGATTAGTGATGAGGATTACAAGATCACAAATTTAGAGAAAAAAATAGCATACCTAGAAGAGAAGTTGCAAGAATGAAAATTTCCTCCATTGAATGAGGATAAAATAATATAAACAAATATAAAGGAGATTATTTTTTTTTAAACTAAAAAGAAGATGAAATAACCCTCCTTCAGGAAAACATTGTACTTATCCTAGATCTTCTTAGAAGTATGACAAGATTCAATGTGAAAAAATAGGCTCTTTGAAACATGTAGTGCAATAGGTGCCACGACCTCATCCATATAATTATTTTATATAAATCTCTTATATTCTTAAGTGAACTCTGTTGGAGCTATCCTCCCAAGCCAAGATCACAAATACAAAAATTTCCATGAAAAGTGAGATAAATATTTCACTAGAAAATGAAATGATATATTGTTGAGATGATTTACATAATGTACAATACCTACTTATATAGGAAAAATTCAAGAGATGAGAGAACATAGGATGAGGCCATGTGTCTCAATAGGATGAGAGGCTAGGTAGAGAGTAGGCAAACATCAACTACTACTCAACAACCTAGCCACAACTAATAAATGTACCTAAAATGATAAATGTCTAAGTTGAACTTAATCTTGAGTAAATAATATTTACTCTAACACCCCCCTAAGTGCAACTTTGGGAGAAGAATTATTATGAAAAATACAATATGATAAGCTAATAGGTCCCGACAACTAGGCCATGTTAGGTACCCATATACAACTAATCATGCAACTAATCTCTTACAAATGAAGAAAATGAGAAAACCTCATGGGAAAAAACTCCTCTCCAAAAAAGAGATATGTAAATCATATACAAGTGAGGAATAAAGTAATGTATGGAGGTCTCAACACCAATACCCCCCTAGAACTACATCCATCATGAGAATTAATTCAATAGCCCCCACCATATGAGGGAAAGAGAGAGAATATTTACCCCCCATAATAAATAATCTAAGTGTTTGAAGTCAAAACAAGATCTAGTGCTTACAAACCACTTGTCTCCCCTTAAGAAGAAACAAAACCATGTGTAAATGCAAGTATGCTTCCCATTCAGGATATGCTATGAAAGATGAAAACATGAAGAATAATGGTGATGTCTCAAAAAACTAAATAATATCGTCACAATAATGGTAGCGTGAATTGAGTCAAAAATTAAAAATTTAAGAAATTTTCAATGCCAAAGTAATGTTGGTTTGCAAACTAGCCTATGGGAGGGGGATAGCAATAATAGAGCCCAAATAGGGAAAAAAATTTAGCTAGATGATAAAGTACTCAATCTGAAATATCTTAGGGAAATGATGATGCACCTCCATGAATAGACTAGATAAGTACTAATGTAATTAACCGAGAGTAAAATATGAATCAGATTGGGCAGCACCAAATGAAATAGCAAAAAGATATATTGCTATTTTGAAGACTCGTGGGATCTCAACAAGGCTGGTGAAGGGTCTCAACTAATAAAGAGAGGCAAATCAAATATCTCTGATACCATGTTGGAGTTTGCAACCTCCCAAGCTAGGATTATGAACGTAAACACTTCCACAAAAAGAGATTGATAAATATTTCACCATAAAATGAAATGATATATTGCTAAGATGATTTGCAAAATGTACAAAAGCTTGCTTATTAAGAAAAACTCAAGAGATGAGAGATCATAGGATGAGGCCATGTGTCTCAATAGGATGGGAGGGTACGTAGAGAGTAGGTAAACATCAACTACTACTCAACAACCCAACTACAACTAATAAATGCACCTAAAATGATAAATGACTAAGTTGAACTTAAGCTTGAGTAAATAAAATTTACTCCAACAAACTTAGGTGGTGTATCATTCAATGTGGATCATAATCCCTTAGACATGAACAATCTTGTCATTTGAGGTTTTTAAGTGTGATAATAGTGTGGCATAATATGCTCAATAGCAAAGGTTTTTTCCATTTTTGTGTTTGAGTTTTGATTGTGTAAAGTTGGCTAATTTGTTGGAATTGAATGTTTTCTAAATTTTTAATGTGTTTCGGAAAAAAAATTACCCTCCATAGCAAGAATGTAAACCCTTTGAAAAAACTTACAATTAAAAAACAAATAAATAAGTTCACTTCAAACTATTTTTTTATGTATTTGATGAATAATCTAAAAATACCAAGCAAATGATTATGTAGATCACAAATGGGATTTCCAACAACTATTTTTTTAAAAAAAATTGATCCCATATGTCCAAGTTATGCCTACTTATGTAAATGTGTTCTAAAAAGGCTTAAAAAGAAATGTAGGGGATTAAAGGTTTGGGCCACTAGTCACCTGGGTACCCAACTACTAGGCACTTGGGGTTGGGAGGCTCCTCACAACCCTTGTTCACCCATGAGACTATGTTCTAGTGCTTGGGAGTTGATTAGGTGACGTGATTAGCCAATAAAATCGATTGTTGGTGTCATAAGTCAAGCATTACTCTAGTTGATTAGATACAAATCTGTTGGATATTGTTGGAGTTTTTTGATAGCATGAGCTTGTATGGTTGTCATTGATGTCAAACCTAGTTATTCGAATGGATGTTGTTTCAGATATGCTTTTGGTTGTTGCAAAATTATGTTTTATGTTGCAGTTAATGTTTGTTGTGTTGGTTGTGTCATCCTATATTCAGGGTGGTCAAGAAAGGTTTTGGTGCCCTTTGGATATGTTGCTAATTGTGTTGTGGTTTAGTGGATCATATTCTTTTGGTCTAGATATGTGTTAGAAGATGTGTTGAGATGTTGTTTTGGGTCTCACCTTGGCATGTAGAGATCCGCATTGAATATTTTGCATCAAAAGTGGTTATGTGGTCGACTGATTGTTATTTCTACATGTTACATTTTGGTAATGACTTTGGAGTATGTGTTAGTGTGTGCAAATTGTTGGATCAATTGTGGAAGGATGTATTGCAATATGTTTATGTTACCTCTTTCTCCTACAGTGGACCAATTTAAGTATTCTCCTATTTAGGGTGGGAGGAACATTATAGAATAGGGGCGAGGTTGGCTCAAATCACCCCACCCATGCAGGGTGGGCCCCTACTATTCTATAGTACCAGAGGATGAAGGTAATGGGGGCCCATGATTCTTTCTTCTATGCTAGCATAGATGACAAGGCAATTTCTTCTTCCCCATAGCTTCTCTTCTAACATTGTACCCGTGGTCCTTTATGAGCCTATAAATTGACCATATTATTTAATGTTTTACCTCATGTTTATAATGTCCTTCCAAGTAATTTTCAAACATTACCTTGGTTTTGTGAAGCATTAACTAGGATTAATGGTGTTTGATATGCATATGTGTGTCTAGCTAGTTGATACTAAATGATGATAAAATATTATAATAAATGGTTATTGTTGAATGTAAAGTACTTTGGAATGATTAACATGATGTTTTTAATTTATTTGAGTTGTTCATACAACTAAAAGGAAGGAGGAACAAGTTGGCAATTGATAGATGTAATAGTTGATTGAAAGTGTAGAAAAAGTCAAAAAAACAGTTTTAGTAAAACAATCATATCTCACCCATTTCTTAATGAAATTAAGATTTTCAAGATGATCTGAAAAATATTAAAAGATCTCAAATGAGTTTAAACCGTTTGAGCTGATTTTCAATAGTTAATGATCAGTATTCACCCGAAGTTGACTGAGACAAACTAGCAGATTTCAGGCAACAGTTAAGGATTGAGTTCTAACTCAACTTGGACTCTTCTACCTCTTCATGAGTTCGTGTATTTGGAGTTATAAAAGTGAAGGAACATTGGATAATATTGTAGAAACAATATTTTATGATTCATAAATAATTATATCATGTTTTGTACACAAGTTCAGCCATGACTGTACTTTATAGTTGTAGAGTTCGAAGAGGATTAGAACTCTCTCAACTCTTGTTAGTTTAATCTGTATTATCAGCCATGAGTAGAATAATTCATCTCCTTTATATCATAGGAGAAATGAAATTTTTAAAAAGTTGTTGAGTTTGTAATTACTTCAACTCTAAAGTCTCAAGCATAAATATGAGATTTTGTTGAGTTGTGAGAAAGTAGTGTTGAAGATAGTGTTGAGAATAGTTAGTGTTTAGAGAATATACAGTTAGTGTTGAGTCTTGTTAGTAGTGTCCATATTTAATCAACAAGTGTGATACATGTCCATGTAATATTTGATTTGCAATAAGAAGATTATTTGAGCATTGAAGCTTGTCTATTGAAGATGGAATGCTAATGATAGATTGAAGCAACTCAAGCAAGGGCCACTTGAGGAACTGTGATTTCATCATAGTTTAGATTTTTGTTCATTATGCTTTACTTTAATTAGTGAGTTGGTTATGATAGGTTTTGTTTTCATCATATTTGGTTTCAGTAGTTTTAGAATAGTCATCCTGCAGCCACTGTTGTGTAGTTAGTTTTATTTCCAGCATTATCATGTTTTCAATTCAGTTTTTATTTTGAGTTTATTTTCTATACACAACTGATACAATAGCTTAGAAGGCTTCCATAGTGCATATACAGTGATGTCTCATTTCAAGTTCACATCCCTGGGTTGATAAATAAATGTAGCTTTTAGTTCATGAATGGTTGCTTAATGTGGATAAAAATCCTTGAGTTGTGAATTAGTATTCCAACCTTGATTTCAATTAAAAAGCTCAACATTTTTGGCTCTCCCTCCTCCCCCTCCAATCAAGGCCTATCAACACACAAATGACCCCCCCTCCTTCCCCCCCAACCCTTTCCCCTATAGGGTTCTATAGTTAGGTGGGGTGGATAGGTAACCTCTCCCAGCTGGGAGAGAGCATACCCATGGATGGATAGTTGCCCTCAACTAACATAAAGGAAGAGATTTCTAGCCCCACTGTACCCCACCCATTTGGACAATAATAAATCCCCACCAATGGAGTATGGATGGTCTATTTTGTGTAGTATTTCTTATTCTATTTTAGTTGACCCTTAATTAGGGTTTCAATATTGTATCTCACATTTAAGATGTGTGAATGGATGAATTTTAGTGTAGATGAGAAAATAATTGTGTGATAAGTGTGTGCGAATGTTTTGTAAGCAAATTTGAGTTTGTGGCGATGTGAAAGTCAGTTTGAGAAGAGATTTGAAGGTGATATATTTTGCAAGATGGTGAATATGATAACTCAATGATGAACGAGTAGTACCAAACCAGTACTGAGAGGGGGGGGGTGAATCAGTATAGACAAAATACAGACCTAAACCGGTTCAGCAGCAATCACTCCAAATGACTGGCAAACAATGACACAGGTTTGAAACATAGTGCAACCGATAAAACTCAGAACAACTAAAACAATCATAAATCGGTTACTCACTGAGCTTTCCACTCAACTCAGAACTACACTACCATTTTACCCTTATGTATGAATAGGTAATCTATCATCATATCTTCACAATAGCTAGTTCAACATGGTTTATTGACAGGCATAAAACACAGAACCATCATATGCTTAACAGGTAATAACAAAGCATCACAAGATAAAAGCATCACACATGACACACATATTATTCACGTGGAAACCCAACTAGGAAAAACCACAGTGGGGATGAATACCCACAAGCTTGTTGTTGAACTCTTTGGAAGTCCGCTCTGTTAGAAGCCTTGTCCAGTTAAAGACATTACAAAAGGTTTTGCTAGGAACCGATCCTGTTAGAGATCACCCGGTTAAGGGATGGCTACAATACCCAATTAAGGGTTAAACCCTATTAAGGGTACCTTGTTAGAGGATTTCAAGAACTCAATAGCTAAAGGATTTCCAAAGCTCTCTAGCTTTCCAGATCTCAATAACTTTGAGTTACCCTATTAAGGGATTTACAGCAAGTCGGTTAAGGCTACCCTGTTAGGGGATTTTCCAATTGTTGAGGTGGTTAGAGATCAACAGGTATTACAATGATCTAGTAACAGCACTCAATGCCAATGCAGATCCACTTAAGCTCCTCTTCACCTTCTGCACTTACACTTTGCAAGTATCACTTCTCTCCTCTGGTCTAACAAGGATCTTGTATCCCTTCTCTTGGATACTCACACATAGCTTTTGCCAACAACCTCTGAAAGAATCACAACATCGACATTATAGGACAACAGACGGGTCAGTAGCATAAACCCTAAACCCTAGACCTGTTAGGTTAAGGAATTCAAATAGTTCAATCCTGATCGTTGATCATACTCTATTAAATGCAGTAGATCTTGAATAAATCTCAAGACATTCTCCATCGTTTATTATCCACCGATTTCATGGCGACTGATAATCCATCATGCATTTTCACCATTTACAAACTTTGCACATTCCCGAGGTAGATAGGGATAGTCTTCTTCATGCAAGATCCTTCACGCATGCAAGGCTGGCATGGCAACATGATCTGTTCTTTGTTATACTACTTACTCATTACACAAAGATCACCGGTTGAGCCATACAAGCTTGAAACACTTCAACCAGAAACCCTGAAGTTGAGACTACCAACCGGTAGTCATACAAAACTTCCATATGTCAGTTCCCATAGCCATATGTCGGTTCATCTTGAACAAGCACACCACTTCACTTTGGCACAAATGTTGGTTCACAGTGTTATATCGGTTCTCACATATGTCGGTTCATGCTTCTTCTACATATTGACATCAATGACAACATACAATGTCATTATGTCCACATATCGGTTCACATAATGCCAACAAAATATTATCAGAGATGTTTTCCATGATGTTGGTCACTTGATTTAGTTGTTCAAGGAAAATTTCATGTTCAAGAGAATCATTCTCAATTTCAATTATTTTTTAATTTGTTTGTAATTGATAGTGAGTCCTTTGGCAATAGTTTGTATCTTGTCCTAAAGAAGTGATCTTCAATTGTGCAAGTCCTCTTTGTATATTTCCTAAGGTTGTGTGCCTTAGTTATACAAGTGGTGCAGTCACAGTGGGGAGGGTCCTCAAAGAGATTAGTCTAGACCGTGCAACAAGAGTCACACAACAAAAACAACTCAATGTGATGGAGGCAATGCAGAAACAAACTATATTATATCATGAAAATTAGTTACAAACTATCGGCAACATGTGAGCTCACAAGATTCGACTCACAGGCTTGAGTACAAAACATGCATGTTATGCAACACTCGGGCTCAAGCAAGAATGTGAGCCAACTCCAAACCTCCTAACCTTAGGATTACTCTTCTATGTTCTAATCACTTCGTTCCACATGGGTATGTGTAGGATCATGAGGGGCGAACAAGTGGCAATGGGGAAAAATGCATTTTAAACTTTGCCAAACACACCAAAATCCACTTTGACTTTTTGTATGGGTTGGCCAAAATTTGAATTTGGTTTGGTAATACCAAACCAAATTGGATATTCGATATTAATGGATATCCGTTTTGTGATATCATTATTGTGAGGTCATGTTTTTCCAAATCAGATATCTGTTTAAATTGGATATCCGTTTTGGAAACCAAAATGGATATTTGTTTAAATCGGATATCCATTTTGGAAACCAAAATGGATATCTGTTTTGCTCAACATAAAAAAAACATACTTTAGTAAAATGGGCATAACTTTTGCGTTTCTTATCAAAATTTCAATTTTTTATAGGCATTGGAAAGGTAATTCAAAGACCTATCAAATGTAAAAGATAATTTTATGTATTATAGACCAAAAATTAATTATAGTCATTTGAAGTTAATCCTTCATTTTTAAAACTTTAAATACTCACAAAGTTTGCATACAAAGTCTCATATTTTCCTATCACCTCCTTTATCCATCACTTGTCTATCTATACTTCTATAAATATCTTTGTAGCGTCCTAAAATTGCGACACTTGCAATTTCGACTGCATTTTGGTCTTCACGATGGCGACGCAACACGCAACCTGAATGGAGACCCTGAAACTTGCTCACGACACTGAAAACTGCATTTTTCAAGCACCCTGGCCTGAACCTCCTTGCACCCTGTTGTCCCGGGAGGTGGGACCAGAGCGCCCAGCGCCCTGGTCCCCAGGACCATGGTGCCCAGCGCCCTGGTCCCTGGGTCCTATTTTGGGCCCGGTCTCCTAAGGGGCTCGGGTCTTTTTGTTTGCAATTTGGAAATTAACTTTCCCTGGTCGGCCTAAGGTCGGGAAAATCAGTCTATCAGCCCTAAATGACAAGTATATAAACTACATTGTCCTCTCCCATTTGGGTAAGAAGGTCACATGTGTACAAAGCGTGGAAACTATACTCAAGCATTCAAGCATTCAAGCATTCAAGCATTCAAGCATTCAAGCATTCAAGCATTCCTTCAAGCAATTGATCATTTCAAGTCTCCATTCAAGGCTAAGTGTTGCATTCAAGACAAGGATTCAACCATTGAAGAGGAGATCACATACTACATATTACATGCTACATACAACATACAACATACAACATCTAAACCTTCGCACATAAGGATACAAACATCCTTAGAACAAGGTATTAGTACTTGTTTTACATACATTTACATTTACAGCTCTTGCTCATTTCTTGGTTAATTCCAAAACTGGGGTTTGACCTAAAGGCAAACCCCTAATCCTTAACCCCCCAATCATCTTCGCTTTTCTGTGTGTAGGTTGCAGGTACGCGGCTGAAATTGAAGATCTGGAATCCTTGTGCAGAGACGAACAGATCCCCCTTCGTTTCGCGGATTTTTCGGAGGACCGTGGCGCCGGGCGCCATCGTCCTGACAACTTTTGCTCAAATTTGCAGGACAGCGCCGTATCGACATTTTACTACTAATTCCAGGTCCGCAGCTTCATCCTATAATCCGAACTCAGTTTATAAGCAAATCTTTGTCACTTTCTATGCATGCTTAGTTTAATTCTTCTATCAACATTCTTTACAAAAGAGGGTAGCCTTGCTGTCTTAACCCTTGAAACACATTTAGCATCCAATCTTGCATTGCGTGGGATTGGATCTAGTGGGTTTCAACCCCTCTTTTGAATGTAAAGTCTCTCCCCTAAGTGAAAACCATCGAATCCTAGCAAACCTCCCTTCTCTCTCCTCGGAGTTGGAAGAGGGGAGAACAACTAGGGTTCGATCGCGATTTTCCGCTTTACAATCTTTTTATCTATCTCTTCCTTCTCTACTTATCTCACTCCTTTTCTCATCCCATCTAGATATTTCCCAAGTTACATCCATCTCTACATGTATATCCCTCTTTCTATTCCTATCTCTCCCTCTCCCACTCTATCGTTGTCACTCCTTATTTCTATATTTCTCTAATAATATCTCTTCTCTCTATTTATTTCCCTCCTCTAGATCTATAGGGATATAGAAATAGAGGGGATATAAATGTCCCCTCTATTTCTATATCCCTATAGATCTATCTTCATGTATATTTATATCTCATTATCTCTAAATCTCACTTATTCACTCCATCTCTCCCTCCATTTGTCCTACTCTCTCTATCACTTTCTATCCATATCTATCTCTATCTCCATCTCCATATTCACATCTCTATCTCTCTTCTTATCTTTCTTTCTTTCTATATGTCCCTTTATATTTATATATCTTCCTCTATACATGATTAATCTACTTCTCACTCTCTTCCTCTATCACCCTCTCTATGTATCTCTCCCTTTCTCTACCTTTATCTCTTTATTTACTCCCTCTCTATATATCTTCGACTCTCTCCCTCCATCCTTCTCTATTTCCCCTATATATATTTTTATATATATCCCTCTTTCTCTCTCCCTCTCTATCTATCCCTATCTATAATATCTATTTCTCTCTATCTATTGATATTCCTCTTCCTTTATATCTAGACTCTATCTCTTCCTTTTTGTATCTCACTCTCTTTACCACTTTGTATCCATTTTTCTCTCTTTATATATTTATATGTCTTTACCTCTCTCTTTCTCTATCTATTCATCTCCCTCTCCCTTATCTTCATTTTTATATCTATGTTCCTCTCTTCTTTTCAATCTCTAGATATATCTCCCTCTTTCTATCCATCCTTGTCCTTCAGTATTTCTCCCTCTCTATTCATAGTCCCTGGTATCTATATCTCCATTTATGTCTCTATCTCTCTTATAAGTATATCAATCTCTCTCTATTTCTCCTTCTATCTCTCCCTCTATTTAGCTCTCCATCTCTCTTCACCCTTATATCTCTCCTTATTTGAATCTTTATCTTTATAAATCTCTATCTGTCCCTCTCTATATATTTATCTCTTCTACCTCTCTTGATCCCTCTCCTCTCTCTTTATTTTTATCTCCCTCTCAATCTCTATTTTAATCTATGTAGATATCTCCCTCCCTATTTGTAATGGATCTTGATTATCTTTCTAATTTATATGTTTTTGTGTTAGCTATATTTGGATCTTATTTCTTGATGAGGTGTGTTGAGTATCTTTCCCCTATAAATTTTATTTCTAAGAAGAAAGGGGGAGACGAGGGGAGATATGGGAGAGAGCAATAGAGGCTGCGAGAGGGAGAGATGGGCAGAGGAGTGGAGAGAGAGATAGGAAGAGAAAAAGATAAAGAGGGGGTGGGGAGAATAGGGAAGTATCAACAAAGGGAGAGGAAAAGAGAGGTTAGAGAAAGAGGGTTATTTGGTGGGAGAGAGAGAGAGAGAGAGAGAGCTTGGGATAATTAGAGGATGGGAGGAGGGGAGAGGGAAAAGTATCAACAAATGGAGAGGCAAAGAGAGATTAGAGAAAGAGAAATTTATTCGGTGGGAGAGAGAATGAGAGAGAGAGAGAGAGAGAGCTAGGGATAATTAGGGGGTAGGAGGAGAGGGGAGAAGGGAAAGTATCAACAAAGGGAGAGGAAAAGAGAGGGTTATTGGGTGGAAGAGAGAATGTGTGTGTGTGTGTGTGTGTGTGTGTGTGTGTGTGTGTGTGTGAGAGAGAGATGGGGTCCTAAGGGGTCATATGGTTTTCTAACACGTGTGGCCCCTTATGACCCCTAGCGACATTATATGACACAATAAGACACCATATAACCCCTTAGGACACCATATAACACCTCAGGAAACCATATTACCCCTTTTAACATTGTAGTACATGACATGACCCTTTATGACACCATATGACCCCTTAGGACAATATGATGTCCTAATGGGTCATATGGTGTCCTAAGGGGTCATATAGAGTTCTAAGGGGTGTCTTCTAACACATGTGTGCCCCTTAGGACCCCATATGACCCCTAACGACACCATATAACCCCTTAGGACACCATATGACCCCTCACGACACCATATTACCCCTTAAGACCATATGATGTCCATATGGTGTCCTACATGGTCATATGGTGTTTTAACAAGTGTGGTCCATTAGGAACCCATATGACCCCTAACAACACCACATGACCTCTTACAACACTATATGACCCCTTAGGACAATATGATCTCCTAATGGGTCATATAGTGTCCTAAGCAGTCATATGATGTTCTAACACGTGTTTGGCCCCTTATGACCCCATATGACCCCTAACAACACCATGTGACCCCTTCGAACACCATATGACCCCTTTTAACATCATAGTACATGACATGATTCCTTATAACACCATATGAACCTTTAGGACAATATGATGTCCTAATGGGTCATATGGTGTCCTAGGGGGTAATATGGTGTCTTAAGGGGTCATGCGGTCTTCTAACAGGTGTGCCCCCTTACGACCCTATATGACCCCTAACAACACCATATGACCCCTTAGGACACCATGTGACCTCTCACAACACCATATCACCCCTTACGACCATATGATGTCCATATGATATCCTAAGAGGTCACATGGTGTTTTAACACATGTGTGGCCCCTAACGACACCATATGACCCCTAACGACACCATATGACCCTTAGGACACCATATGACCCCTTAGGACATCATATGACCCCTTAAGAAAATATAATGTCCCAATGGGTCATATGGTGTCCTAAGAGGTCATATGGTGTTCTAACATATGTGTGGTCCCTTAGGAATCCATGTGACCCCTAACGACGCCATATGACCCCTTAGAACACCATATGACCCATTTTAATACAATATGACCCCTTTTAACATCCTAGTACACAACATGACCCCTTAGTACACTATATGACCCCTTAGGACACCATATGACCCCTTAGCAGCATGTGATGTCCATATGGTGTTCTAACACATGTGTTACCCATTAGGACCCCATATGATACCTAACAACACCAAATGACCCCTTAAGACACCATATGACCCCTTAGGACAATATGATTTCCTAATGGGTCATATGGTGTCCTAAGGGATCATATGGTGCTCTAACACATGTGTACCCCCTTAGGACCCCGTATGACCCCTAACAACACCATATGACCCCTTAAGACACCATATGACCTTTCAAGACACCATATGACCTCTTTTAACATACTAGTACACAACATGACACCTTTTAACATCCTAGTAGATGACATGACCCCTTTTAACATCCTAGTACATAACATGACCCCTTATGACAACATATGACCCCTTAGGATAATATGATGTTCTAATGGATCATATGGTGTCCTAAGGGGTCAATGGTCTTCTAACACATTTGTCGACCCTTATGTCCTCATATGACCCCTAACGACATCATATGACCCCTTAGGACACCATATGACCCCTCATGACACCATAATGACCCCTTACGACCATATGATATCCATATGGTGTTCTAACACATACATGGCCCCTTAGGACCTCATATGACACCTAATGACATCATATGACCCCTTAGGACACCATATGACCCTTTAGGACAATATGATGTCCTAATGGATCATATGGTGTCCTAAGGGGTCATATGGTGTTCTAACACTTAAGACCCCATATTACCCCTAACGACACCGTCTGACTCCTCGGGACACCATATGACCCTTTTTAACATTCTAGTACATGACATGACCCCTTATGACACCATATGACCCCTTAGGACAATATGATGTTCTAATGTGTCATATGGTGTCCTAAGGGGTCATATGGTGTCTTAAGGGGTCATATGGTCTTCTAACACATGTGTGGCCCCTTAGGTCCACATATGACCCGTAACAACACCATATAACCCCTTAGGACACCATATGACCCCTCATGACACCATATGACCCTTTAAAATAATATGATGTTCATATGGTGTCCTGAGGGGTCATATGGTGTTCTAACACATGTGTGGACCCTTAGGACCCCATATGACATCTAATGACCCCTTAAGACAATATGATGTCCCAATGGGTCATATGGTTTCCTAAGGGGTCATATGGCATTCTAACACATGTGTGGCCCCTTAGGACCCCATATGACCCCTAACGACACCAGATGACCCCTTAGGACACAAAATGACCCCTCAAGACACCATATGGCCCCTTTTAGTATCCTAATACATGACATGACCCCTTATGACACCATATGATCTCTTAGGATAATATGATGTTCTAATGGGTCATATGGTGCCCTAAGGGGTCATATGGTCTTCTAGCACGTGTGGCTCCTTAGGTCCCCATATGACCCCTAACAACACCATATGACCCCTTAGGACACCATATGACTCCTCATAACACCATATGACCCCTTAGGACCATGTGATGTCCATATGGTGTCCTAAGGGGTCATATGGTGTTCTAACATAGTTGTGGCCCCTTAGGACCACACATGACACCTAATGATACCATATGACCCCTTAGGACACCATATGACCCTTTAGGACAATATGATGTCCTAATGGGTCATATGGTATCTTAAGGGGTCATATGGTGTTCTAACACATGTGTGGCCCCTTAGGACACCATATAAACCCTAACAACACAATATGACCCCTTAGGACACCACATGACTCCTCAGGATACCATATGGCCCCTTTTAACATCCTCGTACATGACATGATCCCTTATGACACCATATGACCCCTTAGGACAATATGATGTTCTAATGGGTCATATGGTATCCTAATTGGTCATATGGTCTTCTAACACAT
The DNA here is from genome assembly GCF_030272615.1 of Cryptomeria japonica. NCBI lineage: Eukaryota > Viridiplantae > Streptophyta > Pinopsida > Cupressales > Cupressaceae > Cryptomeria > Cryptomeria japonica. The sequence continues at coordinate 592,653,241 of NC_081415.1, read as the reverse complement.
GTGTGGACCCTTGGGTCCTCATATGACCCCTAACGACACCATATGGCCCCTCACGACACCATATGACCCCTTAGAACCATATGATGTCCATAAGGTGACCTAAGGGGTCATATGGTGTTCTAACACATGCTTGGCCCCTTAGGACCCCATATGACCCCTTCAGACACCATATGATCCATTAGGACAATATGATGCCCTAACGGGTCATATAGTGTCCTAAAGAGTTATATGGTGTTCTAACACATGTGTGAGCCCTTAGGACCCCATATGACCCCTAAAAACACCATATAACCCCTTAGGACACCATATGACCACTTAAGACACCATTTGAACCCTTTTAACATCCTAGTACGTGACATGACCCCTAGCACCATATGACCCCTTAGGACAATAAGATGTTCTAATGGGTCATATGGTGTCCTAAGGGGCCATATGGTCTTCTAATACATGTGTGGCCCCTTAGGACCCCTTGTGAGCCCTGGCTACACCATATGACCCCTTAGGATACCATATGACTCTTCACAATACTTGTGAGATTTTGCCAAGATCAAGAGGCAATGGAAAGCACAAATAAGAGAGAACAAAATAGATGATAGAAATAAACTGTATTCTATCAAGATGAAAAATATGATCAACTGGATCATTAAGCATTTGTTACATACAATGAATATGAGCCTGCTTATATAGGCAAGGCTATATGGATATGTGAGCACACAAACATGACATGTGGCTCAATAAGAAACAAGGGTAGGTAGGAAATAGGTGTGGGTAGGTAGGAGAAACAATATAATAGTCCACATGAGGTGGATCACCCAGTAAATGTGGAGTAACAACAAGATCACACCATAAAAGGTGGAAATTCTCCTACACACACTATCCCAATGTGGCACAAACACCCAAGTGTCTCATACCCAAACTACTATAAAATGCATTTCCTAAGTAAACTTAAGTAAGTGTAATAATATCCAAGATGAATAATTAATTACACCAAGACCCCCCCGTAAGTGCAACTTAGGGGAATGCACTTAAGTCTACAATGCAACTAAGCAATGCAAGATGGGTCCCAGCTACTAGGCCATGTTAGGTACCAATGTACAAATACGAATGCATGAAAACCAATGCAATGAAATCTCTCACAAAGCAGAGAAAGAGAGAAAAACCCAATGGGAAAAAACCCTCCCCCAAAAGAGAGATGAAAAACATACAAGAGAACTCTCATAGAAGAATGTGAAGGACAAAACCCCATGTGAGGAAAAAGTCCCCCCCATATGAGAGAAGAAGAGAAGCTAGGAAGCCCCCCCTCAATGTGGAATCTGCACCAATGATAGAAGCTCGATGTATGAAGAAACTGCTCCACGAACGTCGAACAACATTCCTCCCCTTAGGAAGAAACAAAACCAAAGGTGTATCCATGAAGTCTCCCCAATCATGAAGGGAAGATGTATGAAGAAAACTCATGATGAAAGGAATCTCTGAAAACTGCTCAAGAGTCCCCATGTCGATGCTGAAAGATACCCCCTCCAAAGGTGGTAAACTGTGCCACACTGCTGAAAAAGGCACTCCAAGATCTAGTGGAGATGGATGTAGAACATGTCCCAAAGACTCACATGTCTCCTCAAAAAATAACGAGACCTCCTCCAACTGTTGTACATAAGTATCCACAATCATGTCAACCTCAAAAGAATGATCATGTAGAGAATGAGCAAGAGGGTCAGAGTGTTCCGTCGCAACAATCGAAGAAGGATCACCTTCATCAAAGAGAAGATGAATGTCATCAATGATGTCTCCCAAATCTGCAATGTAGGATTCCATAAATAAACCTGCAATGTTTGTCAAGTAATCATCCCATGAATCTAAAGTTGGAAGACAATGAATATCCTGCTGCACTAAATCACATGAAAGTAAAATTGTCGCACTATCTGCATCACTAGGTGCAATAGGTGATGTGATATCAATATGAGGAGATGAAATACAAGGCTCAAGAATGGGGTCACATGTGAGAATCCCCATGTTCAAGTGTCCAAAGTTCTCCTCAAAAACTGAACCATCACAAGAAGTGTGATCATCATGTGTAGAATCATCAAATGTGAAATCATCATCAACAACAAAATCTAAAAAGGAGTATAACCGAGATGCATGATCAACCACCTCAGTCGCAATGATAGCTCTAGTCTCCAAGTCTCTAATGAAAACTGACTCAGGTGTGAACTCCACAACTCTCTTAGTTGCGCCATGTGTGATTTGATAGATAGAAAGGAGATTGTTTGTCAAGTGGGGTACACACAACACATCATTGAAGGAGTTATCCCCAATGTCAATAGATCATTTCCCAATCACATCCATGTATGTATGATTGCCCATCAAAATATACGGCATGGTGCAAGGCTCAAATGTAGACAACATAGACTGCAAAGATGCCATATGATGAGAAGCCCCTAAATCTAAAAGCCATCTTTCTGAATCATGACTAGTAGTAGCACATAGAGCTTTTCCTTTTCTTGTCCCAAAAGAGTGAGTCTTCCCACTTGTAGAAGCCATGAATGCTTTCCCGTTTCCTTTTGAATGTGAGGAAGTGAAAGTTGATGAATCATCCTTCTTGTAGACATTAGGCAAATCAATGTTATGCTTTTTGATGATATGTGTGAGCTCATCAATCTTCTTAGAATGGCAACGACGCTCCTCATGACCAACCTTTTTACAATAGGCACAAGTAGGTCTCTCCCTCTTTGGTGAATTATCCCTCTTGGAAGAGGATGTATCTCCTTGTTGTGGAGAGGATGATGCTTTGTCCTTAGGCTTTGATTGCCATTTCTTCTTGTTTGAGTTGTCCTTTCCTTGATTTCCTTTGTTCCCTTGATTTGCCACTAATGCTTGAGACTTAGAAGCATTAAGAATGCCCATGCTTATGAACTTAGTTTGTCCCATCATCAACATTTCATTGAAAGCATCAAATTTAGGCATTGTGTAGCTTGAACCCATTGTCATCCTATGGGTTTGGAAACTAGAAACAAATGCTGCATATTCTTGTGGAAGCTTGCCTATCAAGTTGAATATCAATTGAGTATCCTTCTTATCAGTGCCACAATCTTTGATTTGTACCCTCAACTCATTTGCCTTAGTGACATAATCCTGTATAGTATCAAAGTTCTTGGGATCTAACATGGTGAGATCACTATCAATTTGATATCCCTTAATCTCATCAACTTGACCATACAAGTCTTGAAACTTTTGCCAAGCATCCTTGATTAGAGTACACTTCTCAATATGAAAAATGAGATCCTTTGATACATACTTTCTTAAGGTACCAATTGCCATGATATTTTTAGTGAGCCAATCCAAGTGACCAACTAGATCAACCTTAGGATCAGCGGGAGCAACAATAGTTCCATCAATGTAATGAGTTAGTCCTTTTTCCATAAGTTTACTCCATGCATCAATTTTCCAAGTAGCATAATTATGAGGAGTTAAGAGAGGAAACTTATAAGAACCCATAGCAACAAAAAGGAAGGAACACAAGAGCACAAAAGCACAAGAGACACCCCCCCCCCCCAATTAACTCAATCAAAGTACCCCCCAAAAATGATGATTTTGGCACTTTATATGTAGTGCGTGTACAATAGGCCACTTGTAAATAATGGCAAGTGGACTTCTGATTTCAATTTACAACTTCTCAAAATGAGATCTAAGAGACTTCAACAAATACTGCTAGTGATCTAAACTGAGATCCAAGCAAAATGCAAGTACCAAATATGTCAAAAATGGTCAAATAATGAAAGTACAATTTCTACTTAAAATTACTGCAAACAAATGGCAGATTATGAAAGTAGATGAAAAAATATGCACTTTCAAAAAAAATGGCACCTGAAAAGGAGTCCATATGAGCCCAAATGAAGCCTCCAAAGTTGTAAAAATCAGGATTTCATGATTTCCAAAAAACCTGTATTCGAAAATCAGAAAAGTTTTGCACCACTATACAGATCACGAAATTCTACCCCAAAACAAAAAAAAATTGCTCGAGAAAATGAGTCCGAATGAGTGAGATATCGCTATTTGAAAAATGTCTGCAAAATTATAATTTCTGGAAAATTTCTGCCGTAGTGTCAAACTTCAAATGTCTCTAGATTTGGCCTCCGAAGTCCGATTTGGATGAAACAAAAGGCAAAAATGACTTTCTTGGACCTCCTCAATCCAATGGTAACCTTAGATTTGATCCATCAAGCTTCAATAATAACCTGCAATAGAAAAATCCAAAATGCAAACCCCAAATAGCATCAAATTTCTCTCAATTAGCAAACCAATGACACTCTAATGGCTCTGATACCATGTGAGATTTTGCCAAGATCAAGAGGCAATGGAAAGCACAAATAAGAGAGAACAAAATAGATGATAGAAATAAACTGTATTCTATCAAGATGAAAAATATGATCAACTGGATCATTAAGCATTCGTTACATACAATGAATATGAGCCTGCTTATATAGGCAAGGCTATATCGATATGTGAGAACACAAACATGACATGTGGCTCAATAAGAAACAAGGGTAGGTAGGAAATAGGTGTGGGTAGGTAGGAGAAACAATATAATAGTCCACATGAGGTGGATCACCCAGTAAATGTGGAGTGTAACAACAAGATCACACCATAAAAGGTGGAAATTCTCCTACACACACTATCCCAATGTGGCACAAAAACCCAAGTGTCTCATACCCAAACTACTATAAAATGCATTTCCTAAGTAAACTTAAGTAAGTGTAATAATATCCAAGATGAATAATTAATTACACCAACAATACTATGTGACCCCTTAGGACCATATGATGTCCATGTGGTGTTCTAAGGGGTCATATGATGTTTTAACACATGTGTGGCCCCTTAGGATCTCATATGACCACTTAGGACACCATATGACCTCTTAGGACACCATATGACCCCTTAGGACAATATCATGGTGTCCTAAGGGGTCATATGGTGTTCTAACACATTTGTGGCCCCTTAGGACACCATATGACCCCTTAGGACCCCATATGACCCCTTAAGACACCATATGACCCCTTTTAACATCTTAGTACACGACATGACCCCTTATGACACGATATGACTCCTTAGGACAATATGATGTCCTAATGGGTCATATGGTATCATGAGGGGTCATATGGTATCATAAGGGGTCATAGTGTCTTCTAACACATGTGTGGCCCCTTAGGACCCCATATGAGTCCTAACAACACCATATGACCCCCTTAGGATACCATATGATGCCTCACGACACCATATGACCCCTTAGGACCATATGATGTCCATATGGGGTCGTAAGGTGTCATATGGTGTTCTAACACATGTGTGGCCCCTTAGGACTCCATATGACCCCTAATGACACCATATGACCCCTTAGGACACCATATGATCCATTAGGTCAATATGATGTCCTAATGGGTCATATGGTCTTCTAAAGGGTTATATGGTGTTATAACACATGTGTCAGCCCTTATGACCCCATATGACCCCTAACAACACCATATGACCCTTCAGGACACCATATCATCCCTCGGGACACCATATGACCCCTTTTAACATCCTCTTACATGATATGACCCCTTATGACACCATATGACCCCTTAGGATAGTATGATGTCCTAATGGGTCATATGGTCTTCTAACACATGTGTGGCCCCTTAAGAGCCCATATGAGCCCTAACGACACCATATGACCCCTTAGGACATCATATGATCCCTCAAAACACCATGTGACCCCTTAGGACCATATGATGTCCATATGGTGTTCTAAGGGGTCATATGGTGTTCTAACACATGTATGGCCCCTTAGGACCCCATATGACCCCTAACGACACCATATTACCCCTTAGGACACCATATGACCCCTTAGGACAACTTGCTATTTTAATGGGTTGTATGGTGTCCTAAGGGGTCATATGGTGTTCTAACACATGTGTGGTCCCTTAGGACTCCATATGACCCCTAACGACACCATATGACCCCTCAGGACACCATATGACCCCTTTTAACATCCTAGTACACAACATGACCCCTTATGACACCATATGACCCCTTAGGACAATATGATGTCCTAATGGGTCATATGGTGTCCTAAGGGGTCATACGGTGTCCTAAAGGGTCATATGCTCTTCTAACACATGTGTGGCCCCTTAGGACACCATATGAGCCCTAACGATACTATATGACCCCTTAGGACACCATACAACCCCTCACGACACTATATGAACCCTTGGGAGCATATGATGTCCATATGGTGTCGTAAGGTGTCATATGGTGTTCTAACACATGCATGGCCCCTTACGACCCCTAACGTCACCATATAACCCCTTATGACACCATATGACCCCTTAGGATAATATGATGTCCTAATAGATCATATAGTGTCCTAATGGGTCATATGGTCTTGGGTGAACTCACAATAATGGTTCCCACTTTCACCTGCAAAGGAAAAATGTGGGGGTGAGAAAAAAAATTTAAAGGGTGTTCGTTCGAACTAGGGGGATTCGAACGAACTATCCTTGGGGGTTCTAATGAATCCCCCAGTTCTCTCGAGTGTATTACCTCATGGGTGGTCCTAAAATGTGTTGTTTGTGCTTTGCATGTTTGTACGAACACACCTTGGGTTCGCTCAAACCCCTTTCACTAGAAGGGGGGTTCGAGCAAACCCCCTTTCTAGACATCTCTCCTCCAATCTCTTCAGACTTTTAAGAAATTTTGGCCTTCAAACCTTTGGTTCAAGGCTCAAATGAGAGAACCTTGACAACCCAAAATGTAGGATGGTAGTCCTCAAAGCAATCTTTCCAACAACTATAATTTTATTACATTGTGAGTTTATTATTATCTTGTTTTTTAAATTTTACTAAATATATCTTTTTCACCGAAGATGAACTTCTTTGTTCAACGCATTGGAAAAAATAGTAAACTAATTCAAATAAATTTTCAAAAATATCTATGCCCTACATATTGATGTCTTCTTTGTAACCAAAAAAAAATTGAATTTCGATATATATAGAACAAGTTATGTGTTCAAACATACACCTATGTCTAAAATATAATTAGTCTGACTTCAAAACTTAATAAAATGAAAAATATTCAACATGTCACTAGATCAAACCAACTCCATGCCCTCGATATTTATGTTATAAACTAAAATTCAAAATAATTGAGTTTTTATCATTTATAGAAAAAAAAGTTATGCGTTTTGGGAGGCACGACACTCTTAAAAAATGTTGTTTGCTATAAAAACTACTTTTCGAGGGAGATGGAAAAATAAAAACAATTTTCTTCAAAAAAAATTGAAAAAAATATATTTAGAATCTACAGACAAGATGTTACAAATCACTAAATTACATCATCTTCAAATTCTTAATGGTTTAAAAGTTATAGGTGTCAGAAAGTGAAGATTATTTTAAAAATGTTCATCTCAATGTCAAAGTTGGCAAAAAAGTGGGAACAAGTATTGTGATTTCACCCTCTTTTAACACGTGTGGCCCTTTAGGACCCCATATGACCCCTAACGACATCATATGACCCCTTAAAAACACCATATGACCCCTTAGGACACAATACGAGCCCTTTTAACATCCTACTACTCAACATGACCCCTTATGACACCATATGAACCCTTAGAACAATATGATGTCCTAATGGGTCATATGGTGTCTTAAGGGGTCATATCGTGTCTGAAGGGGTCATATGGTCTTCTAACACATGTGTAGCTTCTTAGGACCCCATATCACCCCTAACGACATCATATGACCCCTTAGGACACCATATGACCCCTTTGGACGCCATATGGACCCTCATGACACCATATGACCCCTTAGGACCATATGATGTCCATGTGGTCTTATATGGGGTCATATGGTGTTCTAACACATGTGTGGCCCCTTAGGACCTCATATGAACCCTAATGACACTATATGACCCCTTAGGACACCATATGACCCCTTACGACAATATGATGTCCTAATGGGTCATATAGTGTCCTAAGGGGTCATATGGTGCTCAATCATATGTGTGACCCTTTAGGACCTCATATGACCCTTAACAACACCATATGGCCTCTCACGACACTATATGACCCCTTTTAACATCCTAGTACACGACATGAGACCTTATGAGACCATATGACCCCTTAGGACAATGTGATGTCCTAATGGGTCATATGGTGTCCTAAGGGGTCATATGGTCTTCTAACAATGTGTGGCACCTTAGGATCCCATATGACCCCTAAGGATACCATATGACCCCTTAGGACACCATACGACCCCTCACGATAGCATATGACCCCTTAGGAGTATATGATGTATATATGGTGTCCTAAGGAGTGAGATGGTGTTCTAACATATGTGTGGCCCCTTAGAACCCCATATGACTCCTTAGAACAATATGATGTCCTAATGGGTCATATGGTGTCCTATGGGGTCATATGGTGTTGTAACACATGTGTGGCCCCTTAGGACCCTATATGACCCCTAACGATACCATATGACCCCTTAGGACACTATATGATGCCTTAGGACACCATATGACCCCTCAAGACACCATAATAGCTCTTATAACATCCTAGTACATGACATGACCCCTTATGACACCATATGACCCCTTAGGACAATATGATGTCCTAATGGGTCATATGGTGTCCTAAGGGGTGATATGTTATCTGAAGGGGTCATATGGTCTTCTAACACATGTGTGGCTCCTTAGGACCCCATATGATGTCTAACGACACCATATGATGCCTCACGACACCATATGACCCCTTAGGACACCATATGACCCCTCACAATGCCATATGACCCCTCAGGACCATATGATGTCCATATGGTCTCCTATGGGGTCATATGGTGTTCTAACACATGCATGGCCCCTTAGGACCCCATAGGAACCCTAATGACACCATATGACCCCTTAGGACACCATATGACTCCTTAGGATAATTTGATGTCCTAATGGGTCATATGGTGTCCTAAGGGGTCATATGGTGTTCTAACATATCCATGCCCCCCCATATGACCCTTAGCAACACCATATGACCCCTTACAACACCATATGACCTCTCAGGACACCATATGACCCCTTTTAACATCCTAGTACATGATATGAGCTCTTATGATACCATATGACCCCTTAGGACAATATGAAGTCCTAATGGGTCATATGGTGTCCTAAGGGGTCATATAGTTTTTAGACACACCTATGGCCCCTTAGGACCCCATATGATCCCCAACGACACCATATGACCCCTTGGGACACCATACAACCCCTCACGACAACATATGACCCCTTAGGACCATATGATGTCCATATGGTGTCCTAAGGGGTCATATGGTGTTCTACCACACGTGTGGCCCCCTAGGACCCCATATGACCCCTAACGACACCATATGACCCCTTAGGACACCATATGACCCCTTAGCACACCATATGACCCCTTAGGACAATATGATGTCCTAATGGGTCATATAGTGTCCTATGGGGTCATATGGTCTTGTAACACGTGTGGCCCCTTAGGACTCCATATGACCTCTAATGAAACTATATGACCCCTTAGGACACTATATGACCCCTTAGGACACCATATGACCCCTCAGGACACCATAAGATCTCTTCTAACATCCTAGTACACGACATGACCCCTTATGACACTATATGACCCCTTACGACAATATGATGTCCTAATAGGTCATATGGTTTCCTAAAGGGTCATATTGTGTTCTAACACATGTGTGGCCCCTTAGGACCCCATATGACCCCTAACGACACCATATGACCCCTTAGGACACCATATGACCCCTTAGGATACCATATTACCCCTTAGGACAATATGATGTCCATATGGTGTCTTATGAGATCATATGGTGTTCTGACACATGCATGGCCCCTTATGACCCCATATGACCCTTAATGACACCATATGGTCCCTTAGGACACCAAATGACCCCTTAGGACAATATGATCTCCTAATGGGTCATATGGTGTCCCAAGGGGTTATATGGTGTTCGAAGACATGTGTGCCCCCTTAGGACCCCATGTGACCCCTAATGAGATAATATGACCCCTTAGGACACAATATGACCCCTCGGGACACCATATGACCCCTTAAGACACCATGATGTCCATATGGTGTCCTAAGGCGTCATACATGGTGTTCTAACACATGTGTGGCCCCTTAGAACACCATATGACCCCTTAGGACAATTTGATGTCCTAATGGGTCATACGGTGTCCTAAGGGGCATATAGTGGAAGAGAGGTTAGAGAAAGAAAGGGATATTGGATGAGAGAGAGAGAGAGAGAGAGAGAGTTGGGGATAATTAGGGGGAGGAGATAATGAGAGAGAGATTTGACAAAATAGAGGGGTAGGAGGAGAGCGGTAGAGGGGAAAATATCAATAGAGGGAGAGAAGGAGAGACGGGGAGAGAAGTGAAGAGAGAGAGAGAGAGAGAGAGAGAGAGAGAGAGAGAGAGAGAGAGAGAGAGAGAGAGAGAGAGAGAGAGAGAGAGAGAGAGAGAGAGAGAGAGAGAGAGAGAGAGAGAGAGAGAGAGAGAGGGTAATTATGGGGAGGGGGAGAGGGGTGAGGGAAGTATTAAGAGAAAGAGAGATAAGGGGGTAGGGGGAGAGGGAAGTATCAAGAAAGAGCTCGAGGGGGAGAGAGTTGTGAGAGAGAGGGTAGTTGGGGTGAAGAGATAATGAGAGAGAGTTGGGGTAAAGTTGGAGGGGAAAATAGGTGTGATAGAGAGATGGTAATTGGGGAAGAGAGAATTAGAGAGAGTTGGGGGTAAGTAGGGGGTAGGAGGAGAGGGGGATGGGAAAGTATCAACAAAGGGAGAGGGGGAGAGATGAGGAGAGAGGTTCAAAGAGAGAGGTCCAGAGAGAAGGTAATTAGGGGGAGGGGAGATGGGGGAGAGAGAAATGTCAACAAAGGGGGAGAGATAGAAGAGGGGAGTATCAACAAAGGAAGAGGGGGGAGAGATGGGGAGAGAGCTCCGTAATTACCCTCTCTCTCTATCTTTTTGCTAATACTTCCCTCTCCTCCCTCCCCCTCCCCCTAATTATCCTCTTTCTATCACTCTCTTCACCTATCTCCACATCTCTCCCTCTCTCCTTTTGTTGATACTTACCACTCTCCCTCTCTTCTTATCCACTAACTACACCCAACTCTCTCTCACATTGTTTCTTCCCCTCAATTTCCCTCTCTCTCTTTCACCTTTCTCCTCCTATGCCTTTATAGATACTTTCCTCTCCCCCTCTCCCCACCTCCTAATTACTCTCTCTATCTCTCTCTTCACCTCTCTCCCCATATATCTTCTCTCTTTGTTGATACTTTCCCCTCTCCCCCTCTCCTCCTACCCCCAAATAATCACAAACTCTCCCTCTCATTTTCTCTTCACCCCAATCACCCCCCCTCTCTCTCTCTTTTCCTGCCACCTAATTACCTCTCAAGATCTCTCTATATCACTCTCTCTTCCCCCAAATTACCCTCTCCTTCTCACCTCTCTCCCCCTCTCATTTTGTTGATACTTCCCTCTACTTTTATCCTTGCCCCCTCTGAATTTTGTTGCTAGAGATGGGAAGGAAATGCAGAGAGACTAGTCTAGATCTTAGGGAAGAGAGAGTGAGATAGAGGAGGAAATGATGAAGAGGTAGAAATAAAAGTGTAGATCTTGATAGAAGGAATGAGGGATTCAATGAGAGTTAGAGAGATAGGTCTAGAGAGAGATCTATAAATATGGACAAAAGAGAGGGAGGAAGAAACAAACAAGTGGAGTGATAGGTTTAGGAGAGAGGTAGAGAAAGGAACAAAAAGAGATAACATGGTTTATCAAAATTTATTAAACTCAATAAAATTCATAAATTTTCTATTATTAATTACTTATTTAGTGTTTCAATTATTTTGAGATGATTGTTAAAAAAAAATTATGAAAGAGGGAATTCAAATGAAAAAGTCGTGAGCTTTTGATGTTTTAAAAATCATGGATGAATTTAAATTAATTATAATTTTTTTTTTAAATATTGAACCGCTACCTATTCCATATCACAGAGCTCTAAAATACCTTTCCAACGCTTGTAAAAAATCAAAATTTCAATATGAAATGCAAAAGTTATGCCCAATTTACTAAAATATGTTTTTTTAATTTTTTCAAAATAGATATCCGATTTAAATGGATATCCAATTTGAAAGGATATCCGATTTTTTTAAAAATTTTTTTTTAAATTCCCTCCATTTTTCGCTCGGGATTGCTTTGGGATTTGGCTTGGAAATTCCAAGTTTGGAAAGTCAACAAAAAAATGCTTTTTTCAGTGTTCCTTGTTTTTCCAGACTTCGCCCTAGCGGCTAACGACTTTTTTTTAGCCAAAATTGATAAACATAAAAGGTTTTTTTAAGGGAACTCTTAGCTTTCCAACAATATAAGGTTTGCCTTGTTTTGCCTTTAATAAATAATTATTATTTATTTTTTAATTGAATTTTGACTAAAGTCCTGATTGATAGGCTGATTGAAAAACACCCATGACTTTCAAACGGTATCACATTTTTTGAATCCGAAACATGCGCCACATTCTATGCTTCATCTACTATAGGATAAGTTTTTTTTTTGAATTTCATAAATTTTAGACCAAGTTAAGGTGGTCAGATGTACGAGTTTGTAAATTTTTGAAAAGTTGTAGTAAAAAATGCATAATTAATTATTTACTTCAAAAAAAATTACAAAAAAATATGTGTCACATCTAGACATGAGTCTACTACTTATATTATAAATATTATAAAAAAATATTAAGATTTGATTGTGGTTAGGGTGGTCAAACATACACCTAATTCTTATCTTTTTCCTGAAATTTTAGTACTACTGCATTGAAATTTCAAATTTTCATCAAATAGATTTGTTTTTTCAAAAAACAACTAATAGCTTAGAAACTACATTCAATTTTCTACAGATTCTCTTGTTACATATTTTTAAAATAATGTTCATAGCTTATTTAAATTTTCATGTCAAGTTGCATAACTTTGATTTTCTGAAATTTCATTGCCACTTAAGGCCCTGTTTTGGCCCACCATGATCCTGCACATACCCACATGCTTAATTACATTGATTTATATGATCAAGAATTATCCGCGTTAGCAAAAGATGGAACAAATACCGATGAACAAGATGAAACATGTAAAACAACAAGGTCGGCCTCCACCAAAGAGATCCCTCTGAAAAATCCAAAGAATGAAGTGCGGACCCAAAGGAAGGTCGACCACACGCCAAGGAACATTGGAAACAACTAATTGGAGCTCCATAAGCTACAGAAATGATCTGCAAGATCCGCCAAATAGGAAATAGATCCAAGAGGTTTCGGTGTTCTTAGACAGAAAAATTGTCTCGGATTCCAAAAAAAGATCCAAATGTCTCACGGACATATGATAAGGTAGATGAACAAGTCCAAAATCAAATCCCAGCTCTGCAAGATCCGGTGAGCAAATGCAAAGAAACATAGAAAGAAATATCGAAACTATAAAACAGGAACAAACTGAAAGAAAATGTTTTTGGTTGATGCAAGATTGCCATGAACCAAGGATGCTCTTGCATCAACAAGTCCTTTAGGTGTTGGTGCTCCTTGGCAGTAAGCCTAAAATGTTGTAAACATTGTTAAATACGTATTGTGAGTTAGATTCTCGTTGTGGTTTTTCCTTGTTTGGGTTTTCCATCTGAATTTGATGTTCATGTGTTGATGGTTGATGCTTATGTGTTGATGGTTAATGTGTTATTGCTAAGTAAGTTAATGTTGTTTATTAATAATTGATTTTGAAGTTCCAGACTGATTCACTCCCCCCCCCCCGCTCTTTGTCTTGTCAGGTGTTCAACAATTGGTATCAGAGCAAGGTTCCTCTTTGGAAAGCTTGATTGCTTGAGGCAAATCTAGAGATGGTGCATGATCTTCATTATAAAGCATCAATGTTTGATGGAACAAACTTTACTTATTGGAAAGAAATAATGGAGTCATACTTGGAAGCATTACAGAATTGAATCTGGGAGATTATTCTAATTGGTTATCAACACCTTCTGAATGGACCATCAACTCTAGATTAAATTAAGGCTCAGGAAACAAATGCAAAAGATAGAACAATACTTAAATCAACTATCTTAGTGATGAAGTATTTGGCAAGTTTAAAGGAAAGAAATAAGCTAAGGGAATATGAAACAAGTTGTGTGATGCATATGAACGTGATAACACCGGTGCTATAAACATTTCAAAGAATTGGGTGGTGCATTCAATAACTAAATATATCTCTATCCGTTATCATTTCTTAAGAGAGAAGGTTGTAGAGAAAGAAGTCAGATTGGAATACATTTTTACAATAAAGTAGGTAGTAGACATTTTTACTAAGGCTTCAACGAAGGATACTTTTGAGTATCTTAGGAAAAAGTTAGGGGTTATTGCCCCTCCTTTTTCTAACTAGATGCATTTTCAGTCATGCATCTTTTCTGGGGGAGACATAGTGCTCATCCTTGTCTCCTGGATTGACATCGTTATTTCTCTTAGGGGGAGCAGTGTTGTGAGTTGGTCAATATGGTTTGCAACACCCTTTGTCATTATTGTCAAAGGGAGAGAGAGAGAGAGAGAGAGAGAGAGAGAGAGAGAGGGAGAGAGGGAGAGAGAGAGAGAGAGTTGTTGTGAGATTAGTATGATCAAGTGATGTGTTGTGTTGTCTAGAAAAGGATTATATTGGTGTTGTCATCAACGACAAAGGGGGAGATTATTGGAGTTTGTTGATAGCATGAGCTTGTATGGTTATCATTGATGTCAAACCTAGTTATTCAAATGGATTTTGTTCTGAATATGATTTTGGTTGTTGTGGAATTATGTTTTATGTTGCAAGTAATGTTTTTGGTGTTGGTTGTGTCATCTTGTATTCAAGGTGGTCCAAAAAGCTTTTGTTGCTCTCTGGATTTGTTGCTAATTATGTTGTGGTTTAGTGGATCATATTATTTTGGTATGAATATGTGTTGGAAGATGTGTTGAGATGTTCTTTTGGGTGTCACCATGGCATGTGGAGATCCACATTGAGTATTTTGCATCAAAAGAGGTTATGTGGTTGATTGATTGTTATTTCGACATGTTACATTTTGGTAACAACTTTGGAGTATGTGTTAGTGTGTGCAGATTGTTGGATTAATCGTGGAAGGATGTATTGCAATATGTGGTTCCCTCTTTTTCCTAGATTGGACCAATTTAAGTATTTTAGGTCTGGGTAGCTAATTTTGTGTAATATTGTTTATTCTATTTTAGTCGACCCTTAATTAGGATTTCAATGTTGTATCTCATATTTAAGATGTGTGGATGGATGAATTGTAGTATGGATGAGAAGTGAATTGTGTGAGAAGTGATGCAAATGATTTGCAAGGAGATTTGAGTTTGTTGTGATGTGAAAGTCAGTTTGCGAAGAGCTTTGAAGGTGATATATTCTACAAGACAATGAGTTGTGATAGTGAAGATTATCAGAGATGTTTTTCATGATGTTGGTCGCTTGATTCAGTTCTTCAAGGATAATTTCATGTTCAAGAGAATCCTTCTCAATTTCAATTATGCTATTTCATTTGTTGCTAATTGACAGTGAGTCCTTTGACATCAGTTTGTATCTTGCCTTGAAGAACTGATCTTTAGTTGTGCTAGTCCTCTTTGTATCCCACCTAAGGTTGTGCGCCTTAATTCTACATGTCCTTTAGGTATCGGTGCTCCTTGGTCATAAGCCTAAAACGTTGTAAACATTGTTATTCATATTCTGAGTTAGATTCTCACTGTGGTTTTTCTCTATTTGGGTTTTCCATGTATATATGGTGTTCATGTGTTATTGCTAAGTTAATGCTATTTATTAATAATTGATTTTGAAGTTCTAGACTGATTCGGCCCCCTCTCAGTCTTGTCAGATGTTCAATAGAGTTTAAGCTAAAAAATAGGTGCAGAGCTAGGTGGAGGTGGCATGTTTAGGAGGTACCACTATGATGTGGTTGGTGCACAAGCCTAGAGTTTCTAAAGATCTTAGCATGAAAAAAAGTTAGTTGTGAACATAAATATTATAAAACTTTGAAGTCACAAAATTTTGGAGTTCGATTGTCACCAAAAAATTAACTTATAGTTAATAACCACAATAAAATAAATAAATAAACTATCATTTTTATTTTCATCACTACGTGACAAGGTGTCATCAAATTCTTTACTTGAAAACTAAAAGAAACTACTAAAAAAACTAGAGCCAATTTGCAAATGACCTATGCAGGAAGTCCATATAGTGTATAGATTTATACAACTATGCATATTTTTATGTAAAAATGTGTACTCCCTAGAAAAATACCTAAATTTTCTTTTTACCTCCAATTTTGTTAAATTGACAAGTGTTCCTAGGGTTTTGACATCTTTTGGACACAACGACGAGATTTATTTTGCTCCAAGGAGACTTCTTATAATACTTAATGGAAAAAAACCTTATAAATTGAGAAAGGGTTAATTGATTCTAAGCTCTAATACCATATTGGAATAATAACATATTCACAAATATAGCAACCTGTCAAGAAAAGCCAAAAAAAATTTCATAATTGAGAGTTGCAATGAAAATTGATGTCAGAAAAGATAATTGCAATTTTAATACAGTAAAATGAATTAACCTTACCATATGGGTAAAGTTTAAAGCCCTAAAAAAACAAGATTGATTATAGTGTGAATAAGTCCTAACATTGAACTAGCTAGATAAATTACCACATTCACACCAACAACGATTGTCACTCTTGTCTCTTTTACTAATAAATTATTATCTCAATATTAGAGCTTGACTAAGGGACAAGGAAGTCTAGGTCTTCACTTTTGCATAGGAAGTCGCATGATACACCTTAGCACCACCATTATTTTTCTCATCTCGTATATCATCATGCAAACAAGTGCTACAAGTCTCTATAACAATAGTCAAAGTCTACCTTCCATAATTTCAAGATACACAAACCTAAATTAATCTCATTTATATTTTAACAAATATTTTATTATAATCTCAATTAACTTACTATAGTTGTATTATTGACACAACTCTCTCTATATATATATATAACTTATTTATGTTGAATTAATTTATTCATTTGTTGATACTTTAAAATCTTTTAAAAGGTCATGTTTTTATTTTATTATTAATGAAAATTATTTTAAATAAATGTTTCAAATCATTTCGGTTAAAGATAGCTTTCAAAGTCCTCATGATTATAATATGTCTTAGTCTTCAAAGGAATACATCTTAGTCTTCAAAGTAAGCGAGAGGTAGATTACTTTCACTTTTAATATGATAGAAAGACGATATTTAAAAGATTTAATGATGAAGAAAACTTTATTACGCTACTTCTTTAGACTTTGAAGAGCCGGCAGTATTGACTTTGCCCAAAGCATCCATTATCATGGCCATCAAACATATCAGAGGCCAAGCTACATAATTCTCTTTATGCTTTATCCACATTAAACATATCAGAGGCCAAGCCACATAATTCTCTTTATGCTTTATCCACATTTTCTCTTTATGCTCAGAGGCCAAGCCACATAATTCTCTTTATGGCCATCAATCATAGACATGCTCATCTATTTGGTACCACTTGCTGCACTTTTTAAGTACAGATACTTCAAATGACTCATTATATTCATCATGTACTTGACTGTGGAACCATTTGTTTTGCTAGTAAACCTGATTCTCAGAAAAATGAGTCAAAAACAAAAGCAGTGGGCTGAATTTGACATAAATGATTCGCTAGAATAAAGTAGAATGTACAGCAACTGCCACTCTCTTCAACTTTTTCCCATTTTAAAAAATTTGACCTTTAGCTGAGCCATC
Organism: Cryptomeria japonica; assembly: GCF_030272615.1. Classification (NCBI taxonomy): domain Eukaryota; kingdom Viridiplantae; phylum Streptophyta; class Pinopsida; order Cupressales; family Cupressaceae; genus Cryptomeria; species Cryptomeria japonica. The sequence goes on along the minus strand of NC_081415.1, from coordinate 592,635,376 downwards.
CAATCACTCCTCCCTGAAATCAAGACGATGGCTACTCATTCTAATGATAGCCATGCTTCAGTTAACCAAGATGCAAACACAGGAAAACACTTGGATGCAGGTGCTATATTTGTGTTGGAATCGAAAGGTATGCATATGTATTTTTGACTCAATTTTTTTGTTTCAATGAAACGAAATATCTTGCTTATGTACAATGTAAGTGAATGAGTGACGTGGGTTAGTACTAAGTATAGCTAATTAAGTTAATTGGTGGTTGCAGGAACATGGCTTCATGCTGGCTATCATTTGACAGCCTCCATAGTTGGACCTCAGCTGCTGAGCCTCCCATTTGCATTTGCATCCTTAGGATGGGGTGCAGGAATAGTATTACTAGCCATTGGAGCAGCTGTTACTTTCTATTCATATAATCTCCTGTCACTGGTGCTGGAACATCTAGAGCTCAAGGGCAACAGACACCTAAGGTTTAGTGATGTGACCACAGCTATTATGGGTATATACTAATCAAGCTTCATCAGTCCTCTCTCTATAGCTTACCACATTTCATTACTTGGAAGATAATCAGTTACGGATCTTTTATGTAGAATTTATCTTATATTTTGAGTCATTGTACAAAACTAACATCTAAGCAAATTCATTTGACATTTATTTAGGAAGGCTTATTAGCAACATTGACATAAATTCTGATATGTTTTATAGCGGTTATTGTTATTTATATGCCTAAATTTTTCGTTTATAGATTATTCAAGGAGATGGGTGCCTTATTGACTAACAACCACTTGTGGGATAAAACTGAGATGAATATAGAGTGATTGAGTATCTAAGTTATTTTTGGTTTAATAGGGGTACCTTAGAAAAAGAGGTCACCATTGGGAAGCTCTGCAGAAGTTTAGAAGTTTAGAGCTGTACCACAATATGCAGGTCTAATTGGGCATTTCATTTTTATTTGGAGGGGTAAATGTTTTTGATCTGAAACTATGATCAATGAGATTACAAACAGAGGTCTCATTTTCAATAATAATATTAACAACGATACCTCAATCAAATTTGAATCTTGATAGAAAGAACAGCACAACTTAACCATCACACTATGCCAATGCTGACAATTGACTGAACTATCTTACAGGCCCAAGATGGGGTCGTTTCGTGGTGGGACCACTACAGTTTGCAGTCTGCTGCGGAGCTGTTGTTTCATGTACTCTTCTTGGAGGTCAGAGTTTGAAGGTAACTTTAAAAAACAACAAGAGAGACTATGTTTGCTTGTGAAAGAGTGAATAATTTCATTGACTGCCTAATGGATTTCGTAAATGTATATTACAGTTCTTATATAAAATCTATCATCCAAATGGGGAGATGCAGTTGTACCTATTTATAATTCTATTTGGAGGGCTGATGCTTCTGCTGGCTCAAATGCCGTCCTTTCATTCACTGAGATATATAAATCTAGCATCTTTGCTGCTGTGCTTTTCCTTTACTGCATGTGCTGTGGGAGGTTCCATCCATGCAGGTTAATCTTGACTCTTCACTGATTTGCCCTTGCTTGAATTTGGATGCCCACTTTTCTCTGTTCTTAATTGTCATCTTAGTTTTAAATGGCAGGAATCTCGAGTGATTCAGAGAACAAGGACTACAGTTTGGTTGGCAGTAAAACAAGCAAATTTCTGGCGGGTTTGAACTCTTTCTCGATAATTGCAACAACTTATGGCAATGGAATCATTCCTGAGATTCAGGTGAGATCGGTCAATAATTTGAAAAAAGAGAGTGATTACATATTTAAAGTTTCGTCCTTTCAGTTTCCATAATGATAGGTCCAGTAAGGCGATCTCAAACTTCCTATAGACAATCAAACCCCTAGTTGATCTAGGAGAACATTGCAATGTGTATTTGATTTATGTCACCTTTTAAAGCTTAAAGTTTTATATTACAGACAACTTACAGTCAATCGAAAACATTTTACTAGGGAGTCAATGCAGATTTAGCAAAATATTTTAATCGTATAGTGATGGTGGGTGTGAGGGTTTCTAGGTTTTAGTTCTAATTAGTCCTCCTTTCTCAACATGTATCAAAGTCAGGTCGGGTGAGTTCATGTTGTATTTTTAAGGAAAGAAGTTTGAGTTTTTTAAAAAGCTGACGAGATCTACAAAAAATACCTTTTTATCTTGAACTTCCCAATGATCTTATTGTAAATGAAAGCCTTTCTTTCTTAAATTCTTTGCTACAAATCTCAGTGATAAACTAAGTAGAATTATGTAAGTTTTGAGCATACATACTAATACTCAAGGAGGGTTTTGCAGGCCACTATAGCTCCCCCAATTTCAGGAAAAATGTTCAAAGCACTGTGTGTGTGTTATACAGTGGTTGTGTCCACCTACTTCTCTGCTGCAATTTCAGGCTACTGGGCCTTCGGCAACAAAGCCCAAGGGACAATTTACAGCAACTTTGCGCCTGTAGGAAGGCCAGCTTATGTTCCCAACTGGTTTCTCTTCATGGCCAACATTTTTATCCTCCTCCAAACATCCACGGTGACTCTGGTTAGTTTAGTTCATAGTACATACTCAACTATTATCAATATCATATTACTATTATACTTGAGAATTACATGCACTCCTATTGATCAATAATCTCGAACATTTTGCTTCTAAAATTTACTAGAACATCAAATTCAACAACTGTCTTACTTGCTCAAACAACTTGATAGACAACTAGAAGAATTCACCATACTAAACTTAGGAATTTATCCTAGAAAACCTCAATGAGGAGAAAGACTACCTGGTAGCAGCAATTGCTCATCTATCTAGGTGTTACTAGACAAAGCACAACTACAAAGAGCATTTACAACTTATAGGTGTTTCAATTGCTTTCAATGACTTCTGCTGCTGAATTCTCTATTTGATCACTACAGCACTCATGCCTTTATATAAGATTTGTAATGTTCTTATCGTGTACAAGGAGGACCCAGAAGTAGGATAGGAATGCCAGATTATCATATCAAATTCTGTGTTTTGTGTGTCATGGCTCAAGATGAAACTGCCCCTTCATGGTGGCGGCAATTAATGCTTACAAAAGCACTGTGGTACTTTCAAATTCGCCATGGCCGCTACAAAATCACCTCTTTCAAGAGGACCAGCGATTCTGTTATGTAAACAGAACCAAGTTTTTTCTGCTACCGGTCATTTTTTGAAAACCTCATTATAGATCACCTCTATTAATGGAATAAGTAGTTCAGAGTTGGATCACCCCAATATTCAAATGGAATTCTTATAGAAAATCTCCAAAACTGTAACCTCTTTCAGCATTTAACATTCAGTACATATTTGATCTCTATCAACTTCTAAACCTCTCTCCGCGATGTAAATTTTCCTTGCAGACTTATTTCCAACCAGCATTTGCAGCTCTCGAAAGCAGATCTGCAGATGTAGAGAAAGGGAGATTTTCTATGCGAAATGTTGTTCCCAGATTGATTGTAAGATCTTTTTGGGTGGTAATTGTAACTTTGGTGGCTGCCATGCTGCCATTTTTTGGAGATATTAATGCGGTGATGGGTGCATTTGGGATTATGCCATTGGACTTTATTTTACCAATGGTGCTCTACAACATAACATTCAAGCCTTCCAGAAGGAGCTTACTTTTCTGGGTGAATAGCTCGATTGGTGTCTTGTTTTCTGTTGTGGGAATTCTGAGCTGCTTTGCAGCCGCCAGACAAATCGTCCTAGATGCTAACACCTACAAGCTCTTCGCCAATGTCTGATCTCTTTAGTTACAGGCGTACTCGAGATTGACCAAAAGGAGCGTATTTGTTTCTTCTAAAATAAGATGATAAAATTAGCACCTTGATCCTGTGCCTTTATAAAAAATGAAAAATCCTGTGCAGTGTGTTTGCATGGGGTATTGTCATTCCTTATAATAATTATATACCATTAATTGAGGATTCTTTTTGGTGGTCTCAAGCTTCTTTATAAACATGGAACTCTCTATCTACTTAGGCGTAATGATTGAGAATAAAAATATGAAAAAAAAAAAATCTATTTTTTATAATATTATACTCTTCCCAAGTTTAATTTCAACTTGTCTTCAAGTCAATTTTTCAAATATTGTAAATCTTCAACTTGTATGTGAAGATGTAACTCCCTAACACTTACAATGCCATTTTAAGATGGAAAATGGTTCAAATTCAAAATTGAATTTGGTTTACAAGTATTAATTATCATCATTCACACCAAAAAAGATAAACAAACAAACAAAGTGCAAATAAGTTTTTTTTATTGATGTTGATTACCAGTTTAGCCAAGATATTCTTGCATCAATTAACAATCAAGAGAGTCATTTTATTCTTCATTTTGATGAATCTAGGTAAATAGAGACTATATATGCCTTAGATTAATTTATAGGTATAAACAACTTCCACAAGTTCTAGATCATCAACATCTTATGATTCATCTTTTTCACTTTTATTAGAAGGGCGTTGAACACCGTTGGATGTTGAGAGGGGAGGTGAATCAACATATATTAAAACTTGATTGAATTAAACTAATAAAACCATGATATGCATTCAAACCGAAGTGCATGAAAGTAAACAACTGAAACAACAAATGCAACCACACAAGAACACCAAGATTTTACGTGGAAAATCCAAACTGGGAAAAACCACGATGAGAATCAAACTCACAATATATATCAACTATTTACAATATTTAAGGCCACCGGCTAGAGAGCTCATTGTTTTAGACTTGCAGGCTAAGGCGCACAACCTTAGGCAAGATACAAGATAAGGACTTGCACAACTGAAGATGACTTCTTCAGGGCAAGGTACAAAAACAGTTGTCCAGATACTACAAGAATAAAATATTAAAATATAGAGAAATTAGCATATATCAGAATGCAAATAATAGTTCACAACATCATATTCGTTTATTTGCACCACAATACTTCTGAACCTCTAATTCACTCCAACTTCATATAACATTCACTCTAAATATCTCATTACTTACTTCATATCCATGTCATTCAATCACACACACCTCAAACACAATTGTTCTGCCCATTATATATCAATTGAATCAATAATAATCTCTACTAGGTCGACCAAGAAGAAAATGTAATGTGTACATAATAACGACCCAAAAATATATCATCCGGAAGGTAAAGAAGATGTGTGAGGGTTCATGCCAAGTCGACACACCTTCCAAATATCACCAAAAGACTTTATGTTAGGTCCCGGAGACAACTGAGAGGGGGGGTGAATCAGTTGTCAAATGAATTTAAACCAAAATTAACTTAACCAAAACTTAATGCTTAATACCGGTAAACCAAACTTTATGCCGGTAGACAGTTTATCAGTTAATTGCAGTACCGATAAAGATTAATGCATGAAACAGAAAGAGAACAACATCCACAACACATAACACCAATGTTTGTATGTGGAAACCTTGTAAGGGGAAAAACCATGGTGGGAAACCTTACCCACAATCAGATGATACTATTGCAGATAGTATGTGTATACAATAAGGGGTCTGCACATGCAGAAAGGCCAAGCGCCTAGAGCTCACTGCTCAAACACAAATGGGAGTCACACTAACTACAATTGGATGGTTAAATCCAATAATGATGTACTACTCAAAATAGCATCTTCATATGCTAGAGTTAGTACCGGTTTAGCTCTGATATGCCTTCACAAAACCCTCCTTCAATCTTCAAATGATGTCTGTGTGTATAGCTCTGCTCATTCTCGCATATACCTTATTACAATCCTTTTTGCATTTGCATTCCTCACTCCTTACTTCGATCAAATAAGATCTTACATATATACCGAAGCCTAGGACCAAAATGTATAGGTCGGCTTTACAAAAGATATTACAATAAAAACAATTTACAAGTAAAACAATGACCGATACAATATATGATTCAATATGTCGGCTTAATGCATTTACAGCAATAATAAATCATCTCCATAGCGTGTCGTGCTGATCTAGAATAGATAAGCCTGTCGGTGCTTATCCTGGACCTATTTGCCGGTAACAGCAAATATGCAAACACGAATATACCAATGAACAAATCTCCAAGAAAAAGTGTCCAAACGATGTTTCCGACATAACCAAGTATTTTCCATGTCATTCCAAGTGTCGGTGAACAATATATCCTGTCGATGAACCAGATACCGGTGACTGTGCATAAGTCACTTGCTTGCCGGTGAACATTGCCAATTCTCCAAGTGCCAGTAGGCTGACCAGAGTTGATAAGTGTTGACATCAATGACAAAACCATATCAACATATCCAAAATACCAACACTTTACACGCAACCACTCGGACCAAAACACATAAGCTAATACAAAATGATCTACTAAACCCAAAACATCTTAACTCGAACCCAAAAACAAAATAAATGGACCACCACACACGAAGCACAACATCTTAATAATAATAATAATTGATCTATAACATCCTTGAAATAATATCATGATGAGGAAAGCAACATCTTCCTCCACATACTCCTAGAATCAACTCCAGATTTGGTAGACAACAATGTCACTCATAAACCAACCATTCAAACAACTGAAAAACTAAAATCGAGTTGCAGAAGCATTGTGCAATAGTAAACATGACCATCTGAAACATATACAGTACAAACACATATTCTGAATCATGGTACTGTTCACTAGAACAATCAGCAAAGCTAACATCAGCACTTTCGTACCAAATGAAGAACATTAAACTTCTAGAACCACTTCATATCATCATCCTAAGTCATCCAAAAGTGACAACATCAATTTGCCAATACTTTTGTACCATATAGTTAATCAAATGGGCATTTGGACCAGCAACTAGATGCAATTAGGAACATATACTAGCACAATAGTACATCCAAATTAACATCATAGTTCATCACAATATATCTGGACCAACAACACCAACATATGGACCACCAACAATTTTGACATCAGTGACAACAAAGACCCACATATGTGTAACAATCGTCCCCTTTTTCATTGATGGAAAAACAAAAACTTTCTCTTCAAAACAACAAAATCTCTCCCCCTTTAACATCAAAGACAAAGGGTAACTTTACTTGCCAAAAATAGAATGATCAAAACTACAACTCGCTTTATCAAAAATCTTCTTAACAGAAATACCTATCAGGTTGAACATTCTTGTACTATTTCTTCAAGCTCACAAAAGAAGAGTTTCATGAATGAATAGTGGAAAACATAATTTTACTTTGGCAATCACAATCAATGCACAAATTTACTACAATATCAAAGATATTAGTATTAACTACACTTTGCTCTACTTTTTCTGCATCTACCATTAACCTGGTAAATGTAGATAATCGTAATTCCATGGCATCCTTAAGTCCATAAAATAATTACAGGCTAAAGCACAATGTTGTGTTGCACTTGGGGCCACCTGAGCAAGTTCAGCCGAACTTATTTCAGTCGGATTGTTTTATTATATAAGTCTACTTTTTCTTAGCCCCACCATTTAGCAGCTAGGAGCTTTGGGAGTTTGGTTGAAACGCAGAGAGAGCTTAGTGACCAGTCATCTTTTTCCAGGTATGTACAAATTTCTTCCATTTTTTTTTAGGTTTTGTTTTTGTGCTTAAAAAATAAATATATTTCTTGTTATGTATCATTTTTGTTTTTCTAGTTTATCAATATTCTAAAAACCATTACTAGTAAACAACTAAATAGTAAATTAAACTAAACAAATTTTGAAAACCCTTACTATGAAACCATAAGAAAATTCTAATCAATACTATCAAACCATGACAAAAGAAAACCCCATGACAAAAAAAATGCATTTTCTCATTACCCTTACTATTAAACGATAAAAAACTTTAATCAATACACATACACATGCATGCATACAATGTGCGTGTGTGTGTGTGCGCACGCGTGTGTATGTATGTGTGTGTTTGTGTGTGTCTATGTGCGTGTGTGTGCATATGTGTGTATGTATGTGTGTATGTATGTTTGTGTGTATGTGTGTGTGTATGTGTATGTATATGCATGTGTATATGTGCATGCATGTGTATATGTGCATGTCTATGTACGTGTGTATGTGTGTGTATGTATGTGTGTATGTGTATATATGGGTGTGAATGTGTGTATATGTGTGTATATGTGTGTATATGTATGTGTATGTGTATATGTGTGTGTATGTATGTATGTGTATGTATGTATATGTATCTATGTGTGTGTATGTACATGTGTGTATGCATGATGTATGTGTGTGTATGTGTGTGTGTATGTGCATGTATATGTGTGTGTATATGTGTGTGTGTATGTATGTGTATGTATATGTGTGTGTCTTAACATGTGTATGTGTATGTGTATGTGTATGTGTATGTGTATGTGTATGTGTATGTGTATGTGTATGTGTATGTGTATGTGTATGTGTATGTGTATGTGTATGTGTATGTGTATGTGTATGTATCTTTGTGTGTGTATATGTATCTTTGTGTATGTGTATGTGTATGTGTATGTGTATGTGTATGTGTATGTGTATGTGTATGTGTATGTGTATGTGTATGTGTATGTGTATGTGTATGTGTATGTGTATACATGTATCAAGTGTATGTATGTGTGTATGTATGCATGTATGTATGTGTATATGCATGCATGCATGTAACTTATGTATGTATGTATCATGTGTATGTACATGTGTGTATGCATGTATGTGTGTGTGTATGTATGTATGTATGTATGTAAGTATGTAAGTATGTAAGTATGTATGTGTGTGTATGTGTGTATGTGTATGTATGTGTGTATGTATGCATGTATGTATGTGTATGTGTGTGTGCATGTATCATGTGTATGTATGTGTATGTGTATGTGTATGTGCATGTGTATGTGCATGTGCATGTGCATGTGCATGTGCATGTGCATGTGCATGTGCATGTGCATGTGCATGTGCATGTGCATGTGCATGTGCATGTGCATGTGCATGTGTGTGTGTGAGATATGCATCTATGTATGTATATATGTATGTCTATGTATGTGTACATAGCATTTAGTTTTAATGTTTCTTTTAAGTAATTTTTATCATTTTATATTCAATTAGTATTGCATCATTTTCAAATTAGTTTGAATTAGTTTACTAAATTAGAATTGTATCATTTTCAAATGAGTTTGAATTAGTTTAAAATAGTTTAAATTACTTTAAATTAGAATCGTAGACATTTTTAAATTAGTTTGAATTAGTTTAAATTAGTTTGGATTAGTTTAAATTAGTTTGACTTAGTTTTAAATATGTGTGTATGTGTATGTGTATGTGTATGTGTATGTGTATGTGTATGTGTATGTGTATGTGTATGTGTATGTGTATGTGTATGTGTATGTGTATGTGTATGTGTATGTGTATGTGTATGTGTATGTGTATGTGTGTGTATATGTATCTTTGTGTATGTGTATGTGTATGTGTATGTGTATGTGTATGTGTATGTGTATGTGTATGTGTATGTGTATGTGTATCCATGTGTGTATACATGTATCAAGTGTATGTATGTGTGTATGTATGCATGTATGTATGTGTATATGCATGCATGCATGCATGTAACTTATGTATGTATGTATCATGTGTATGTACATGTGTGTATGCATGTATGTGTGTGTGTATGTATGTATGTATGTATGTATGTATGTATGTATGTGTGTGTGTGTATGTGTGTATGTGTGTATGTGTATGTATGTGTGTATGTATGCATGTATGTATGTGTATGTGTGTGTGCATGTATCATGTGTATGTATGTGTGTATGTATGTCTCATGTGTATGTGTATGTGTATGTGTATGTGTATGTGTATGTGTATGTGTATGTGTATGTGTATGTGTATGTGTATGTGTATGTGTATGTGCATGTGTATGCGCATGTGCATGTGCATGTGCATATGTGTGTGTATGTGTGTGTGTGTGATATGCATCTATGTATGTATATATGTATGTCTGTGTATGTGTACATAGCATTTAGTTTTAATGTTTCTTTTAAGTAATTTTTATCATTTTATATTCAATTAGTATTGCATCATTTTCAAATTAGTTTAAATTAGTTTACTAAATTAGAATTGTATCATTTTCAAATGAGTTTGAATTAGTTTAAAATAGTTTAAATTACTTTAAATTAGAATCGTAGACATTTTTAAATTAGTTTGAATTAGTTTAAATTAGTTTGGATTAGTTTAAATTATTTTGACTTAGTTTTAATTTTTTTTTGCTTTATAACCACATGCATATATTTTCCACATGGATGATCGATTTGAGGGTAGTGTTCATCATAAGAGTGACAAAAACTTCTAGTCAGTTTGGTCAAATACTCTCTGATGGCAGTGATGATAGGGATCGGCTTTATGCCAAAACTATTCAGGCTCTACAACATGCCCTACATCAACTTGATAATACATTACAGAACACCCATGCCCTACCAAACAAGGATAGGACACATAGCATTAGATATGAGCTACTGAATATGATTGATATTGTTCAATCATACAATCCATACGATGATATCAGCATTGACTCTTTCTATAGTTCTCTCCCACATAGTGTGGTTAGTATAGTGAGATGGAAAACCATCTCACAGGATGTATATATGACACGTGCATACCTTGTTTCCCCATTATGTAGGGAAAGGTAGAGTTGGGGCTTATTTGGTCACTAGATGCACTGATCCACTTGTGGCCACATTCATCTATCCTAGATGGTTGGCAACTCATCATAGATGGCCACAAAAGGATGAGTTGCCACTTTATTTCTATAAACAATTGTTTGCAAAGTTTCATTTGCAGCATGATACAAATTGCATAGATTTTCCCTCACGTGTTGGCTAGGGGAGAGGGAGGTTTCGTGACAAGTATAGATCACCTGATGCACCAATGCCTGTTAACAAACGGGCATTAGTTGGTCCAAACCTTTTGGTTCTTCCAAAACGTTTGGAATTAGCACACACAACAGATGCAGTGACTAATGATGCCAGATGAGATATTTTATTTAGCATTACACATATTGCCACTCAAGTCGATCAGATGTCATCTAATTGTGTTGGGAGATATTTGTTGTGGTCACAGACTACCATTCATCGGGCTACCAATGTTGCGTCTGGCAATTTTGATCCTTACATCTAGGAGGACATACCATCTCCCCTTGGCGTTGCACGGTTGTCAGAGGTTGATCCTTTGTGTCGCATGAGTGCATGTCTTTTTCAGTGATTTATTGAATGCTTATCTATTTATTTCTTCTGAGTATGGGATCTTACATGACTCTATATTGACACATGTGAGACGATATCATGGTAGAGGTGGTTCTAGTAGCCATGGTGGTAGAGCATCTCAAGGTGATATGAGGAGAAAGGAGGGTATTTCAATACATCCTACAACCCCTCTGTTGCATACATCAGTTGATCCCACACCTCCTCCTACACCTACACGAGTTGATCCTACACCTGAGCCCCCTTAGCATACATTGCCACCACATGTTCTTGCAGCCCCCCGACGTCATATGTAACATGATTCTACACCTCATGTTCAAGGTTGAGGCCATTATACTAGTCTTCTTATTGACTTAGATGATGCAGCTCTGGATATAGATGTTGACCACATGTCCTTCCATTCATCTGAGGTCAGTAGGATCCAGAGAGCCTTCGAGTCACATGAGGTACATTATTTTTTCTATGATATTATCAAATTGATTTTAAAGAGTAGATTTCAACTTTAAAATTCTTAACACAATTTGAATTTTGAATTATATACAACCTTATATCATGTTGGAAACATTGGGAGATTCGCAGCCTCCATATGCTCCTACTCATGCTCATGGTCAAGTATTTTAAGATTTAAATAGATACATATCTAGAGAGCTCATTTCAATATACATATACATACATATATATGTGTGTGTGTGTGTACGTACGTACGTATGTATGTATGTATGTATGTATGTATGTATGTATGTATGTATATGTATATGTATATGTATATGTATATGTATATGTATATGTATATGTATATGTATATGTATATGTATACACACACGTGCGCACACACACACACATATAGGTCTATGGATCACATTTGAGTTCTTCATCTCGGATTCCTATGAGGCATGCATAGTTTGATGATGTGGATGTTGGCTCAAGCCAAGTAAAATTTGCATACTTATGTTGAGGCGTGTATGGTTTGATAATGTGGATGTACTTTCTTGTGTAGGGACAACAATCAGGACATGGATTGGTGCATGGCCCACTGACCTAGTTTTATATGTCATGTTTGATGAGCTTATTCAATACATACTTTTGTCATGACATTTTAGCATCTTTGATTATTTGAGAACTTTATTTTTTTGCATATATGTTGCACATGTACTTGATGTTTTATTTGACACTTCGTTTATTTGAGAACTTTATTTTTTTGCATATATGTTGCACATATACTTGATGTTTTATTTGACACTTCGTTTATTTAAGAACTTTATTATATATATATATATATATATATATATATATATATGTTGCACATGTAGATGATATTTTATTTGACAGTTGTATATTGTTTTATACATGTTTTATGAGCCCGTGTTATATTTTTATAATTAGTTCATGTTGTAGAATTGTTGTTTTTTTTTTTAAATAGTAATTATTTTAGATGATAAATCTTTATATTTAGTTAGTAGAATTATTGATTTTAAAATAAAATCATGTATGTTTTAGATTAGATTTAAGTTAAATTAAACTTACAAGTTTGAAAGTTAGTGTGTTCATGTATATGTTTTCGATAAATTTTAGTATGTTCATGTACATGTTTTCATTAAATATCTATGTACTAGTTCATAATAGTGTTCATTTAAGTATAAAAGTAATTAAATTAAAAGACATTCATTTAAGTATTATAACTTAGCATATACGAAAAGTATAGCTTGTTAAAAGACTCACTCAAATTATTTAGTTGTAATCAAATTAAAAGACATTCATTTAAGTGTTAAAAAGGTTAATATTTAAATTATATTATAACTTAGCATATACTAAAATTAAAGCTTGTTAAAAGACTTAATCAAATTATATCTGTGTGTAATCAAATTAAAAAATATTTATTTAAGTATGTAAAAAGGTAATATTTAAATTATATAACATAGCATATTACATATCTAGCATAAGATATTTTAAAAGATATTCATTTAAACAAGTATTGAAGTAATTGTCTTTAAAAGCAATCGTAGAATAATCATCCACATCTATATAAAGATCACTTCAAAAAGAAAATGCATAAATCAATTTTAATCATCCAAACAATATGCATGTTTAAGAAAGGATTGTTTCAAACTACCATACATTCAAACCATCAATGCAATATTTTCAATGAGCTAATAAACAACACATTCACCATATGACAAATTATGTACATCTAATGTCATTATGAATCCACAACATTAAATATGGAAAAGAGCATAATTGAAGAAAACATATATATGTATCATGGTCCAATAAATAACTCACGTATGTACATGTGTATATGTATATATGTATGACGATCCAAACAAATAATTTATATGTACATGTATGTGTATATATGCATGTATCATGGTCCAAAAAGATATGAGTTGACTTCTACTAATAACTTAAGTGAGCTCATGGTACATATAATCTGGATCTTGTCTATCTTTTATTATCTCTAAAATCCTTTCATGATCTTTGATAGGCAACCTCCACTTTTGGGAGTCACACCCTCTTTTTGGTAAAGTGTCAAAATGTAATTTTGTTGCTATAACTAAGTGACTGTAATACAAAACTTTTTGGCCAGGTATGTTATCAGTAAATGTAACACCATTATTATATATGTTACAATGATAGGTACCTTCAACAATGACTGATCCAGTAGGATATTGTTTCCCATCACCATCTTCCACCGATTCTGACAATTTGCATTTTGGTTTTGTGCATCTTAGTAGATAATAGTCAACACCTTCTATATTGTCAAGATCTGCAACCATGACAAAAATATCACCTGTAGACCACAAACTACAATTTTTTTTTATAAAATTGAATGCTACAATGTATAAAGAACTCAAAATTAATTTAAATTTAAATAAAGTACCTAAAAAAAATTTAAAAATAGGAAATTTAAATAGAATGCAAGTGTACCTACAACAACTAAATTAGAAACACGTTCAAAATTAGCTGAATATAGAGGATCATGAATCTATACTATGTCACTATCTTTATAAGGAGGCATTATGACTAATTGGTTGATCTCCCATTGTGAAACATATCCATCTTAATGTTCTAACATTGTTCAATATTTGTGTTGTTTTCAATGCAATCAGCATAAAAACATGATTTTTCTTTGTGATGCCACCATCAGTTGGACATGGACATGCCTCATTTTATTTTTTATTACTCTATGAAACTCTATGATATTTTACCTAGACTTACATTTTGGAGTATATGTGGACCTACACTATGAATATGGATACTTTTAGTTATAGACTTTATTATTATTATTATTAGATTAGACAAATTTCATATAAATCTTGAGTTTTATTGTTATTCTAATTAGAGTACTTATTTGGAAATCATGCATTGCACATCATTATCATTAGATTAGTTAAGTAAGTTTTGTGTGTTAATCATGTGAATTGTGTTAATTGAACATGTTTTCATACATTAGTGATCTTATGCATCTGATTAAATGGATTTGAACTTAAATATAATTATGATATGTAATCATTAAATGCATTTAAAAACTATGAATGTGGTGTGATTTTGTTTGAAATAGTGTTGAATATGTGGTGTATAAAATTGATGAACATGTTATGTATGTATAAATTGATGAACAAGGTGTGTATGGATTGATCAGTTGTTGTTTCAAACTATTTTCTCTCAACTTGGACTAATGTTTTCTTGAGAATTTGCATGTTAACCTTCCATGACTATCTTACTAGAGGTAATCGAGTGACCCCATGTGTACAAGCCACATATAGCTAGACTCGAACCATTTGGAGGGACTAGAATCTTGTATTTGTGGCGTTATTTATGTAATGTGGAATTGTATGAATGTTGTCGCATGTAAAGTGTGTCTTTAAGTTAGTAATCTAAAAGAGTATACTCACAAATAAGTAATTTTCAGATGCAACTCAAGAAGGGTTTTTAAAGGGGTCAAAAAGATAATTTATGTTTTTAATGCATTTTTTAGACCCTAGTTGGGTCACCTAGGGTTGAAGGGTTTAGTTTTGGTCAAATTATTGCTCATACCTCAATAAAGGTCTATCATAAATACCATTTTCTAGAAGTGACGAAAATGGGGGGATGAATGGAAGACTAAGCCATCCCTATTCCCTCTTGAGTCTTCAACCCCATTTATAAGAGGGGACAAGAAAGATGGAAGGTACATTTTGAGCACCATTCCTCTTAATGAGGGGTGGTAAAAGGAAGGGAGAGCTTTTTAGATAAGTAAGAAAAAAAAAGCTATAAAGGAAGGAGGGAAGAAAGCCAACTCTGATTTTTGGACTAAGGGGTAGAAGAACGAAGAAGAGATAGGAAGGAGGGAGTTCAACATCACTTTCTTCCATATTGGTTTGCTTTTGGAATTGCTATTTCAAGTTAGTTTTCTACCTTGTTATCTTAGAATATTTATGTAATTATAATTATTGGTTTTGGTTTTGAATGTAAGTGTTGTGTGGTTTTAATTTTGTGTGCTTGGGTTCTGGGTTGTCTCCCCTCATGGTTGAGAGCATCCCATGTGTGGGATTGAGGGAGGGAGATCCCATGGAGAAAATTCTTTTTATCTGTAAAAGTGGGTATGATTACCCCCTTGTTGGTTTTGAATGAATTTGTTGTAAAAGATGTAATGGAAATATCAATATTCAATTGTTGTTGAGAAAATACTCATATATTAGTCTACCCAAGTTGAGATCTCCTCACCTCTCCCTCAAATGAACTAGATACTGGGTTCAATGTGTTGTGATCACCTGTTTAGGATGAGTATGTTGTTGTTTTAAAATTTCTATTCCTACTGTTGGACTTTATGTTTATTACCCAGGACATTTCGGTTACCTCCCAACTCGAGGGTGGTTGGTTTTCCAGCCTAGGTTGGGAGGTGAGCTTCAAAAAGGAGCCATGGAAGGGTTTTATTTTCCTCTATTTTGTGTAGTTTGCAGAAGTGTGCAAATTAGCAGGTTGAAACCATATGAGTCTACCTATCAATAATCAAGTCATATGATAAGTTGGTTCTATAATTGAAAAAAAAGAAGAATCAAACATGCCAAAGCCTTACCATGATTATTAAAATAAGTTTGTTTGTGCTACCCTAGTAATACCTTGTAATTTGAAAAGAAAAGGGGCACAGTGTCGATGTAACCACCCTTAGCATCTATAGCTATTGAAATGCCAAACTGGATTGTCGTGTTCTACGTATCTGTTCTAAAGCTACACTGTTAGTCCTTCAACCTTTGGTCACATCCTTGGGAAATACATCAACTCCTAAGACAATCATATGACTTTCTATTGAGGACTTCATGATATGCCAAATCTTGCGACGCAACCAAGGGTATCAAGGAATCGGGCAAGTCCACAACCTTCAAACCGGTTCGAAAGTCAGTCAGAAGCCCGATCTCTTTTGAGTCCCTGCTGGGAAATGTTGTCCTTCGCGGGGTCTCGGAACCATGTCAGGTGGTCGAGGACTTACAAAACTCAAGAACTTCGCGACTGAGTTAGAAAACACGAGAAACTAGCAACTAAGTTGGGAAAAACTCAAAAACCGCGACTGAGACTTGGGTTGCTAAGGCGAATAAAGAGATCATTAAAAATAATGTTGACTTGATGACAAAATTTAAATTTTGAAGGTAACACTAATAAAATTAAATAATATAATATAATAATATATTTAGATAATATATCATGTAATATGATATTATAATTATATAATTGAATAATTGAATAATATATTTATATAGTTTAAACTTTATTAATAAAATAAACTTTGTATGATATAAAATTCAATAATTAAAGTTTGTTTAAATTTATTAAATTCCAATATACTACCTCAATTAAATAATATAATTAACTTAATTTTAGCTCTTTATGACTTTTGTGTAAATAATTTAATTTGGTAGTATAATAGTATACTTTCATAAATCAATTAAATAAAATAATATAAATTAAGCTCAATAACATTAAATAAATTAAATAACTTAATAAAATAATTTAATAAAATAATATAAATTAAATTAAATGAACTTAAAATATGTCTCAAATATTGTCTTTAAACCCCCCTCTATGTAGTGTTATGCCCTGGATATCTAGTCCCATCATTTTCATTTTTATGAAAATACGGGTCCCCTCTTTTGTCTTTTTATGTTAGTTTTTCCTTTGTTTTTTACTTTTGTTTTGTTCACCTCGAAACCTGGGTTCCCAAGTTCCCAAGGTGGGTTGTTTGCTTGTTTTTGTTTCTTTGTTCGGGAATCCAGGTTCTCGAGTTCGTTTTTGTCTCGTTTGTTTGTTTGTGTAGCCCCGGAAGTTCATGTTTTTGAAGTTTTGGGTCGTGTTTCTGTTTTCTTGTTCGGAAGTTCGGGTTCCCGAACTCTCGAGTTTGCTTTGTGTCATTTCGGAGCATCACTTCGGAACTTCGAGTTCCCAGAGTCCGAAATTTTTTGTTCGTCTTTTGGTTTTCACCCAGGAAGTTCGGATTCCCAAACTCCCGGGCTGTTTTTTTGTCTATTTTTCAGAAACCCGGGTCCCCGAGGTTCCGAGCTTGTCGCTTGTGCATGTTGTCGTGTGTGCGTCCTCTTGTTGGTCGTTGTTTCATCTTTGTCGTGTGTTCATCGTTGTTGTTGTTGTCTTCGTCATTTGTTTTGTCTTTTGTAGGTTTAGGTTAGTATATGCGTAAAAGAGATCCGCAAAATCCCTAAAAATCGTCAAATCCAAAAATCCAAAAAAAAATCGAAAACCTTTGAAAAATAACAAAAAAATCAAATAGTTCCAAAAAAAAAAGAATTTTAAAATTTATTTCAATTAAAATTAAGTATTAAAATTTATAAAGTTTTCATTAATATTTTGGTTACTTTAAAATTGAAAATTGATTTAGATTTTAACTATGTTAAAGTTTCAATCAATTTAAATTTTAAACATATTAAAAATACTAATGTAAGTTTTTATTTGTATTTTAATATTTAAAGTTAATTTCTATTAAATTTTAAATAAGCTACAATAAATTTTAATTTAATTATAAAGTTAAAGTTTAAATTTAATTTATTTAATTCATAGTCATCTTGAAATTTAAATTTAATTTAAATTTTGAAATTTCTTATAAATTAAATAAGATTGAATTTAAAAGTTAAAATTACGATTAATTTTGGAAATCAAATAAAATTAAACTTTTTTTAAGTTTAATAAATAAATTTTAAAACTTTTGAAGTTTTAAAGTCCAAAATAACCCTAACCGTGCTTTGGAAGTAAGGCAAATAAAATGAAACGTCCTTCGGACTTCCTGACTTCCGAATAAGAGGCAAAACATAAAGAAAATAAAGCAAAGCATGGAAGTTCAAAATTTCAGACACAATGCATCCAAAAAATCAACATTCCAGAAGTCTGAAACCCTAGACTTCCAGATAATGCAAAAAGCGAAATTTCGTAGTTCCGCAATTCCAAGTAAATGAAAGAAAAACAAAAGGGTAGTCCAGAACTCCAGATTCCCGGGGTGTAGAACGTATCAAGTATTCTAAACTCATATCTACCAAGGTCCGAAACTACAGATTGCGAGATGTCTCGGTGCTTTTCAAGTTTCCTGGCTCTGTAAAAAGTCATGCATAGCTTGGTAAGGCAATACGATTACAAACAAAGGCAAAACAAGAAGAGTTTAAGAATTCAAAAATGGTAAGTTTTCTATCTTGGGCAAAGAAAATGCAAACGCCCAACACCACAAAAGCTTGAAATAGACAAGTGCTTTGCTCTTGGAAGTCTCAGATAGAGGAAGCCATAGGGGTAAACACGGGCATCACTATAAGGATGATCAGAGACTTCATGAGAAACAAACAAAGAATTAGGGCATCCTTAAGCTAGAAAACATTACCAGCCAGGTGTAATGCCCCGCCAGGAACCCTAAAGGAAAACAACACAACTAGGCAACTAAAGAGTGAAATAATTTTTTTTTTAAAGATTAAGTGCATTAATTATAACAATTGCACGTTTAATAACATAGTGGAAGTCTAACACATGATTTCCTAAGGGTTACCAACGAAGATAAATTCATAGATTATATTAACACCATGGTTAATCCAATTGTCCATTTAATTAGGTAAATTAAATGCGTAAGATTAAAACTACACATACATCTAAATTCCAAAATGAAAGAATCAAAGTATTCCATGCATTCAATTTATCCATAAATCATTTATACATAAGATCAAGGTGGTAAGTTTGCCATTCCAGGCCTTCTTGTAACATTATGAGCCCTATACAAGCACTACACCTATGCACGAGGTACATTATCTTAAATAATATTTATTTCACTCCCCCCCAATACATTATTAGGTTATCACTTTTTAACTGACTTTCGACGGGTTATCCTGTCATCCACTTCGGGCACGACCCCTGCTCAAAAGCCACTCTCTCTCATAGGTCACCAACAGGAAAGGTCTCTCTACGAGAACTCTATGGTGAAACAAACATCCATAACTAATCCTGACAAACCACAGGGGAAGGATACACAATCACTAACCCAAGATTGACCATTTGGACAAAACACACAATGGCTCACATCAACAGGGTTATACAACAATACCTGACCAAGGAGATATAATAACATAAGACACAATGACAACTCAACCAGAATTGCAACGAAATTAAGCTTGACTGCAAACACCATTTACACAAGATCCTAATACAGGCAATCTTTTCTTAAAACAGCCAAAAGCACAAATAACTTGCAATTAAAGATTTTACAGACAATAAGAAAATACAACTATATTAATACAAAGAAATCAATTTTGTCATTTGTCCAATAAGGTTAAATCAATCACATAAAAATTAACCCCATAATTATATCTTCATGATTACTTTACAAATAAACCCGATTAGATTCTATCAATAATCTAAATTAAATTAAAAATTAAAAATTATATATAATAATATAATACAATTAAATAAATATATATATTCTACGAATATAATATTATATAATTATATCACATTAAAATATATAATAAAAAGAAGATTTAATTTTGAAATATCTTTCATTTCCAAAATAACATAATTAAAACCACAGAAAATTATATATATATATATATATATATATATATATATATATATATATATATATATATATATTTTTTTTTTTTTTTTTTTTTTTTTTTTTTAATTTAATTTTTTTTTTGTAATTTAATAAAAAAATAAAATTTAATTTAATAATTTTTATTTTTTTTAATTTAAATTTATTTTTTTTACATACAATAACCTAAAAACCAGTAAATTCTATTTTCAACCAAAATTTATTTCCAATCAAATTTATTAAAAGGGAAATTAATTAATACATAATTTCTTCAAAATAATATAATAAAACAATTTCTCTTAACTTTTAATAACACAATAAATTTAATTAATATAAATAAATAATTCCACAGAGATACACAAATATTAAAAAGGACTGCCATAGCCAAGTATCGAAACAAAATCAAACAAGAGAGAATGATTTCTCTAGTAAACCCCATTCCTCCCAAATCTTGCAATTTTCCATGCACAACAAAAATCTTGGCAAAATTTGCCATAATAACTTTTCCAAATCTTCTCAAAATTTTAATCTGAAAACACCCAGAAAATAACTTCTTTCCATAAACCAAAAATTAACTTCAGGAATGGACTTAGCCGAGAACAAAAAATAATCAGACAGGATATGACAAACACACATCATTCAGAAGATAGAAGAAATAGAAACATTTTCTTTAAAACAAACAATCAAAAGAAGCCACCCAATCTGGTATAGCTTTCCTGGAAGAAATTTGTAGAAAGAGGGTCAATCCTTCAACAACCTTCCAAATAGATTTCTTCACCTAAATCCCTGACCTATTTCTTGTGTCCCTCTAAAATAAAGACCTATTCCCCCTTTTAAACTAAAATTCTAGGTTGAATATATTTTTCCCAAAAACCTAAATCTAGTAATAAAAGCAATTTTATTTTCTTTACTAATTTTCTAACAAAGAGATAAGTTAACATGCAATAATTAAAAATCATTTTTCTTTATTTTCTTTTCTCATGCAAATTAATTAATTTTCTAAATAAAAAAATTCAAGCAATACTTTAATTCTAATTAATTCTTTTATTCATTTATTTATTTATTTATTTATTTATTTATTTATTTATTTATTCTTTTATTTATTTAAAATTCTAGGAAACAATAAATGAAATTAATCTAATTTATTTTTCACTAAAATTTAAATAAAATATATTTCTAATATCATGCAGCTTGCAACTTAATTTAATAACTTCTTTTAATTAACTAAATTTATAATCTCAAAGCATAAAATACATAATTCAAAAATACCAACTATGAGATAACTCCATAAATTTAATTAATTAATTTAAAACAACTAAACACACAAACTGAGCAAACCTCAAGCAAATACTCATAAAAAGATCAAACAACAAAATACGATGGTCGAACAAATTGACAGAACGACCAACTGACGACACTCACAAGAGTGTAACTGGGTAAAATAGGGTCAACTACTATCTCCTCCACTTCTATCAGAAAATATAAGGCACGCTCAGACCTGTGAAGCCAGGTGGAGACAGTACTTGTACCTACCCGATACTTGTACCTACAATATCCTGGATCACCGAACCACACATGCATATATACAATATAGAAAACACGACATACACACCGATGAAGGAGAATCGCGACGTTCCCTGTCTTACCGAAATGAGTGAAGAAATATCGTCTCCTTGCATCCAATACACTCACAGACATGCAAAATAAAATTTCACATTGCATAGATAAAGCAAAGTGTCAGTACATAGAAATAATCTATAAAATGCCATAAATCACAAGTACTGAAATACTGCAAATAAATTATGCATCTCATATCCAGATAAAGCATGAAATAATGTCATATAAGTTTGAATAACACATCATGGTAATGTATCCACTGAAAGTAAACAATAATAAAATATGAGTCTAATGAGTTCAAACGAGTAGGGGTACTACACCAGGTTTGAAGTGCAATGCTCGGAGTGAACTTTAATTTGCAGGAAAGTGAATGTTGTAAGTTCAATGGAATGCGCATCGTAGAGGTCAATGTCATGAATGAAGAAGAATCACACAACCAATTCAGAGATTCAATAAAGGCAATGAAAACATGGAAGCACCCCGAAGTTTCAGACTTTCAGGGTATGGAGGAATCAATTTCCCAAAGCTCGGAACTCCGGGAGTCTGAAACCCTGGAGCCAGCGAAAGGAATGTTGAGACAAAGTGCATGGAAATTGAAACACAACAAAGCTATAATGTTCGAAGTAAAGAAGAAAGAATTATTCTTTATTAAAATGCATTTGAAAGGAAGTGCGCAAGAATAAAAGAGGTGCCTCAGATTTTCGAACCTCAGGGGTATGGAAGAGTCAGCTTCCCAAAGCTCAGAACTTCATAGTTCTGGAATCCTGAAGACAAAATGAGTAACACATCAAAATGCACTATGATGGAGGATGGCTCCATCAAGGAAAGAAAACATAGTAAATAATCAAATAATCGATGAAGTCTCTCCAGAACTCCAAACTCCCATGCGCACAGGGTAACGTTGTAATGATCAATGAAGGCTTTCCGGAACTCTAGAAAATGAGTCTAAAACTCTGGAGACAAAATGAGAAATTCATATTACATTCATTGGTAAGTGGAAATGGACTGAGTGTACACAAGTGAATGAAATATATGTGCACCAGTAAGTGTGGGACGATGAGCTCGGTAAGGGCAACTGAGTTGATGATGTATCTTGAAACATATGAGTTTATACCCGAAAAAGAAGAGAGCGGATGATTTATTATAGAAACTCGATTTGGGGGAAAAAGATTGTACAATTTGGGTATGCATTTGCCGAGTCAAAGCATGTTTAAATCGATAAGTCAATGAAGGCAATGCATACCCAAATTTAAGAAGTAGCTGACAAAATGAAGGCGGTTTTGTCTTGCAGATCGATGACTATGGTATAGTAATGAACCAAGCCTTGTCTGCTCAAAATGAGAGGCATGATAAAGGGAGAAAAAGGAAAACAACTTAGCAACCACCAGAATTTACGCAGAAACCCTAAGATACGTTTTATATGAAGTACGATTTTAATAATGTGAGAAGAATTAAAAAGAAAACCGTCAAATAATTCATAGGCCAAAGGTGAGTGGGGCGTGTCTATTCTGGCTCCAAAATGACAGTACGGATTGACTAACACGTGTGTTAGTCGCACGTTTTACACCGTCGATTTTGTAATAAATGGCTGCGATTGACTAACACGTCGCTATCACATTGTACGAAAGGTCTGTTTTGGAGCCAGAATAGCTTCGACCAGATGAGTGAAGGTGGGCAAAAGCCAGATTTTGCCATTTGGTAAGAAGCCAAATTTATGAGAAAAGTGAAAGAGCTCATTACGGGAGTATTAATTCAAGACCATATTTATTCCTTACTTTTGAAGTAAATCTCATGTCCCCTTTAGTGGAGCATTCATAATTAATATGAATTTATGTAAATTGAAATGTTTCAATCAAAAGTTAAGTTTTTTTTTTCAAAACAGTGATTTTATATTAAAGAAAAGCATTTAACTTTTTGATATATCTAAATTTCTCTTTTTCTGGTTTTAGGTAAAATACTTAGAAAATTGGAAGTGGGATCCACCATGAAAACAATGATAAAGGGGGTTATTTGTTTTTATTGAATTTTAATTTATTTTAAAATTCAATAAAAATGAGTTCATAATAATTTAAATCTTTATGCACTATTATTTAATTTGAGAGATTTAAATTATTTTATTTAAATATTCATAATGGATTAATTCTTTATTTTAAATTATAAATTTATAAAATAAGTTGGCACATTTTAAGAGATGAATTGATTATTTTATTGTTTTAATGTGCAAATTTAAAATGGTTTTAATTTGCAAATCAAAAGACACCCAAAGTGGAACCCAGGCAAACTGGAGATGAAGTGGGAAACTTGCTAAGAAGGAATTGCAAAGCATAGTAGACTCAACGTCAAAATTGGAAAGTTCTTGTTTTATAAAAAAACTTTGCATGGATAACTGGAGTTGGTTTTGGAGTTGCAAAAGGAAACTTGGTATTTGCATGCACAAATTGGGAGTTGATCTCTAGTTTCCAAAGAGGGGATTTTTGGGAGAAATATCTATAAATTGGAGCCGAATGCTCATTGTAAAGGGTTAACAATTTTGAAATTAAACTTTAATTAGGAAATTAGATCTAGGAATAGTTTACGAGCTGGAAAAATTTCTGGAAATTAGCTAAAAGTCATTCAAGATTCTTTTTCATTGCATTTGCATGTTAGTGTAGTTGTGAGGCCCTACCCCGAGCCATCATAGCATTGCAGTTATTTTTCATGTTGGGCCTATTTTTGATACTTTATTTTGATACATTATGGATATAGATTCTATATGATCCAGTGATTGAATAATATTGATATGATGTATGTCATTTATTTCTGATTTGTGGTACTTTACTTATGATGTTAGAAAACATGGATGCATGCCTTACGAATGATTGAATTTCATGATGATTATGATGATGCCATTTAGTAAATTATTTAATGTGGATTCTATTGGATAATTGATAATTTGATTGTTATGAGTTAAATTGTATGCAAAGTGTTTGATTTATATTATTTCCATATATTAATATTGTATGTGATTATTTGAGATTACTAATGTGTGATATGAGATGTGCAAGAAAACTAATCATTTGACCATGGAAACTATTCGGAAAATCAAGCTAAACCTATATGCATTTGTGAGCCAAGGGTTGTCTATTTGGAGAGACAACACCTCGTGTGTTATGTGTTTTATTTGTAAAGGTGAATGCTTGAATGTGTGTTTAATTTGTATTTGTTAATTCCAAAAAGGGACATTGTCATGCCTATTAAAGTATTGTGTATTTTTATGGTGTCACTTGATAATTGTGTTGTGAAGTGAGTTGGCAATGGCATGTCCCTTGGAGGGAATTTGTATAACCAATGCATTATTCAAAATATCTTATTGTGGTCCCAATAGAGCCTTGGTTAGAGAGCCATTAGAATGGTCAACTCAAGTTTGACCCGTAGACAAACTTTAGGTGAGTTTCTAGAGGATCAAACTAACTCATAAGGTTCGGTTTAGGACATTTTTGAAGACCCATATGTTATACCTATGGGTAAAGGTCAATTTTAACCATGTGAGCATTCACATGTAACTGTCAAGTCACCTCAAAAGTTGAGTTTTCCAAGATGGACGAAATTCAACTTTTGAGGATTTCTGCTTGGTTAGACAACCTTCCATTTGAGTGATAGTTACTCTTCCCCACTTTCTCTTACCTTTTTTAGTTTCCATTTTTAGAAAGCATCTAAGAGGTTGGGAAGACCAACCTATGAGATCTCACATCCTTTCCAAGAGGTTGGAAAGTGTGAGAAGAGTCTACTTAGGGAAGGGATTCAAACTAAAGATTTTGATCACCCACTCTCCAATTTTGGAGATAGAGTTTTTTTGTGGGAAATTTGGTTTTAGAGGTTGCATTTTTAAATTTTGGGATGAAAAGACTAGTGGATTGGACACCTCTCCTTCAACCATTCATCATACCATTTGTAGGACCAAAGGTTGGTAGTGTTCTTCCATGTATATTGAATACCATTATTAATGTGAAGGAAAAATTATTGTGTATTTAGCTTTTGTTGTTTATGTGATATGTGAAGTTGAATGTTGAAGTTCTTTCTTTGTATTTGTTTTTATGAATTGTATGATTATATGTGTTATAGGTGTTTCAAGGCCATACTCACCCTTGGGAGGGTAGATTAGCCTTGGGGGTGACGGGCTACTTGATAGCCTATGAGTGTAGAGACTCTCTTCTTGGAAGAGAGAGATACACAAGGGTTATGAGACCCTTGCCACATTATTTTTGTGCTTATGCAAAGGGGGTCATAAGGGGAGATATGGGCTTATAAGCCATGGGAGACATAAGGTTTGTTTTAGGTCAAGTATGTGACTTGAGTTGGTTATATTTTGGTAGCCTTGTGAAGGCATTTGTTCCTATTTCTTGCAGATCTCCTCTAGCTACTTGGTCCACCTTCACCCCACAAAGTTAGTCACTTAGTGACATTGTAAATCCTTGGGTTGGGATTTCATGTGTTGTTGAGTTCTTCTTGCTTTTGTGGTTGAGTGTGTTTGTAACCCGTTTGGCCTTGGTTCTCCTAGCTCGGGGGTGACTTCTTGTAAGCCTAGGTTGGGAGGTGAACCTCCATGGTCACAACCTATCAGTTTTATTTGCAGGTTTTTATTTGGGATAAAGGATGGAGAAAATCCAAGTTCATGTGCAAGTCGCCTATTAGATTCATTTGGAAACTCTGAAAATATGTATTTTAACAAGCCCCCATTCTTGTAGAAATGTAAGAGGCTTGAGATTGTAATCTTGTTACTATTGTAAAGTGGATTAAAAAAGAAGAAAGATTTGTATTTTATTAGAAAGTGTTCAAAACACTATGAGTAAAATAATGTATTAAGCTAGTAAGTTTTATTATTTCTATAGCATGAAAAGAAATATAAAAGCATTATTTTTTTGTTGTAATCTTCTTGTAGCGTCCTAAAATTGCCACACTTGCAATTTCGACCGCATTTGGGTCTTCACGACGGCGACGCAACACTGAACCTGAATGGAGACCCCGAAACCTGATTATGACACCAAAAACTGCATTTTCTTGCACCCTGGCCTGAACCTCCTTTGCACCCTGCTGTCCCGGGAGGTGGGACCAGAGCGCCCAGCGCCCTGGTCCTTCAGGACCAGGGCGCCCAGCGCCCTAGTCCCTGGGTCCTATTTTGGGCCCGGTCTCTTTTGGACTTCGGGTCTTTTTGTTTGCAAATTGGAAAATTATCTTTCCTGGTCGGCCTAAGGTCGGGAAAATCAGTCTATCAACCCTAATTGACAAGTATATAAACTACATTTTCCTCTTTCATTCGATATGATGGAAAAGGCGTGGAAACTATACTCAAGCATTCAAGCATTCAAGCATTCCTTCAAGCAATTGATCATTCTAAGTCTCCATTCAAGGCTAAGTGTTGCATTCAAGACAAGGATTCAACCATTGAAGAGGAGATCACATACTACATGCTACATACAACATACAACAATACAACAAACAACAACATCTATACCTTCGCACATAAGGATACAAACATCCTTACAACAAGGTATTAGTACTTGTTTTACATTACATACATTTACATCTACAGCATTTCTCATTTCTTGGTTAATTCCAAAACCGGGGTTTGACCTAAAGGCAAACCCCTAATCCCTAACCCCCCAATCATCTTCACTTTTCTGTGTGTAGGTTGCAGGTACGCGGCTAAAATTGAAGATCTGGAATCCTTGTGCAGAGACGAACAGATCCCCCTTCGTTTCGCGGATTTTTCGGAGGACCGTGTGCACGCCGGGCGCCATCGTCTTGTCAACTTTTGCTCAAATTTGCAGGACAGCGTCGTATCAACATTTTACTGCTAATTCTAGGTCCGCAGCTTCATATTATATCCCTATCTCAGTTTATAAGCGAATCTTTATCACTTTCTATGCATTCCTAGCTTAATTCTTCTATCTACATTCTTTACAAAAGAGGGTATCCTTGCTATCACAACCCTTGAAACACATTTAGCATCCAATCTTGCATTGTGTGAGATTGGATCTTGTGGGTTTCAACCCCTCTTTTGAATGTAAAGTCCCTCCTAAGTGAAAACCATCAACCCTAGAGTGACTCTCCCTTCTCTCTCCTCGGAGTTGGAAGAGGGGAGAGCAACTAGGGTTCGAACGCGATTTTCCGCTTTACATTTTGGTGAACCCGACGTGAACATCCTTTCTGATTATTCATAGTTAGATCTGAAAATTGGATTCCTTGATTACATTTCCATGTTTGATCTTTTGCAAAATTTTAGAGGTTAATTGCATAAAAACCCTAAATTTTCTTTTTAAGTAATTAAACTTGTGAAATGTTTAATTGTTAATGCTTGTTTCAGATCTGCCCTTCTATTACAAATTATCAATTCATATTTGTGCTTTGATTTTGAAAATTAAGTGGTTAAGTGTCAAAACCCTAATTTTTGAAACCCTCTTGATTCAACCTTTGTCCAACAAATTCACTGATCAAAACATTTCCAAATCAGCTGTAACTTTGGATTCCGCAATAAAATCACAATATCTTTCATCCCTGAAATTTTGGAAAAAAGTTGCGAGGACCGTGTGCACTCCGAGCACCATTGTCCCCGACATTTTTTCTGAAATTTCGAGAGCTAGATCTTACTGTATTTTCCTGCTAAAATCCAGAATTTTGGCTGATTTTATCAATTTTAACACCTTCAAAATTACAGTCAAAGTTGGTCTAGCGATTGCTTGGATTGAGGCTTCTAATCATTCAAAAATTGTTGAAATTGAAATTTGTGTCAAAATTGTGTTTCTTACTATCCTAAATCTGAAAAGTGTGTTGGCGTTCATTCGAAATTTCAGTGCTTTATTCAAATTCTTGCAATTTGTGACTTTTGAAATTAAGTGCTTAATTACAACAACTTTGATTTCCGCTTTCAAAATCGAATTTTGCATGAAATTAAGTCAATTTTTAAAATCCAAAACTTGCATTGCTTTTGGTATTCCCTCTAAAATCATAAAATTCAAAATTTCTGTTTCCCTCTCTTTTTCAAAATTCAAATTTTGGCATTTTTCGACATTCTTGGTAGGGTTCAATTTTGAGATTGCAACTTTAATTTGGCCTATCTACAGATCGTAAAATCACTCAATTTTTTCAGGTTAGCTGTAAAATCATCATAACTTTCATCCCTGCAAATTTCGAAAAAAGTTGCGAGGACCGTGTGCACTCCGAGCACCACGGTCCCAGACATTTTTTCCGAAATTTCGAGAGATTGTCCTAATTGTATTTAACAGCTTAAATCTAGAAGATTGGCTAGTTTTACTGAAATTTGCTACCTCTAAAATTCAAAATCTTCTCTCTCTCTAGTGCATGAGTTTTACAACAATAAGCCCTACTTACACTATTCCCTTTAGACGAAGCCTTAGAATTAAGTCCTTCCAAGGTTTAATTACTGAGGAGATGGAACCTAATTTGAATGGTCTTTTTAACGAGGACATGGGTAATTCCTCTAATCCTCTTAATGATGAAGAAGCTCTCCATGAGGTTTCTGTAGAACAACTTTCAAAATTGGATAACCAATTTGACGATTTTCGACAATGGATGTCTCAAGAATACCCTGATAGTCAAGCTCTTCCTTTAATTGAGGGTCTAAAACGTATGCTTCAAAGTGATAAGAATGGAATTGATATTTTGCGTGGTATTGCACACATTGTGGATTCAAATGTGATGCCTATGAAGAGTTGTGCCGAAACCTTAGGTTATACACAACCTCCTACTCAAGACAATCATTCTATTCCTTTGACAACTTCTATTGCTAGCATACCTACTTTTACATCAAACATAATGACTATTTCAACACAAGACATTCCTCCTATGATCACTAATCATGGGGGCAATCCCTCTTCTTCAATCAACCCTCTTCCTTCATTCAATCCAACTTCTTCATTCATTCCTTCAATGAGTGTTCCTATTATATCACCACAAATGAACATGACACAAGGGGGCAATTCGTTTTCCATTCCTCCTTGTAGTGTTCCTCCTGTCCAATCATCTCCTATGACTAACTATCATAGTGTCCCACCACCTTACTCTCTACCTTCTTTCAATAACATAACACCTCCATCACAATCTAACACGTCTAATATGAATTCTTCGACTGAAGTGACCATTAACAATCTTGCACAAACTGTCTCTTCTTTATAGCAACAAATTGCCTCTATGAATCAATCTAAGTTTAGTGTGCCCACATTTGATGTTGCGAGCCCACTTTCTCTTGATATTGTTCGAGCTATTCCCCCTAAACATGTTGAAATTCCACATTTGGAGCTTTATAATGGTAAGGGTGATCCTCTAACACATGTTAAGACCTTTCAAACAATATGTACTGATTTTGCTTATGACCAAAGGTTGCTTGCAAAACTGTTTACTAGAACATTAAGAGACAAAGCCCTACAATGGTATTGCTCGTTGCCTTCCTATTCTATTACTTCTTTCGAACAACTTGCAAATGCTTTCATTCAACAATTTCAAAACAATATAAGTCCTAAAGTTACTTTGATTGATTTAATGCATTGTAAACAAGGTGTTAAAGAAAAAGTGACTGATTTCATTGGTAGATATAAGCATTTGTATGCTCAAATTTCCTTTCCAGTGCCTGACAATGATATTCAAAGAATCTTTATTTCTAATTTACAAAAAGACATTAGAGAAAAACTCATGTTTTCTGAGTTTACTTCTTTCCAACAGTTGTGCGCAACTCTTCACAATTATCAACTGACTGTGAGTCAAATGGAACAATCACATCCTATGGCTCCGAGTGATAAGGGTGATAGTAGTCAACAACCCTTTGGGAAGTTTAAACCGAATAGAGAGTCCATTAAATTCAATGAAAACATCATCAACAACAATGTGAATGCAGCATCAGGTGTGTCTCCTATTTCTAAGTTTTTCAAGAGAGAAAGAAAGTTTACTCCTTTGAATGAATCATTGCATAGTATTATGAATAAGTTATTGGAACAAAATGTGCTTACTCTTCCTCCTATAAGGCAAATTGATCCTGCAAAGATTACTTCACCTTATTTTGATAACAAATCTTTTTGTCAATTTCATCGTCAACCTGGGCATGATACTGAAAAATGTTTTGCTTTAAAGGGGAAAATTCAAGATTTGATTGATAATAATACTATCTCTATTTCTGGAGTGAATGATAAAGGCAATACATCTGTAGCTCCTCCTAACCAAAATCTTCAGATTTTCACTGATCCATTACCTTCTCATACCTCTAATGCGATTGATACTACTGATTCCTCTATCTCACCTGATGATCTCGTGTCTATGACTCCTAATGTGATTAACTTTGTAGTGCAGCAAGAAATCCCTAAAGAACCTTCCATCACATTTGATTCCAGTGAAACTATCAGGGCACCTGATGGTCCTTTATATATAGTTACAAAAGTCAAGAATACACCTTGCCATGGAGTGCTTATTGATCCTTTGTGCATGATTAATGTTATTACTGAAGAATTTCTTTTTACTTTGCAATTGAATCAAGTGATCTATGACAAAACAGATGTGCTGGTGAAATTATTTGATGCATTTTCTTCTCCTGCAATTGGTTCTATTACATTGCCTATTGAGGTCCGTAACAAATCCCTTGATGTGAACTTGGCTATTATTCCATCTTCCGAACAATTTCGTGTGAAGCTTGGCTATCCTTGGCTATCTTCCATGAAAGCTATTGCTTCTCCTATCCACAAGTGTTTGAAATTTCCCCATAATGGTGAAGTTGTTACTGTCAATCATAGTCTCTTTAAACCAGCTGAAAGAACTTCTAGCGTTCCTATTGATTATTTTTGGCCTAAACAATTCCAATCTCTTCCTCCGCGAAGTGATCATCTTTTCAAATCTTATCAAAAGTGGAAAACAGATATGATCCTATCTCTAAGTGAACCTAGAACACCCAAACTTGACATTCCTATCGTTCTTGAGAAGGAAGTTCTTCCTTTGAAAGATAAAACTAATGTCTTTCCTCAAGAAGATTCCCAACCCATTCCTATGGATGTGACTATGCCTATATCTAATAAACTTCCTAAAAGTAGACCTATTCCTCCTCGTCATGATGGACTTGGTCTCCTTCCTAAACCAGATATTCCTCCCTTATATGGAGCAGTTCCTCCTCCTTCCTCTTATGGAGAGAAGAGACCTTCCTCTTCTCCTATTGTTCAACCTAAGAGACCACAACCTAAACACCCAAGTGATAAGGATGAGAACATTCCTCCTCCTCAATCTTCTCAACTTCCTACTAAGACTAGACGAAATCATTCTGCACGTGAACACCGGTGAAAGCGTCGTCTTAGAGCTCAAACTTTACAATCCCCAAAAACACCTTCAACAAGCATTATTCCATTTTCTCCTCAGCTGACGATTGAGCCGAAATCTCCTAAACATAAGATGCATGATGGTCTTGATCCTGTGCGAGTCAAAGATCCTATTTTTATAAATCTTGATGATGATATAGATGAAAATGTTATTCATGATGCAAATGTTACTCCTGTTCATTCTGATAGTGAATATGAACTTGTTGATATTGATAACCATTTATCTAACGAATTTTCTAAAGCACTTATCCTAGCTCCTAGACAAGAACACCGCGGCTTGGGATATGAACATAGCCCTTGTTTGGATCTTGTGATAGCTCCATCTGCTGTGTTGGATGTTCCTCCTCTAGCGTGTTCCCTACCTTCCCGAAACATTGATCAGCAAGATCGGGGGGTAGATGACATGCTAGACTAGTTTCATTAGCATAGCAGATTCTCTCCTCCTCTCTTTCGTTACTTCTTCTATGTGTTATTCTCATTCTTCTATTTGTTGTCCTTAGTGTTGTCTACTTGAGGACGATGCAAAGCATTGAGATCTCTCGATCTCTCTCATGTTGACTCAAAAGACACATGTGTTCCCTTCTTCTAGGTGACCTTCCTTGATTGGGGAATGAAGAACAATTATGCATACATACATATGATATACAAGAATTATCATACAGCATACTGACCCCGAGGAAAGTGAAGTCACCTCATGCTTTGTGTTTTGTGTCTATTATCCTTGGGCTTATCTCACACTTGGGGACTAAATCCTTGTGATAACGTGCTCCTTTCCTTTCTCATTTCTTATATGTATCACTACCTTAAAGCAATCACCCCCGGTGAGGCGTGTGCGATCGCTTTAACGTAGGGGGGCATACATCCCGTTCATATCTTTTCAAGATACTTGAAAATTTCTTGACAAATTTAGCTTTGCCTTGAAAATTTTTGATATCTTTCTTGCATGACTCATAGTGAGGGAACCTTGCTACTGACAGTCATGGTTCTCCCTCGTGATCTTCCCTTTTACCTTGTCGATCGAAGTCGTAATATCCTTAGTCCACTGGGGGCTTGGTGTATCTTGCCTCCTTGACGTGGTGAAAGTTTTTCAATGTTGTTTCCTTGTACTTTACCGGAAGTATGAGCCTACGCTTATACTCCTGCTAAAGTGGGGCTAAATGTAGCGTCCTAAAATTGTGACACTTGAAATTTTGACCACATTTGGGTCTTCACAACGGCGACGCAACACTGAACCTGAATGGAGACCCCGAAACCTAATTATGACACCAAAAACTGCATTTTCTTGCACCCTGGCCTGAACCTCCTTTGCACCCTGTTGTCCCGGGAGGTGGGACCAGAGCGCCCAGCGCCCTGGTCCTTTAGGACCAGGGCGCCCAGTGCCCTGGTCCCCCAGGACCATGGCGCCCAGCGCCCTGGTCCCTGGGTCCTATTTTGGGCCCGGTCTCTTTTGGACTTCGGGTCTTTTTGTTTGCAAATTGGAAAATTATCTTTCCTGGTCGACCTAAGGTCGGGAAAATCAGTCTATCAACCCTAATTGACAAGTATATAAACTACATTTTCCTCTTTCATTCGATATGATGGAAAAGGCGTGGAAACTATACTCAAGCATTCAAGCATTCAAGCATTCCTTCAAGCAATTGATCATTCTAAGTCTCCATTCAAGGCTAAGTGTTGCATTCAAGACAAGGATTCAACCATTGAAGAGGAGATCACATACTACATGCTACATACAACATACAACAATACAACAAACAACAACATCTATACCTTCGCACATAAGGATACAAACATCCTTACAACAAGGTATTAGTACGTGTTTTACATTACATACATTTACATCTACAGCATTTCTCATTTCTTGGTTAATTCCAAAACCAGGGTTTGACCTAAAGGCAAACCCCTAATCCCTAACCCCCCAATCGTCTTCGCTTTTCTGTGTGTAGGTTGCAGGTACACGGCTAAAATTGAAGATCTGGAATCCTTGTGTAGAGACGAACAGATCCCCCTTCGTTTCGCGGATTTTTCGGAGGATCGTGTGCACGCCGGGCGCCATCGTCCCGTCAACTTTTGCTCAAATTTGCAGGACAGCGCCGTATCGACATTTTACTGCTAATTCTAGGTCCGCAGCTTCATATTATATCCCTATCTCAGTTTATAAGCGAATCTTTATCACTTTCTATGCATTCCTAGCTTAATTCTTCTATCTACATTCTTTACAAAAGAGGGTATCCTTGCTATCACAACCCTTGAAACACATTTAGCATCCAATCTTGCATTGTGTGAGATTGGATCTTGTGGGTTTCAACCCCTCTTTTGAATGTAAAGTCCCTCCTAAGTGAAAACCATCAACCCTAGAGTGACTCTCCCTTCTCTCTCCTCGGAGTTGGAAGAGGGGAGAGCAACTAGGGTTCGATCGCGATTTTCCACTTTACACTTCTTTAAAAGAAAAGAATAAAGTTGGGAAGTTTATTTCTTAAATAAAATTAAGTTGTAAAGTTTCGGATTTAGATATTGTCAAATAAATATTTTTGAAAGCTTTAAACTTTATATGCATCTTATTTTAAATATGTTGGAACTATTTAGTAGATTCATTCAAATATATATATATACTCATTTGCAAAAATAGGAGTAAAGAGAAATATATATATATTTACAGTTGCATAATTTCTTTGTAAAAGAAATTAGATTTCATGGAAAGAAATTGGATAGTTAAACCCTTTTGCTCATATTTTGTTTTAGCATTTAAATCTGATTATTACCCAGTTTAGAATTTAGTTATTTAATCATTGCATTAGAATTCATTTAAACTCATGGAACTATTAAATTCTTAAATCTGGAAGTGAAAGTTCACTATAGCATTTTTATTATTCTTTACATTTAGTAAATCTGAAAAATACATTGCATAGCAAATGTTTAAATATATGCCTTCACGTTTCATGTAAACAAACATGTTGTTATAACAAACTAATATGATTAATAAAATAACTTGCTTAGAGTAAATGTATTGTTGCATATATATATATATATATTACCTTTAAACTAAGTTGTTGTAAAATATATATGATGTTCTACCTTTAAACTAAGTTGTTGTAATATATATGTATATATATAATGTTAGCAGCGAGCCGAGCAAAGGGCCATGGCATCGCGGCCTATGCATAAGTTGCTGGGCGGATCACGTGGGGCATTCACAGTG
This sequence comes from Cryptomeria japonica, assembly GCF_030272615.1. NCBI lineage: Eukaryota > Viridiplantae > Streptophyta > Pinopsida > Cupressales > Cupressaceae > Cryptomeria > Cryptomeria japonica. The sequence continues at coordinate 592,599,978 of NC_081415.1, read as the reverse complement.
GGGTGACCCACTGTCGGTCACGACCACTGCGACTGCACCCACAATGGTCTTCCCACTGTGGGCATGTCCATAGTGGGTCATGGACCATAGCGGGGTGACCCACTGTGAAGACCTTGTTCACCCCAACAATAAGAATAACAACTCTAATTGAAGTCTCAATCCAAAGTTTGGACATTCATTTGGTAAAGTCACTATTTCCATAGCTAGTGTTCATTTGATTGTCAACCCAGGGACGTAGTACTTGAAATGGGTCTGCACTATATATGCACTAAGATCCTGCAATAGCTATTCTGCATTACTGCAGCAACTAACATTATGCGGAAAAAGGTAAACAGGAATGAAAACTATGGAAAGGCTACATGAAGACTTCTACATAAATTCATAAAAGCAATGCTGGATAAATTCAGTATGGATAAACAGAAATTACTCTGTTCTGGCTTGGCTACAGGAACAGGCAGTGGATCTGTTTCCAGTGGCTACAGGAACAGTCAACGCAAGAACTTCTATTGCAGCTAAGGAAAGAAAACTAATTTTAATGAACACATGGGATCACTCACCAAGTGGGCCCCCTTGGATGAGTGATACCAGGCTTCCCGAAAAACAACTCTTAACAGATCTGAATAACATAACTTTATTCATTGCTTTCTGAAAGTGATTACATAGTTTTAATATGAAAAAGAAACTCAAGAATGATTATCAAAAATCCTCTACTCTATCCTTCTCCCTTCTGTCTCACTAACATTGAGAAGAAGAAGAGCTCTTTATTAAAATGAAATCAACTACAATAGACCACACAAATCACACCCAGAAGAAGAGGCGGATGATTGATCGATAAAGAAGATAACTGGAGCTATGTTGCAGGAAACGTGGATCTAAACCAAACCACAGTCTTTTCATGTTGTGGCGGTATTTGCAAATTCAATGCCCACTGAGGTTAGACATTGGTAGTGTCGCTTGACTGCTCTGCTTATGTCATACCTTGCGCTTGCTCAGGTCCTCTATAGTTTGATCTTCAGTTATCTCTTACGTATCCTTCCTCTCATCAAGCGCGATAGAAGAATATCCACCATGGCATCATTTATTACCTGCACTACAACAAAGATAACATACAAGGACATACATACACATTTTATTTAATTAACACATCTATTAATTCACATATGATATTACCCTAAATAATCTGCATGGCAACAGGAATAAATCACATAGCTGCAGGAATAAATGGCATGGCTGCAGGAATAGACTGGCAAAGATAAAACATGATTTAATAAGTTCAAGCTTAACATATGGAATACATATAGTCGACTTCCAATACATCACTACTACTATGCAAACCAAAAGATAACAAAAACTCAAGAGTTTTGAGGATAAAAATTTGACAAAGTTTCAACTCATCATGCTCCCCAACTTTAAGAGCTTGTTGATCCTACAACAAAAGGAAAATTTCTAACTCTTGCACTAACTCTCAAATCACCAATGGTGCCCTAACTTGTCCCTCCTGAAGCCAAATTCCAATAAAATCCCTTCATTTTTCCCAGCCTGGACCATCTGGTTGATTCTTCTGTGATTGCATCATAGGGCTGATCCGTGGGCTGACATCCCAATAGTGGCCACATCAAAATAGGAGGTTGAAAGATCAGTGGTAGCTAGTTGTTGGTTTTCTCTCTGCCTAGTTGTATATATCTGGGGGCTCTTTGCATAGCTGCTTGAAAATTTTGCAATGAATAAGGTTCCCCCTGCTTTAATTGATCTGGCAAGTTATTCCAGTGTTGAGTTAACCCATCTATTGCAGCTGCACTGTCAGTCTGAACTAGATGCTCAAATGCCTGATAGATTTCTTCTCTCATTGGAAGCACTAGTTTTCTAACATCATCCCTTACCAGTAATTTTTGTCATTCATAATAAAGAACTCTTGGTTCTTTTGATTCTTTCCTTAATGGCAATGGACAGTCAAACTCTAAATATTTATATACTCTGGTCTGTGCCCCCATGTTGATCTCATTTTGGATCCATGACATTAAAGTTTTGATATGGATATCCCCAATATATAATAAAGGGTTCCACTCATTTTCTAAGAGTACAACATAGCTATGTAAATAAAATTCACATAGCAAATTCTTCACAGTTGGTGGAGAGGTTTGGTAAGCATAAAAGAATTCTGCAGGGGTTTCTAAAGAGGGGCTAAGGTCCCTAACAATGCAGTTCAATTTGAAATTTAAATGTTGCTCCTTTAAATGCACAAAATAAACCCTTGGAGGTGCCCTACATTGCATCAATTCGGGGACCATACTAGCAATTGTTTCAACCTTAGCCTCTAATTCCTCAATTTTGTTATCCTTCTTTTCAATTTCTTTTTGTTGTTTATCAATAATTCCTTGCAACCTAGCCCTCTCTATTTCCCATTGTCTATAAAATGTTAAAGCAATGGATAAACTACTTAGGGATGAAGGAGGTCTAATAGGTGTTACCTTAGGCCGTGGGATTTCTTCAATAGATTCCTCAATCTGTGTTGGCATCTCTCCAACATTTTCCTCAAACTGATGTGAAGTGTCTCTAGTAGTCTCTTCAAACTGCTCTGGAATCTTTCCAATTATTTCTTCAGGTTGCTATGAAATATCTCCAGCAGTTTCCTCAAGATGTTGTAGAATTTTTTCATTAACCTCCTCAAACTGTTGTGCCACAAAAGCAAGATTTGATAATCTATCTTTATCAACTTCTACCTGGATTTCAACATCCGCAAGGCTTCCTTCTTCTTGTATTTCAATATCTGCAGGGCTTCCTTCTTTTGATGTTTCTACTGCAATAACCTCTTTTGGATCACCTGTTGGATGAGCCTTCTGGGTCCTACTTCATGTTCTTCTCACATAAAATTTTGGAGTGGCTACAGAAATGGTTTCAGTTGCTGTAGGAGTTTTTCTTTTTGTCCTACGTCTCTTGGCTGCAGGAGAAATTTGAGTTACCTGCGGCTAGGCCATGGGTTCTTCATCTGTTTCATTCCTTTCCAACTCCTTCCCTTTTCTCCTAGAAATTGGTGACTTTCTTTGAAGAGAAGTAGAGGTTTGTTCCACATTTGCTTCAGCCATCTCTTCCTCCACAACAACCGTAGCTCCTTCAGCAACAAGCAAATCATCCTCTACAGCAACTACGGGGGAAGAGGGTTCTGCAACATTTTCTTCTTCAACCGGCAGATTCTTTGCAACAGGAGCATCTTCAATAGGGGCATCTTCAACCCTAAACTGCAGTATATCCTCAAATACTCCCCATTCCATCTATGAAACATCTCTAAGGGAACATTATACAAGCAGTTTAACCAATCCATAATGGCTAACAGAATGATTTCCATTTTTTTGTGTCTCCTTAGCGCTTGTAGAAATGAGGTGGTATAGAAAATTAGGAACATTCACCCTCCGGCCATGTCGTAAATGACTAAGTAATTTAAAATGTGATGAATGTAGATTTGAATATCTCCCTTCACAAGTAATGTATTTCATGACATATAAAGCTACCTGAGGCCACTCTGCTGGGAAACCCTTCTAGTTCCTTGCTTGTCCACCATTAGAGGTCCATCCATGGGAATTGTGAACTCTGCTCTAGCGCTCCTTGCATCTTTTGATTTTGGAAATAGTTCCCCTTCCTGCAGCAACCCTGTTACTTCTGCTATTTGCTGCTCCGTAGCAATAACCCTTAAACCTTTAACCGTAGCTTCTCCTTCATTGAAGAAATGCATAAATTTTGCACCTATTTCTTCATTAAAGTCTCTGATTTTCAAGAAGTAATCCAGCCAACCATGGTGTCTAAAATAATGCTCACAAAGAGCATCCTGCAGCAACACCTCATGAACTATTGGCTCATGGCAGATTAGATCACCACCCATATGTTACTTTGCTAGTATTAAACACTCTGTAGCTAAGAAACAGAGGACCAAAATATCCGACAGACTTGCTAAATTGAAAATTCCATAAATATCTCAATTCTCGCAACAGAATTTATTATTTCCTTGCGTGAAATAATAACTTGTTAAACAATGATGGCAATAAATCAATTCTAAGTACCAAAAAGGATGGATAATCAATAACTTTGGAAATCAAACCATAAAGCACCCCCCCCAAGTTAACCTAGCATGTGTCCACACAGCTAACGAGATTTCGGGGAGTGTAGCGGATTTAAAAAGGCATAATCATAATGAAATAATAAATGCATGATTAAAAAAAAACACAATATGTACATACCTAGAGTCATACGAAAAATGATGGCGAAATAAAGTGAAATGACAGATAAGAAAGTGGGATGGAATGACGTGGATGGAATTATTTTTATGAAGAAGAATATTCCCATAAAATATGAAAATATTTATTGTGAAAAGATGTGAGAAGAATTATGAAGCGACAAACATGTTCACCGCAGTGGCTGCAGGAACTTTACCTTTATTAGTTTGCTCAATTGCAGTAGGAAGCTGATCAGTTATTGCAGGATCCTTGTCAGTTGCTGCAGGAACCTTGGCAGTTGCTCCAGGAATCTTTGTTTCATCCTTTTGGTCAAATTGTTGCAGGAACTTTTCTTTAGTGGTCGACTTATGATATAGACACAGTCGGTGACCATTCACCAAAAGCTTAAACCGAATAGGATCAATTGTGGTCAAACGAATAGCTCCATTATTAAAAACTTCTTCTATCTCATATGGACCTAGCCACCTGGTTTGCAGCTTCCCCATAGCATCTTTATATCTGGAATCATATAGTAGTTCCCAGTCACCTACTTTGAAATTCTTCTCTTTGATATACTTATCATGCCACTTTGCTCTCTGATTTTGAATCAGTTCTGTCTACTGGATAGCTATTTTCCTCCATTCATCCAAAGTATTCAATTGTTGAATACGTTCTTTTTGTGCTTCAGATAATGTCATATTTAATAGCAAAGTTGTCCTCAGAGTTTTGTGCTCAAATTCAATAGACATCATTGTTGTTTTTCCATAAACCATCTCAAAAGGTGTAAAACCAATTGGTGTTTTCCAAGTTGTTTTGTATGCCCAAATTGCTTCTGAAAGCCTATGAGACCAGTCTTTCTTATGAACAGGTATTGTTTTGGTAAAAATAGCCTCAAGCTCCCTATTTGTAACTTCTACCTATCCATTAGCTTGTGGATGATATGGAGTAGATTTTTTGTGCCTTATATTATATTCACTGACCAAAGCTGCTATCAATGTTGAAGTAAATTGAGGTCCCTAGTCTGAGACAATCTCCCTTGGTACTCCATATCTTGTAAATATCTCTTCATAAAGAAACTCAGCCACCTTATTATCTCTTACATGTGTCATGGCACGAGCTTCCACCCATTTTATCACATAGTTTGTACATACCAAAATGTAGGATTTGCCATCAAAAGGTGGATCAATTGGGCCAACAAAATCTAAACCCCATTTATCAAATGGTGCTACTGATATTTGTGGATATAATGGCATTTCATTAGATTTTGTAGGTCTTTCCATACGTTGGCATCTGTCACATTTCCTTGTATACTGTGTTGCATCCTTGTGTAATGTAGGCCAATAGTATCCTGTATTTAGTACTTTCAGTGTTGTTCTTTTGGCAGCAAAATGTCCTCCACATGGCTCATCATGACATGCATGCAGGATATCATATGTTTCATCTTCTCTCACACATCTTCTCATGACTTGGTCAAGCCCAGTATAAAACAAACAATCAGCAATCCATGAGAAGTTAAAACTTTTTTCAACTAACAATCTTCTTTCTTTAGGAGAGAAATGAATTGGCATTTTAGCAGCAGCTAAATAATTGGCAATATCAGCATACCAGAGAGTATGAGCTTGGATAAGAAATAAATGTTCATCTGGAAAATCATCATCTATCATTGTAGAATCTTCTTGTAACTGAAGTCTTGAAAGATAGTCTGCAACCACATTAGACTTCCCTGGTTTATCAACAACTGTGATATCAAATTTTTGCATCAACAATAACCAGCGAGCCAATCTACCTGTTATTGAAGGCTTATTCATGAGATATCTAATTGCAGTATGATCTGTATGCACAAAGATGGGATATCATGTGATATAGTGCTTGAATTTGTTGAGTGCATATATAACAGCTAACATTTCATTTTCAGTGACTGTGTAATTTAACTCAGGTCCCTGTAAGTTCTTGCAAATATAATATATTGCATTTTCCAATTTGTCAATCTTTTGTCCTAACACTGCCCCTATTGCATAATTAGATGCATTTGTATGAATTTGAAATGGTAAAGACCAATTTGGACCTTTAAGAACTGGTGCTTGATTCAAGGCATGCTTAAGCTTTAAGAAAGCTTCATTGCATGCAGAGGTCCATTTAAATTCTATATCCTTGGTAAGAAATGAATATAATGGACTTGCAATTTTGCTGAAATCTTTGATAAATCTTCTATAGTATCCAGCATGACCAAGGAAACTTCTTACATCTTTTTACTTCACAGGGGCATTGATATTCTGAATGACTTCAATCTTTGTTGGATCCACCTGTATTCCTTTTACAGAGATATGATGACCAAGGACTATTCCTTCCTGTATCATGATGAAGCATTTCTCACTATTTAATGACAAACTATAGTCTTCACATCATTGCAAAACTCTTTTCAGGTTCCCTAATGCTTGTTCAAATTCAGAACCATAAGTTGTAAAGTCATCCATATAGATTTCCATAATGTCTTGAGAAATATCAGAAAAGATATTGATCACTGCTCTTTGAAAAGTGGTTGGAGCATTACATAACCCAAAAGGAAGAACATAATATGCATATGTGCCCCAAGGACAAGTAAATGTTGTCTTCTCTTGATCCTCTGGGGCTATTTGAATCTGATTGTAACCACTGAATCCATCAAGGAACGGAAATTATTTTTTACCAGCCAAGGAATCCAATACCTGATCCACAAATGGTAATGGAAAATGATCTTTTCTTGTTGGCAAATTCAGGGCTCTGTAATCAACACATACCCTCCATTTTCCTCCTTTCTTAGGGACTATGACCAAAAGTGATACCCATTGGCTATTAGAGATAGGATAGATAAACCTGGCCTTTAAGAACTTCTCCAATTCTTCTTTAACTATCTCTTTTAAGGCAGGATTGATTATTCTTTGAGGCTTTCTGAGTGGGCAACACTCTTCTTTTATATAAATACGGTGGGTGCAAACTGTTGGATCTATCCCATGCATATCCTTGTAATCCCATGCAAAAGCATTTTTATGATATTTCAGCAAGTCCACAAGGGCCTCTTTTTGAGTATCTGAAAGATCTCTATTGATATTCAAACATTTATTTGAATCAACTTCTATCTTGATAGTAAGATCAATCTGGTTCATATCAGAAAAATGAGAAGAAGATACTTCCTGTGGCAACAGAGTATGCAATATATCAGTGGCTGCAGGAAAGTCTAAACCTGCAATATTCGGAACCAACTCCTGCAATTGTTGTTCTTATATCAATTCATTTATCAGAATTTTATAAAGAATTGAGTCTTCATCATGTAATTGCATGAATGGCCCTCAATTAATCATCATAGTCAACACCCTCAGATTCTTCTCCCAAAATAGGTCAAACGGCTTGTTGTTGATCAAGATGGGCTTGTGCAGGAGAATACAAAGCTAATGTTTTTGTAGAATTCCCATCTAAAATAGTCATATCCCCTGATCTACATACAATATATGCATCAGCTATGGCAAGCCAAGGTCTTCCCAAAATCACCGAATATCCTCCCAATGTTGCTTTTAGAGATAGAATCATAAAGTTTGCAGGGTATTCCCATGAATCTAAAATAACCATTACATCTTCAATCATACCATCCGGTCTCACTGTAGAGCTATTAGCAAGCTGTAGAACTGTGGGTGTAAGCCTTAAACCATTGATTTCAAGTTGTTTCATTACTTCCCTTGTCATCACATTAATGGTTGCCCCTAAATCAATTAAAACATTTCTTATCTGGTTGCCATTGATGACTATACTTACAACAGGACTACCTGGATCAGAATATTTTGGAATTGCAACCTTGCCTAACATAATATTTGTCAGTTGACCCATAACATGTACTGTTTGTGGATCCTTCTTCTTCCTGCCAGGTTTTTTAGACATGCTTCTCTCAATGCCTTACCATATATGGGAACATGTTTTATTGCTTGCAACAATGGAATTTTAACACAAATATGCTTCAGTTGATCTATAATATCAAAGCCTTGCTCTTGTTCTGTGGGAACTTCCTTTTCATGCAATCTCTGGGGAAATGGCGGTAATATCTACTTCTAAGGTATTGCATCTGTTGGATCAAAGATTTCTTGTTCTTCTTGTACCTCAATGATAACTGGAGGAAATGGATTAGGCAGAGTTGTCCCAGATTGGAGGTGAATGTCAATTAGGGATAGAGAATAGGCTAGGTATTGATTAAGATCTGCTGAATAAGCTTCTTGTTGTTGTTGAGGCTTAATATTAGGATTTGGCAGTGGTTGAGTAGGCAACTACATTGGCTTAGGTGGAACTACAGTGGCTGCAGGAGGAGGCATTATTGCAGGAGGTTGTGGTTGTTGAATAGGCTATTGATATCCAGAAGATTGGGCATTCCATGGCTGACTCCCCCTCCATTGATAAGTAGGTTGCCAATTCCCTTGAAACTGACTTCCTTGGCTTTGAGGTGGATACCAATTCCCTTGTGGTTGTTGCCACTGTGGCATTCGATTACCAAAATTTTGCCCTTGGGCTTGAGAACCATACCAGTTTTGATAATTACCAAGATTTTGAGCATAAGGTGGTTTCCATTGATTATTTGGCACATAAGAATTTCCACTATAACCAGAAAAAGAAAGTAGATCCAGAGGCATACCTTGTCTTTGGAAATTTGGCCTTCTTTGAGCAACATAGAAGACTTGCTCATCCTCACCTTGTATTTGCTTGAAGTCAGGAACTTCCACATTTGCAACCATTTTGCATCGGCAATCCTTTTTTCGTTGTCTACAATGAGGGCAAAATTTTGCAAGAAATGCATCAAATTCTTCATGCTTCTTCTTAGCTACAAGTCTATCCAATTGGGTAGCCATATTATTTATAATGTCCTCCTTAAAGTCCTTCAATAAATGGCTAAGTTCCAATCTAGAAACTCCAGTACCAAATGTTGATGATGGTGCTCCTGGCTTGAAACGCATGTTCTTCTTAGAAGCAAATCTGGAATACTTCTTATAAATTTGTCCTATTTCAGCCCAAGTGGACTGTGTAATGTCACCTCCTCCCATAAGATCCAAAGAATCAGTACATTCATCACTAATTCCCCTCAAAATATCAACTTGAGGGAATATTCATTGAGAGTACTATGTTTGGACTTTTTGACACCAAATAGGAACCTCTCCAGATAATCTTCAAGACTCTCATCTTCTTTCTGTGTCATTCTAAAGATATCATTCCCATGACGATCAATGCCTCTACAATAATCTTTGTGTTTTGCAAGAAACAACCGTTTCATCTCATCCCATATGTTGATTGTGCTACTACCCAAGCTCATAAACCATCTCAAGGATGACTTCTTCGAGGTGGCAGGAAAAATTTTAAGTCTATGGGCATCAGTAGTATAGTCAAAACTTGTACAGAGAACATCAAACTCAAATAGAAATGTGTCTGGATCCTCTGTCACCAATCCATAGAATTTAGGGAGGGAAGAAGCTAGAATGTTCTTGAGATTGGCATTCTCATGTTGATCAGATATGGGGAACTCAGATGTTGGGTCTGGTTGTGGTGGTGGATTATTTCCACCATAAGGTAGATTTCCTTGCATTGGACTTGTGGGGGTTGTTACTATATGAAATTCTTCTTCTTGAGGTCCGAAATTCTTCTTCTTGAGGTCCAAAGAGGAAATGAAGACAACCTTCTAGGAATTCAGATTCAGGGTTATTCAAATCCTCAGGGGTTTGATAAAGTTCAGCAAAAGGATTTATATCTGAGGAATTATTTTCTGCATGAGTAGGATGACTGGGCAGAAATCTACCTAGAACATCTCTTCTTCATCTATGCATGTAGATTCATGAAATTTTTTTCGAACAGTCAAGTATGCCAACAAAAAACAATCAACTGAAAACTGAAAAGATAATAACCATAACAGGTTCTTAGTTTGACACCATCCCTGGCAACGGCACCAAAAATGTTCACCCCAACAATAAGAATAATAACTCTAATTGAAGTCTCAATCCGAAGTTTGGACATTCATTTGGTAAAGTCACTATTTCCATAGCTAGTGTTCATTTGATTGTCAACCTAGGGACGTAGTACTTGAAATGGGTCTGCATTATATATGCACTAAGTTCCTGCAACAGCTATTCTGCATTACTGCAGCAACTAACATTATGCGGAAAAAGGTAAACAGGAATGAAAATTATGGAAAGGCTACATGAAGACTTCTACATAAATTCATAAAAGCAATGTTGGATAAATTCAGTATGGATAAATAAAAATTACTCTGTTTTGTCTTGGCTGCAGGAACAGTCAATGGATCTGTTTCTAGTGACTACGGGAACAGTCAATGCAAGCACTTCTATTGCAGCTAAGGAAAGAAAACTAATTTTAACGAACACACAGGGTCACTCACCAAGTGGGCCCCCTTGAATGAGTGATACCAGGCTTCCCGAAAAACAACTCTTAACAGGTCAGAATAACATAACTTTATTCATTGCTTTCTGAAAGTGATTACATAGTTTTAATATGAAAAGGAAACTCAAGAATGATTATCAAAAATCCTCTGCTCTATCCTTCTCCTTTCTGTCTCACTAACATTGAGAAGAAGAAGAGCTCTTTATTAAAAAGAAACCAACTACAATAGACCACACAAATCACGCCTAGAAGAAGAGGTAGATGATTGATCGATAAAGAAGATAACTGGAGCTATGTTGTAGGAAACGTGGATCTAAACTGAACCACAGTCTTTGTATGTCGTGGCAGTATTTGCAAGTTCAATGCCCACTGAGGTTAGACATTGGTAGTGTTGCTTGACTGCTCCGCTTATGTCGTACCTTACGCTTGCTCAGGTCCTCTACAATTTGATCTTCAATTATCTCTTACGTATCCTTCCTCTCATCAGGCGCGATAGGAGAATATCCACCGCGGCATCATTTATTACATGCACTACAACAAAGATAACATACAAGGACATACATACGCATTTTATTTAATTAACACATCTATTAATTCACGTATGATATTACCCTAAATAATCCACATGGCAACAGGAATAAATCACATGGCTGCAGGAATAAATGTCATGGCTGCAGGAATAGACTGGCAAAGATAAAACATGATTGAATAAGTTCAAGCTTAACATATGGAATACATATAGTCAACTTCCAATACATCACTACTACTATGCAAACCAAAAGATAACAAAAACTCAAGAGTTCTGAGGATAAAAATATGACAAAGTTTCAACTCATCAGACCCCACGACGCCTCCGCGAAGCTTCCCTCTACACACCCTCCTCTCCGCCTGCGCTGATTTCGTGGGGTTCGACTTTGTGACGGCCCATGTTCGTCAACCTCCTTTCTTTCATGACCTGCAAACATGAAAACCCTAACCCAATTTTGGGTTAGGGTTAGTAAAGCTAACAAAAGAAAAATAAGAAAGAATGTTAGGTGTTAAAAAGAAATTAAAAAAAAAACCCTAGTTAGGGTATAAAGAGAATTAAAAAAATAGAATGCCTTTTGGAATTTAAAATAAGAGAATGGGGAAATTCTCATTTTAATAGAGCTAAATTTATTAAAGTTCTCGGGGGGAAAACTCCATTTGAAATGGGGGGGGATTACAATACTTTAATATCAATGTTCTAATTAGGGAGATATCCGTGGTCATAACCTATTAAATGGAAAATTTGTATAACCACTTGATTAGAGTTTTTTTTATATAATGGGATGATTTAAATTCGATGTTTATTTTAATCTAAAGGGGGGGTAATTTTACTTGTTAATGAATATTAAATATTGAAGGGGAATTTATTTCAACATTAATGGAAGGTTTATTTGTTAGGTAACATTATTATAGAGTTAGTTAAATTTTAAAAAGACTATTTTGAACACTTTATTAGTTATTGGCTCAATTAATTATTATTAATACAATGGAATTGTATTAATATTAATTTTATAAATATTGGAATTATTTAAATATTACTAGGGATTATTATTCTCTCTTAATTAAAAATTGAAGATTTATTTGGGCAAATTAATTAATTAATCAATAAAGTCGTGATGACTTTATACGGGTAAATGATTCAATTTAGATAATGGTAATTATTGTAATTGTTAAGTAAAATAAAATCAAATTTGTTATTAATTCGTTTAGGAGATTGAGATGAGACTTAAGTCTCCTAATTAAATTAAATAAATTATCGTTCCCTTTAGGAATCCATTCTTTTGACGCATGAGTTAATCTTTAGTGTAGACAAATTAAGTTAGCTCATCTTTTGAACGTAGAATATCTAGTATTTTAGTGTTGTTTTAAAAAAAAATGTTGTTGTGTTTTTGCCCAAAAGTTTGGGCATGACATTTTGGTATCAGAGCAAGGTTTCCAACACTAGGAACCTTTCTCCATTACATTTTGATTTAATTATTACTTAAAAAAAAAATATTTGTATTTTATTTTATTGGTCATGAAGGATGCCTTTGACTACACGACAAGCTCGTAGGCACGGTAGGGGTCCTAGACGTGCTCCCATGGCACACGAAGACGTTGTGTGGGAAGAGTCAGTTCTGGAAGGGAATCGAGAAGCTCCTCCTGAACAAGCAATAGACCCTAACCAAGACATTTTGGTTGCACTTTAGAACCTGATAGGAATAGTTCAGGAAAGGCTTCCAGTAGTAGATCATCAAATAGAACATCATATTTCTTAGTCATAGATCAGCAACTAGGGAGCGGAGCAGGAGTCCACCTCCTAACCATATAGAGGGTCAAGCTGAGCATGAACCTAAGTCAATCCATCAACCTGAGCCACCTCTAATTGTGGCACCTGTGACTATAGATAGAGCACCTCATGATCCCGGGGATCAGATCAGAGAAATTTTATGTTTTCAGCCACCATCATTTGCAGGATCTATTGATGGGGTAGAGGCCAAGTCTTGGCTATTGAGTTTGGAAAGGTGCTTCGGATTGCATCCCTATGAGAGCAATTTTAAGGTATGATTTGCCATTCACCTTTTGAGAGGGACAACTTCCACATGGTGGAGGCAGGAGGAGTATAAGAATAACATAATTGTAGACACCGTCACTTAAACACCTTTATGGAGAGATTTAGAGACAGATACCAATCAAAGTACTTTAGGCAACCCATAATTGGTGAGTTTCATGACCTTCAACAAAAAGGGCTCTCAGTGTCACAGTATGAGAGCAAATTCTTTGAGCTCCTACCCTACGTTGACTACATGAAGGATGAGAAGCTACTTGTCAACTAGTTTATTGGAGGATTGAATGTTGGTATAGCAAGATCAGTTAGGATGGCAACTCCAGGAAGCCTTTGGGTTGCCGTGGAGAAGGCCTTGTTATCATAGGAGATTCAGAGTAGACCTCAAGACACGCGAGATCAATGTTAGAACCGAAGCCCTATACCTTAGTCTTTTAGGTTTCAGAAACCCCACTGGAAGGGTAATCACAAACATTCATCGGGGTCCTTCAAACCCCCTCCTCCACAGAAGCCACAACAAAATCAAAGGCAAAGGCCTACACAAGGACAATAGGGATTTAAGCCCAAGTAGTGGCAGACACATGGTCTTAGGCACAATTAGCAACCACAAGTTCCATACACACCTCCGGCTCAGACTTAGCAGTCCTCCAGGGGTGGTTACAATGGATCGACCAGGACAGGACATGCATATTCTAGGCCACGAGGTGTTCAGTTTCATACACGTGGTGCTTGCTTCACTTGTGGGGCCATGGGACACATGGTGAGAGAGTGCCCACGAGGTCAGATGGCAAGTAGTCAATGGATGGCAAGTTCGGAACCTACAGTTGGGCACATGGGTAAATCCCACAGAGTCTTCACAGTGGTTGACAACCGTCAAGCTGAGCATCAGGCCACAGTCATAGAGGCCATAGGTATGATAAGAGGTAGTAGTGTTACTATTCTATTTGATTCAGGAGCTACGGATTCTTTTATATCTCTATTGGTTGTGGAGCGTTGCAGGCTAGTGGCAACTAGGCAAGATGTTAGTTTGAAAGTGGAGCTAGCTTCAGGAGCTAGAGTGTCTGTTCAATCAGAGGTTAGGGATTGTCAGGTTCATATTGGAAGTACAAATACCATAGTAGACCTTTGAGTCACACCACTAGGATCTTATGGCATTGTTCTTGGCATGGATTGGTTGTACACCCATAGAACCAAGATGGACTATCACCAGAAAAAGATCGAGTGTGTGGATGATCATGGTACTTCCATAGTAATTTCAGGGATTCAGAGACTAGTATCACGTCATATGATTTTCGCTATGCGCTTAAGCAAAGCATGTGAAAGGGATGCCACTTATTTGCCATCACTATTAGTGATGGAGAAGAAGAGGATGAGAAGGAACCATCACTTGACGATCATCCTATTATTAAGGGATTTGCAGACGTGTTTCCTTCTGAGCTACCTAGTATCCCACCTCTTAGAGAGATTGATTTTCACATAGATATTACACCAGGAGCTGAGCTAGTTTCGAGAGCACCATATAGGATGACCACTAATGAGCTTAATGAGCTCAAGATGCAACTTGAGGAAATTTTAGAGAAAGGTCACATTCGTCCTAGCATCTCCCTTTGGGGCGCACCAGTCATCTTCATAAAGAAGAAGGATAGATCCCTTAGATTATGCATGGATTACCGATAGTTGAACAAAGTGGCCATTAAGAACCGATACCCTTTTCCCAGGATCGATGACCTATTTGATTCGCTTCAGGGTGCCAAAGTATTTTCAAAGATAGATCTGAAGTCAAGATACCATCAGTAGAGGATAGTGGAGAGCGATATCCACAAGACCGTTTTCCGTACTAGGTATGACCACTATTAGTTCACTATGGTTCCATTTGGTCTTACGAATGCTCCATTGTATTCATGAGTCTCATGAATGTGGTATTCCGCACTTTCCTTGACGATATATTCTTAGAATGAGAAGGAGCATGAGGAGCACTTGAGGAAAGTATTACAGTGCTTGAGAGATAATCAGTTGTATGGAAGTTTGTCGAAGTGTGCATTCTTTAAATCAGAGGTCCTATATCTAGGACATGTCATATCCTATGATGGGATCTCAGTTGACCCATAAAAAATCAAAGCTATTATGGATTGGCCAGTGCCAACTAGTGTAACAGAAGTCAAGAGTTTCATAGGTCTAGCAGGTTATTATAGATGCTTCATTGAGGGGTTCTCTAGGGTTGCACATCCTAGTACATCTCTTCAACAAAAGGGAAATAAATTTGAGTGGATAGAAAAGTGTGAGAGGGTCTTTCAAAAACTCAAAAAGGCACTTACTAGTGCACCTATCCTTGTTGTGTCAGATCCCTCAGCCAATTTCATGGTGTGTACAAATGCTTCCTTGGATGGTTTAGGAGCGGTCCTTATGTAGGATGGTTGAGCTATAGTGTATGAGTCTAGGAAACTTAAGAATCACAAGCTTAACTACCCTGCTCATGACCTTGAGCTTGTAGCAGTGGTGCATGCACTTGTGAGGTGGAGACACTTTCTTTTAGGTCATCGTTTTGACCTTCATTCAAATCATCAGAGCTTGCAGTACATATTTACTCAGCCTAATCTAAATGTGTGTCAAAGAAGGTGGATGGATTTTTTATGTGAGTATGATTTTGATGTTCACTACATTAAGGGGAAAGAAAACGTAGTTGTAGATGCCTTGAGTAGGAGTCATCATGAGATATACTCCATGTCTATAGACATAGATTTGAGAGATTGCATATTGCAGCAGTTGCTTGAGGATGAGTGGTATTTAGAGGTATCTCAGGTAGTACAATCTTAGGAGACCCTAGAAGGGAGATATACAAACTATTCATTAGAGTCTGATGGACTACTATGCCATAGAGGGCACATTTATGTACCTTCTTCTAGAAAGTTGCATGATTTCATTGTGATGGAGGCTCATAGAGCTCCTTATGCAGCACATCCTGGAGTTAAGAAGATGCATGCAGATTTGAGGCAATTGTATCATTGGCCAAGTATGCGACAAATCATTGTTGAACTAGTAGCTTGATGCCTTGAGTGCCAGAGAGTTAAGGAGGAGCACCGCCATCCAAGTGGGTACTCTAGTCTCATGCGATACCAAAATGGAAGTGGGATACTATTTTGATGGATTTTGTCATTGGTCTTCCTATGTCATCGCGTCGTCATGATGTCATCATGGTGACAATTGACAAGTTGTCCAAAGTGTCCCACTTCTCATCAATTCAGACTACTTTCACAACACCAGCAGTGGCACAGGTATTCTTGCGGGATATTATCAGACTTCATGGTGTTCCATGCAAGATTATTTCAGACAGAGATTCCCTCTTTACTTCTTTCTTTTGGAAGGAGTTGCAAGCAACAATGGGTACCAAACTCAACTTTAGCACAACCTATCATTCGAAAATGGATGGATAGACAAAGAGGGTGAACCAGGTGTTGCAAGATATGCTCTGTATGTACGTCATGGATCATCAGACCGGATGGGAAGAGTACCTTCCTTTGGTAGAGTTTGCCTATAACAATAAGCATCACACTTCTTTAGGGATGCCACCTTATTAGGCTTTATACGACATACCTTGTAGGACACCTTTGAGTTGGGACCGCAGTGAGGATAGAGTAGCTATTGGTCCTGAAATAGTTTGAGATATGGAGCAGCAGGTGGATTTGATTAGACAACGCCTTAGAGAGGCACAGGATAGAAAAAAGAAGTATGCAGATGCGAAGAGGATAGATCGTAGCTTCATGGTTGGGGATAGAGTCTTCTTGAGAGTGCAACCACATAAGAGTCCAATCCATTATGGAAAGGGTTCTAAGCTCACACCTTGCTTTGTTGGACCATTTGAGATCCTTGAGAGGATAGGACCAATTGCATATCGTCTAGCTTTGTCACCTATCTCGTCACGCATCCATGATGTGTTTCATGTGTCTGTACTGAGGAAGTATATTTATGATGAGTCCCATATTCTATATTGGGATGCCTTGTAGGTGGAGTCGGATGAGCAGTTGGCTTTAGAGCCCATTCGCATTTTGGCTCGCCGGACACTGGCTCTTCAAGGTTGAGAGATGAACCATGTTAGGGTCTAGTGGGATTGTTATGATGAGGTTAAAACATCATGGGAGGACACAACACAAATGAGATCTCAGTACCCCATCTTTTTGATGAACTCGAGGAGGAAGTTCATGCCTAGAGGGGGAGGGTGTGAGGCCCTACCCCGAGCCGTCATAGCATTGCAGTTATTTTTCATGTTGGACCTATTATTGATACTTTATTTTGATACATTATGGATATAGATTCTATATGATCCAATGATTGGATAACATTGATGTGATGTATGTCATTTATTTCTGATTTGTAGTACTTTACTTATGTTGTTAGAAAACATGGATGCATGCCTTACGAATGCTTGAATTTCATGATGATTATGATGATGCCATTTAGTAAATTATTCCATGTGGATTCTGTTGGATAATTGATAATTTGATTGTTATGAGTTAAATTGTATGTAAAGTGTCTGATTTGTATTATTTCCATATATTAATATTGCATGTGATTATTTGAGATTACTAATGTGCAATATGAGATGTGCATGAAAACTAATCCATGTGACCATGGAAACTATTCGGAGAATCAAGCTAAACCTATGTGCGTTTGTGAAGCCAAGGGTTGTCTATTTGGAGAGACAACACCTCGTGTGTTATGTGTTTTATTTGTAAATGTGAATGCTTGAATGGGTGTTTAATTTGTATTTGTTAATTCCAAAAAGGGACATTGCCATGCGTATTAAAGTATTGTGTATTTTTATGGTGTCAATTGACACTTGTGTTGTGAAGTGAGTTGGCAATGACATGTCCCTTGGAGGGAATTTGTATAACCAATGCATTATTCAAAATATCTTGGTGTGGTCCCAATAGAGCCTTGGTTAGAGAGCCATTAGAATGGTCAACTCAAGTTTGACCCGTACACAAACTTTAGGTGAGTTTCTAGAGGGTCAAACTAACTCCCAAGGTTAGGTTTAGGGAATTTTTGAAGGCCCATATGTTATACCTATGGGTAAAGGTCAATTTTAACTATATGAGCACTCACATGTGACTGTCAAGTCACCTCAAAATGTGAGGTTTCCAAGATGGACGAAATTCAACTTTTGAGGATTTCTCCTTGGTTAGACAACCTTCCATTTGAGTGATAGTTGCTCTTCCCCACTTTCTCTTACCTTTTCCAATTTCCATTTTTAGAAAGCATCTAAGAGGTTGGGAAGACCAACCTATGAGATCTCACTTCCTTTCCAAGAGATTGGAAAGTGTGAGAAGAGTCTACTTAGGGAAGGGCTTTAAACTTAGGATTTTGATCACCCACTCTCCAATTTTGGAGACAAGTTTTTTTGTGGAAAATTTGGTTTTAGAGGTTGCATTTTTAAGTTTTGGGATGAAAAGACTAGTGGATTAGGTAGCTCTCTTTCAACCATTCCTCATACCATTTGTAGGATCAAAGGTTGGTAGTGTTCTTCCATGTATATTGAATACCGTTATTAATGTGAAGGAAAAATTGTTGTGTATTTAGATTTTGTTGTTTATGTGATATGTGAAGTCGAATGTTGAAGTTCTTTCTTTGTATTTGTTTTTATGAGTTGTATGATTATATGTGTTTTGGATGTTTCAAGACCATACTCACCCTCGGGAGGGTAGAGTAGCCTTAGGGGTGAAGGGTTACTTGACAGCCTATGAGTGTAGAGACTCTCTTCTTGGAAGAGAGAAATACACAAGGGTTATGGGACCCTTGCTGCATTATTTTTGTGCTTATGCAAAAGGGGTCATAAGGGGAGATATGGGCTTGTAAGCCATGGGTGACATAAGATTTGTTTTGGGTCAAGTATGTGACTTGAGTTGGTTATATTTTGGTAGCCCTGTGAATGTGACTTGAGTTGATTATATTTTGGTATTTTATTAGAAAGTGTTCAAAACAACATGAGTAAAGAATGTATTAAGCTATTAAATTTTATTATTTTTGGAGCATGAAAAGAAATATAAAAGCATTATGTTTTCTGTTGTAATATTCTTTAAGAGAAAAGAATAAAGTTGGGAAGTTTATTTCTTAAATGAAATTAAGTTGTAAAATTTCGGATTTAGATATTGTCAAATAAATATATTCTTGAAAGCTTTAAACTTTATATGCATCTTATTTTAAATCTATCTGAACTATTTAGTAGATTCATTCAAAATATATATATATATATATATATATATATATATATATATATATATATATATATATATATATATACACACTCATTTGCAAAAATAAGAGTAAAGAGAAATATATATATGTATTTACAATTGCATAATTTCTTTGTGAAAGAAAATAGATTTCATGGAAAGAAATTGGATAGTTAAACCCTTTTGCTCATATTCTATTTTAGCATTTAAATCTGATTATTACCTAGTTTAGAGTTCAGTTATTTAATCGTTGCATTAGTATTCATTTAAACTCATGGAACTATTAAATTCTTAAATCTGGAAGTGAAAGTTCACTATAGCATTTCTATTATTATCTACATTTAGTAAATCTAGAAA
Source organism: Cryptomeria japonica (assembly GCF_030272615.1). NCBI lineage: Eukaryota > Viridiplantae > Streptophyta > Pinopsida > Cupressales > Cupressaceae > Cryptomeria > Cryptomeria japonica. The sequence goes on along the minus strand of NC_081415.1, from coordinate 592,580,215 downwards.
ATACATTGCACATGAAATGTTTAACTATATGCCTTCATATTTCATGCAAACAAACATGCTATTATAACAAACTAATCTGATTAATAAAATAACCTGCTCACAATAAATGTATTATTTTTTAATAAGGAAAAACGGGTTTTAAGGGACTTGAAACCCACTTACATATCATAAAGAAAAGCATTAGAGAAACAAGAAAGGACATAACGAAGAAAGAAAGGCAGCAAAAGATCAACACAAAAGACAACAGCCAGAGAAAAGTACAGCAAAAGACCAGCGAGATACTAACACACCTAAAACAAAACTAGAACATCTAGGTGAAAATATTTATGGTCTCCTCAACATCCTTGACAAGCATCATCATTGCATTTTCTGCCTCTGTAAGGTCTTTGTTTTCCTGCACTTGTTGATTACCTTTAGTCTTCAACTCCAACTCTTTAGCATTTTGCCTAGTTCTGCATCTGGAAGAATGGTAGACAGAACTAGAACCCGACTCATCATCAACAATCACAGTATCTTTGTTCTGCTTATCCTTCTCCAGGCAGGGAATCGACGCATTCATATTTTGGGAAGTCACCTTCATCACAACCAAGCTATGCTCCATGATTTTCCTCAGAGCACTCTCGGTTTTTTGAACCCTGTTGTTTATCAGTTCATAATCGGACTCACCCTTTTCTTTGAGAGTCCTCACCACATCCTCTAGGTGTTTCACATCTCCCTTTATGATCTCACCCTCCAACCAGTCAGGAATATCTTTTTCATCCTCTTCTTCACTATTATCCTTAGAATTTTCCTCTTTTCCTTTATCATTAATATCCTTAACCACATTATCAATTTTGAGCTCCGGCTCTCTCTATTTTTCTTGAATGTTGGTAATATTATCAACCACCCACTTCTGGAACTTAAACATTTCTAGAGAGTTATTTCTAACAGCATTCAAAATAGTATTTGCATTCTCCATGTCCTGCGTAGAATCCTCAGGCCTAGGGTTGTCCTCCTCCATATTATTCTGAACCTCATTCATGTTGTATGTATCATAGGGAATCCTCTTCTCCTCTGACTCATCAAAATTGTCTTTACCCTGCTCATTATCCTTGTCTCCTTTCTCACCCTCCACCTCCTTCTCCTTCTCATGCTTCACCTCCTTCTCCACCTCCTTCTCCTACTCCTGCTCAAGATCAACCATCTCTTCAGCGTCTTCTTCAGCTTTCTTACTAACCCTCGATTTCTTTATAGGGAGAGGATTGGTAGAATTCTCATCAGACTCAGAACTGTCATCATCCTCAGAGATATGGTAACTCTCCACAAGGGGATCATCCTTATTGGCCTTAACTTTATCCTTAAGATACTCATAAATTAACAGAATAAGACCTTGGTGGGCAATGGGGTAGGAATTGGGTTTCTTAGCATGGTCAGCCAAAATATCATTAAGGGAGGAGCCCAGATAAAAGGGCAGAGATATCTTAGAACCATGGCGAAAGTGATTAAGGATAACAAAGTGATAATTATAGACTTTCGAGAACCTACCATCAATAGTAAGATACCCCATTAACACTTTCAACATTTTCTGCCAAAAGGAGTTTACTTGGTTAGGGAGATAATAGGTGTGTCGACTTGAATTTCATCCTCAGAATGTTACCTACAACAAGTTAGTTTCACAAAATACCAATGGAAATGCTACAGGAAATCCAAACTCAACCAATGAAACTGCATGAAATACATATGAAATAAAAATACTAATATTACCTTCATGGTTTATGTCTCATTGTGTCCTAACTCCACTATTCCTGGTTGCAAATGGTGTGCTCTCAGACAATGCACTGATAGCTTCCAAGATGGCATATGAAGAATGGACTGATAACAAATAGTTAACTGATACTATGATATGCAATGCTACATGATTATGCTAAAATGATTATGCTAAATTGCTTCAAGATTAAAACTCACAGATGCATAAGTTTTACAAATGATTTGCTTGAAAATGCACTTGAAGTCTCTTGAAATCTCTTGAAATATAACTCTCTCAACTAAAGCTCTTGATTTTATAGACTTTAAGAGGATGAGATGATGTGGCTTAGATCAACGGTCATGATCAGATCTGCATATTTGGATGGTTATGAGCAAAGGTGAAGGTTGAGAGAAAGGGGGAAGGAGAAGACAAGTGTCACTCATTTCACCTTGACTGGGTTGTTGATTGAGGGAATCTAGGGATGGTCGGAGAAGATTTAGGCATGATAGGACAAGTGGACTCAAGTCCTTCCTAAGATGTAGGAAGTGTTGGAGAGAATATAGGAAATGGTTATGAAATATGTGTACGTACAAAATATTCATTAAATTTGGAGGTTGAAGATAAATGATGAATTAATATCTAAGAAATATTAATTTCCTTAGCCACATGTTTGATGAGTTGGCAAAGGGAAGATGAAGTGGAGATGGAGGGTGAGTTGGAAAAAGGAGATTAAATAATTTAAGAAATTATTTAATATTTGAGACTATATGATAGGAGAATAACCATTAAATATTAGATATTCAATTGATTGGAGGAGATAATTAAATATTAAATATTTAATTAACTTGGTTAAAAGTATAATTAAATATTAGATATTTAATTAATTAGAAGAATAGGATAGATGAATTAATCAATAAATTATTTCAATTAAATTAATTAATAGAAAGACATGAAATGAATTAAATAAATTAATCTTTTCAAATTAACTATTTAATAGAAGAATAATTATTAAATAAATATAAAATATTTATTTAATTGCTCATAGCCATTTTTATGTGTATACATTTTGCCCCTCTTTGAAATGATGTCGAGACAACATTGTTTCAAAGATTAAATCAAATCTCAATAGTGCGCCTAACGAAAATTAAAAATCCTGATTGTGTGCCCCCTCAGGAGATTGATCATGAAATTGTTGAAAACTTTGGTTTGAACGATTGATCTCATGATAATTGATAAAAAAGAGTTCCGTCAATTAAATTCATTTGTAAAAATCAAAATAAATTTCCCCATTGAATAGCATTAATTACTCTTCATGTAGTACCCCTTCTCGATCGGACTTATTAGACTGATATTTTGTTGCAGTTTACTTTTCAATTGATACATTACTGCTAAACATTATTCAGACGTATTGGATATTATTTCATGTTTATCTGGATATGAGATGTATGAGTTATTTTCAGTATTTCAATACTTGTGATTGTAGCATTTATGGATTATTGCATTGTACTGACACTTTACTTTATCTATGTGATGTGTCATATATATGTTGTGTGTCTGCGATTGTATTGGATGCAAGGGGATGATTTTCCTTCACTCACTTTGATGAGACAGGGAACGTCGCGATTCTCTTTCATCGGTGTGTGTTGTGTATTCTATATTTATATACATGCATGTGTGATTCGATGATGCAAGATATTGCAGGTACAAGTACCGGGTAGGTACGGGGTATCGTCTCCACCTAGCTTCACAGGTCTGAGCGTGCCTTAATATGTCCGATGGGAGTGGAGGAGATAGTTGTTGACTCTAATTCTTACCCTCAGTCTACTCTTGTGAGTGTCGTCAATCGGTCGTCTGTTCCTTTTGTTCGACCTTCGAGTCTTCTTGTATTTTTCTCAGTTTGTGTGCCATAGTGGGTTCGATTATTTATTTAAGTTTAAGTCATCATTTCATTATTGGTATAAGCAATTTATACATTATTATGGCTTTATGTCTTGAACTTAGCTTATTTGGTTAATTTGTTAGATTTAAATCTATAGTTGTTTTATTTTGGAAAAATAACCATGCTTAAATCAAATGGAAAAAGTAAAATAAATAAAGTTAATTCTATTGCTTTTAGATTTAAAGAAAAATAAAAATAGAGTTAAATTATTGATTTTCACTTTTGTTGAAAAGTTAATTAAATTTCATTATGGGAGAAATGTATTTTTTTCAAAATAAGGAAATTTCCATTTACTTTGGAAGGTAAATAGAAAAAGTCAATTTGTTTATTAAATGTTTTTCATGAGAAAAATATTTCAACCTAAAAGCTTAGGTTAAGATATTTTCTTTATTTATCCCTAAAGAGATTTTTTGAAAAGAAGGCTTGTTTTTGGAAGAAAATGCTTGTTTTTGGGAGGAGGAAAATTCTAGAAAAGTTGTTTTGGAAGGAAGATTTTGGTTTTGGTCTGGTAATTTGTTGAAGGATAGAAGCTCACAAATTTCTTCCAGGAAGCTCCACAAGTTGGATGGTTTCTACTTTGTTGTTTTAAAAATATATGCTTCTTTCCCATCTTCTAAATGTTGTTAAAAGTTTGATTAAATGAGTGTTGTGTTATGGATTTTGTTTGCTATGAGGTTTATTAAAAAATCCCAAATAATTTTGTTATTATAATGCAACTTCAAACTCTCCCAAATCAATTTCATGAAAAGTTTTGGTTTAAAAATCCATTCTTCATTTTGATTATGCAAAGGAATTTCATTTCCTGGTGATTGTAGTTTTTATTTTTGTGATTTTGGGTAGAGTCGTGCTGGCAAAATTTTGCCAAGAAATTCCCCTCATGTCTTCAATTGTTAAAAAAAAAAATTCTTCCTGGTAATTTCCAAAATTGGGGAAAAATTCTGAGTTAAATTCTTCTTGTCCCATTCTTGTTTTGACAAAAATTCCAATTGGGGGATGGCAATCAATTTATTTCCCAGTCAATTTGAATTTGGGAATGAATTTTTTTGTTTTGGGAAACTAATTCCTAACTCTGTTTTGTCTCGGAGATTTTTCTTGCTGGTGAAATTTCATTACCAGTTATAAAAGTTATTGCAAATTTTGGGAATAAATGTGAATTTTGTTTAAATTAAATATTATATTTTTCTTTTATATATGTAATATAATATAATCATATAATAGTATATTCAATGAATATACATTTATATGGAAATTATATTATATTATTATATATATACATGTTCGAATTGGAAAGTTAATATAGATTATGGTTATAGTCAATTTGGATAAATTATAATTTAATCATAATCAATTGATTGCGGAATTAACATTTAAATGTGGGTTTAATTAACCTTTTTAGACATGTGACTTCATTGTTTTCCTCATATTAATATAGATGTAATTTCTTTATTTCTGAAAAATCTTTATTGCAAGTTTTATGCTTTTTGACTACTTTAAGAAAAGATTGACTGTTTAGGATCTTGTGTTATAGTAATTGCAGTCAAGTTTAATATTCGTTGCAATTCTGGTGAGTTGTCATTATGTCACATGATGTATATCCCCTTAGTCAGGTGTCATTGTTTTAACCTGGTGGATGTGTGCCATTGTGTGTCATGTTTCCAAATGGTCAATCCTGGGTTAGTGATTGTGAACCCTTCACCTGTGTTATGTCAGGATTATTTATGGCTGTCAGTTTCGCCATAGAGTTCTCATAGAGAGGTACATTTCCTGTTAGTGTCCTAGGAGAGAGAGTGGCTTTCGAGCGAGGGCCGCACTCGAAGTGGATGGAAGGATAACGCCTCGGAAGTCAGATAATAAGTGATAACCTAAAAATTGATTAGGGGGTGGGTAGTTATTAAATTAATTAAGATATTGTACCCCGCACACGGTTGAGTGCTTGTATAGGCTCAAGGTGTCTAGGAAGGCCTGGAATGGCAAACCTACCATCTAGTCTTCACGAAAGGTTGGTAGGGTCCGCATGATGCTTAGATGGAGCTGGAGGTTCGGAAAAGGTTACTAGGATAACCCAGGATGGGGGCCGGTACCTATGGAGACTTACCTAGGGTAACCATCTTAAGCCATGTGATGACACTCTCTCTTTAGGGTCACTAGTGTTTTGTGAGTTGAGTCACTTGAGTTCTGCAGAGTCATGTGTACTGTTGTTCTTGTCTTATTGCTTGCTTGAGGGTCTTCTGCTATCTCCTAGTGCGGTGGGGTGGTTCCATTATAGGATCACATGGTCGGGTGGTAGTGCCACTTCCCATCGGATATCTTGGTTCTTACCTTCTTGCGAGGATCGGCTTCGCTGGTGGTTCTTGGTTCGTGACTCTTGTATCAGCTCATGTTCAAGTTTATTGTACAGTTGTGACCATGTGGTCATTGCATTATTAAACTTTGTAACCTTGGCAATGTAACCTATGTTCTTTATTTGTTCTATTTAAGCCATGTAATTTATGGAATGCTGTAACTTGAAGTTCAATGGGATGTATGTTATTTCAATTATCCTTCATCTTATGTATAAATGAATCATTGGAAGTATATATGTTGTAACTCTTTAAACCTATCTATTTGAAATCAGTTTTTGCGTTTGAGTTAATCATCATAATTGAATTTCCCTAATTTAGATGGATAATTGGATTAACATTGTGATGTGGTTTTAATTTGAAGTAATCTTCATTGGTAACCCTTTAGGATGTCATTGTTAGACTTCGGCTTGTGTTATTATACATGCAATGTTATAATGAATGTACTTAATCTTTTAAAAAAAATTGTTGCACCCTTTAGTTGCCTTGTAGTGTGGTTTTCCTTTAGGGTTTCTAGTGGGGCATTACATTTGGTATCAAAGCCAGGTTTCAACACTGGGTACTCTAGGATGTAGTGAGCCCATTCAGCTTGACCTTTTGTGTAGGTCTTAGTGTTTGAATTTCCCTTGCTTTATCCTTGTCGTAGATCTGAACTGTTTTCTCTTTTGCAGTATTGGTCATGGTTAGGAAAGCTAAGGGAGTTGGTCGTGCTGGTGGCCGCAATAGAGGCAGAGGTGGGGGACGGGGTCGAGGTTCAAACTGCCATAGTCCTTCACCACCACTCGCTCATGTGAGTGTGGAGCAGGAACAGTCAATTCATCAGGATTCACCGCATGCAGAAGAGCAGGTTCCCGAAAGGGAAGAGCTGAGATAGATGTTTCAGGAGGTTTTAGCTAGGCTAGGCCCCAGGCCTGAAGGTGAGCAGCCCATCCATGCTCAAGTTGGAGAGTCGCATCAACATGTTTCAGAGGAGAGAGAGAGAGAGAGGTCTCCTAGAAGGAGGGAGGTCCCAGTTGGCCATGACCCAGCTCCCTTGAGTCACATTAAGGACCTGATGAGAACCAATCCTCCCTTCTTTGATGGTCGAGGCATAGGTCTCGAGGCAGAGACTTGGCTTATTAGTTTGGATAGGTGTTTCGCTATGTTTCCATACAGTAGCAACACCAGAGCGAGATGTGCCATCATGCGTCTCGATGATTTTGCTTCGATCTGGTGGAGGTTAGAGGAGGAGAAGATCGGTCTAAATATCAACACCGTTTCTTGGGAGATTTTCTTAGAGAGATTCAGGGCACAGTTTCTCTCACCGCAATGGAGGTAGACTCGGGCAGATGAGTTCTACGCTTTGCGGCAGTTTGGTATGTCAGTTGACTAGTTTGAGCATAGATTTTATGAGCTGAAACAGTATGTCAGGATTGGCAACAATGAGGCTATGCTCGTGCAACATTTCTTGAGACATCTTAATGACCGTATCAATGGAGGGGTTAGAGTTTTCAAGCCAGCTTCAGTCGAGGTAGTCGTGGCGAAAGCCAGATTGGTTGAGCAGAACCTCAGCCGTGCGCATGGTGGACAGTCGGGGGTACAGATAGGGAGTGTTCCTTTCAGTGGGAACAGAGCTCGTAGGAATCAGTCCCAGTCAGCTACACCATTTAGGACTCCTCAGGCACCCGTTAAGGGTGGACAGCAGCAGCAGCGGCAACAGCAGCCACAGAGACCGAAACAGTCCCAGGGCCAGCAGGGTGGCAACCCTCATCATAGAAGGAACAGGAACTAGCAGAGGAGCAGACAGGGTTTTCCAGGACAGTCTTCTCAGAGTGCATCTCAGGCCCCTAGCAGGGGAAGCTTTCAGCAGTTCAGTGGGCCGACTGGAGGTAGAGGAGCTTGCTACTCTTGTGGGCAATTCGGCCATATAGCCGCGCAGTGTCCTCAGCGTTCCCACCAGATAGGAAGTCAGAGGCCAGCTGCATCAGAGCCTATAGTAGAGGATGCTGGTAGATCCCACAGAGTGTTTGTAGTGGTGGATGACCGTCAGGCCGAGCATCAGGGGACAATTATTGAGGTTGCAAGTGTATTGTGTGGTATTCCTATCTCTATCCTTTTTTACTCTGGTGCTTCGGATTCCTTTATTTATTCATCCATTGTGGAGTGGTGTGGATTCGCGTCTGCTAAGCAGGTGGATAGGTGGAAAGTAGAGTTGGCTACCGGGGTGCGTGTGTTCGTAGATGCCTTTGTTCCCAGTTGTGAGTTGGACCTAGGACCCTTTGTGACTTTTGTTGACCTTTGAGTCATTCCTTTGGGGTCCTATGGAGTAGTGTTGGGGAAGGATTGGTTATCATCTCACAGTGCTCATGTGGATTGTTGTCAAAAGACAATAGAGTGTTTAGATGACCATGGCAAGAAAGTGGGGATCGTTGGAGTTCAGAGATCGATATCCTTACATATGATTTCCGCTATGCAACTTAAGCGGTGTATGCGTAGAGGATGTCAGCTTTTTGCAGTAACTCTTGAGGATATGGATGAGGGAGAGAGTCAAGAAATCTCTCTTGATAGTCACCCTATTCTTTGAGAGTTTGCTAATGTGTTTCCATTGGAGATTCCTGGTATGCCTCTGAAGCAAGACATAGACTTTCGCATTGACTTGGTTCCTAGTGCAGAACCTATTTTGAGAGCTCCATATTGGATGACTACTCAGGAGCTGAGTGAATTGAAGTTGCAGATGGAGGAATTATTGGCCAAGGGATTCATCTATCCTAGTGTCTCTCCTTGGGGTGCGCCTATTATCTTTGTTAAGAAGAAGGATGGTTCTCTTTGGTTATGCATTGATTACCGACACCTGAATAAGGTAACCATCCAGAATCGATATCCATTGCCTCGTATAGATGATCTTTTTGATCAGGTGAAGGGAGCCAAGGTGTTCTCTAAGATTGATCTAAAATCTGGGTATCATCAGTTGCGCATTCATGATGCAGACATTCATAAGACAACATTTTGCACTCGTTATGGTCACTATGAGTTCACAGTAGTGCCATTTGGGTTGACAAACGCACCTTCAGTTTTTATGTGCTTCATGAATGGGGGTTTTCGCACATACTTGGATCATTTTGTCCTTGTGTTCTTAGATGATATATTGATTTATTCTAGATCTATGGAAGAGCATGAGGGTCACTTACGACAGGTTTTGCAGTGCTTGAGGGAGAACCAGCTTTATGCCAATTTGGTGAAGTGTGATTTCTTCCAGACTAAGGTGAACTATCTTGGTCATGTGGTATCAGGAGAGGGTGTGTCTGTGGATCCTTCAAAGATCCAAGCCATAGTGGATTGGCCAGGGTCGACCAATATTTTAGATGTTCGGAGTTTTATGGGTTTGGCCAGATATTACCGTCGCTTTGTTCAGGGCTTTTCCTAGATAGGTCACCCGATTACTTCTCTTCGGAGGAAAGGGAAGAAGTTTGTTTGGTCAGAGCAGTGTGAGTCAATGTTTCGTGCCTTGAAGGAACTCCTTGTTAGTGCTCCGATTTTGGCAGTCCCTGATCCATCTTGAGATTTTATGGTATGCACAGATGCCTCTTTAGAAGGTATAGGTGCAGTGCTTATGCAGGATGGACGTGTGGTTGCTTATGAGTCTCGCAAACTTAAGGACCACGAGTTGAACTATCCAGTTCATGATTTGGAGTTGGTAGCTATAGTGCATGTGTTGGTTAGATGGCATCACTTTCTGTTAGGGCGTCGGTTTGAGCTGCATAGTGATCACCGCAGTTTGCAGTATATCTTCACGCAGCCGAACTTGAATGCTCGACAGTGAAGGTGGATGGAATTCCTTTGTGAATATGATTTTGAGGTCCGATATATTTAGGGGAAGGGGAACGTAGTGGAAGATGCTTTGAGTCGTAGGGGGCATGAATTTTCAACAATGTCCCTTGGAGTGGACTTGAGACTGAGAATTCTTGGAGTTCTTCCTCGAGATTCTTGGTATCAGGATGTTAGAGCCGTGTTGGATTCCGGAAGGCCTTTAGAGGGTAGATTTTCTGGTTATATTCTTAAGGCGGATGGTCTTCTTCATCATCTTAGCCGGATCTACGTACCTCCTTTGGGGGGTCTTCGCACTTTGATCATGACTGAGGCCCATCGTGCACCTTATTCGGCACATCCAGGTGTCAAGAAGATGCATGCAGATCTTAGACAGATTTATCATTGGACCAACATGAAACATGACATTGTTGATTTTGTGTCGAAATGTTTGGAATGTCAGCGAGTGAAGGCGAAGCATCAACACCCGATAGGGCTTTTATAGCCTAATATAGTACCGGATTGGAAATGGGACATCATTTCCATGGATTTCATTGTTGGGTTGCCTGTTTCTTCACGTCGGCATGATGCCATCATGGTCATTGTTGATAGGTTGACGAAGGTTGCTCATTTTGTTCCTATTCGAGCTTCCTATACGGCAGCACTGGTGGCTCGGGTGTTCTTGGAAGATGTAGTGAGATTGCATGGGATTCCAAGGCAGATCATTTCTGATAGAGATCTTGTCTTTACCTCAGCATTGTGGACCTCACTTTAACATGCTTTGGGGACTCAGTTGAAATTCAGTTCAGCTTATCATCCAGAGACAGATAGTGAGACTGAGCGTGTGAATCAGGTTTTAGAGGACATTCTTCGCATGTATGTTATGGACTAGCAGTCGTGTTGGGAGGATTATATTTATCTGGTGGAGTTTGATTATAACAATGGATATCATATCTCCATAAGTATGGCTCCCTTTTAGGCATTGTATGGTCATCCTTGCCGTACTCCTTTGAGTTGGGATCAGTTAGAGGACAGGGTGCTTATAGGACCGGATATTCTTCAAGAGATGGAGCAGCAGGTAGAGCGGATTTGTGAGCATTTGGTAGCTGCGCAGGATAGGCAGAAGAAGTATGCAGATGCTCATAGGGTAGATCATCAGTTTTCTTTTGGCGACCATGTGTTTTTGAGAGTGCATCCACGGAAGAGTCTGATCTGTTATAGAAAGGGTTGTAAGTTGGTGCCTCATTTTGTTGGTCCTTTTGAGATCCTTGAGAGGATAGGACCTGTTGCCTACCGTCTTGCCTTGCCACCAAGTCTATTCCACATCTACGATGTCTTTCATGTTTCAGTTATTCGACCTTATCACCCAGATGTGACTCATGTTCTTGATTGGAACTCCTTGCAAGTCGAGGATGGGCAGCTTTCCATGGACCCCGTGCGAATTCTTCAGCGTCGGGATTTGACCCTCAGGGATCGCACCATCGACCAGGTAAGGGTCCTATGGGACTTAAATGATGAGACCTCGGCGACTTGGGAGGATACATCGAAGATGAGAGAGCTCTATTCTTATATGTTTTAGGCTTCTAGGAGTAAGCCTAGTTTTGGGGGGGAGAATGTAGTACCCCTTCTCGATCAGACTTATTAGACTGATATTTTGTTGCAGTTTACTTTTCAGTTGATACATTACTGCTAAACATTATTCAGACGTATTGGATATTATTTCATGTTTATTTGGATATGAGATGTATGAGTTATTTGTGTATATGGTGAAAATGGATAACAATAATGAGGATATTGAAAAGGGTAAATGAATTCAACCACAAAACCCTAGCCTAACAACAACAAAGATCCACCATAACATATGAAGATTACCTAAGACAATGCAAATCAAACGAAATCACAAAGATTATACCATCACATGTCCAATAGGGTTTGGATCTCCATTCTTCCTATCTCCATTGATCTTGCTTGATATATTTGCTCTCAGATTTTATGTGCACAAGAGATCAACAAAGAACAGAATGTGGTTGCAAGTAGGATCGTAATGTAGTCAAGTCCTTAAGATGATTCATTAGGGTTTGATAATGAGGGAAGCATCTCCTTATATAGAAGACACAATAAGAAATGGAGGGATAAGATTAAGAGGTGTAAAAGGAGGTCGGCTATGATTAGAGGGTAGGTAAAAGAAATAATAAAATAATGAAAGGAGTATGTAATGTATGAATTAAGAGATGAATGACATGTGTTGTAGGTAGAAAAGGTTAATGAATTAATTAAATAAATAAATATTTATTTAATTAATAGAAGAAGTGGGATTAATTAAATAAATAAGATATTTATTTAATTGAGGAAAAGGATAATTTAAATAAATAAATGTATTTATTTAAATGAGAAATAAGGCTAGAAGAGGATAAATGAATTAATTAAATAAATAAAGATTTATTTAATTAATAGAAGAATTAGGCTTAGATAATTAAATAAATAAAATATTTATTTAATTAGACTGGACAATTTTGGGTGTCTACATTTTGCCCCTCTTTGAGACAATGAGGCTTGTCGCGTTGTTTCAAAGAAGATAAGATGAACTGATACAGAGTTGCCCCAAGATAGGAATGATATGCCCCCTCGAGAAGATTGGATGAAAATGTCTGAAAAGATCGCAGACAATCTCTTGATAAGAAAGAAAGGCTAGAATGAACTGACCGGATAAAATGACAGAGTCACGGGATAATGAAGACTGACTCGGGAGACGAGGGCTAGGGCTAGGGTAGTCTATAAGATAGACCATGGGGTAAAATACATCCTCATTATCATCTACACATCCACGAGAGCAGAGTGTAGAGCGAAAATAGAGCAGCAGCAATCAACAGCGATGGCTTTCGTCCACAGATTCGACCGCGTTCGTCGATTCCAAAGGCCAGCTGAGGCAGGAGAGTCGGTAAGTACCACCAAACCTCCTCGTACTTCGATGCATTTATTATTGTCATTAATGCATGGTAGATAGGGCAATAAATGCGCTTAGAATAGGGTCCAAAAAATATCCAAAAACGTCCAGGCGCGTCTGCATTGGTGCCAGGCACATCCATGCTCGCGAGGCGCGTCTGTGTTTGTGCCAGGCACGTCTGTGATGAAAACCGCGTCTGTGCCAAATGCAACCACATTTGTGATGTGTAGGTGCGTCTGTGCCAAGAAGGCACGTCTATCTCGCCCAGGCACGTCTGTGCAAAGCATAGGCACGTCTGTGTTGGTCAGGCGCGTCTGTGTTTTTCAAGCGTGTCTGTGCAGTCTTTAAGCACATTTATGTCAGGTAAGCGCGTTTGTGTCCAAAAATGTGAATTTGTGTCTTCTAGGTCAAATCGGTAGTTCTGTGATGAACATACGCTGTCGATTGGATAAGCTGTTGAGAGGATACACTCAAGCAGGTCCTCTAGGGAAGACTAGAATAGATCAAGGCACTTTGTGATGAACAGTGAGTACCAAGATATAGTACTTTGTGATGAACAGAGAGTACTAAAATATGAGCAGCACTTTGTGATGAACAGGAAGTGCAAATGTGAGCAACACTTTGTGATGAACAGGGAGTGCCACACACATAGTACTTTGTGATGAACAGGGAGTGCCACTAGGATAGAAGCAACACTTTATGATGAACAGTAAGTGTCACTAGGATAGATAGCCATATGCATTTAGATAAAAAGTAGCATTTTGTGATAAACAGGGAATGCCACTATGACTGACATGATTGATTTGCTTGACTGCAGGAGTATTTGCCTATGCTGGAGTCATGGGAGAAATTCCCATCAACTCAGAGGTTGCGACCTGAGCTGACAGCCGAGGAGCAAGCTGCTATCAAGGCTATGGGATTGAGACATATTCAATATGTGCCTGAGTTTCGAGTGAACATGGGACTGTTGACTGCACTAGCGGAGAGGTGGCACTCCGAGACATGTACATTTCATTTGCCGATGGGGGAGATGACAGTCACCCTGGAGGATGTATATAGGATTTTGAGGATACCGATTGATGGGGAGCTGATTCCTTACGATCGAGATGGAGACAGGGAGGCCCTGAGACGAGTGTTCCAGGACCTAGGACTAGAGATGAGGGTAGGGCATGTGGCATGGGATACCATGACATGGACAGGATTGGCACTACCAGCGGCGCTGGGAGGAGTGATCAGTGGGTTCCTCTGTCCAGATAGGGCGACACGAGGGGTGGCTACATAGGACATAGGGGCCAGGAGAGATGATCTTGGGGTGGGTCCTTCTAGGGCTCAGATTCCGTTGAGGCCAGGCGGCTCCAAGGGAGGGAGTTCATCATAGCCATAGAGGGCTCCCTATGTATCAGTATTGTACCATTTTTGTATGATGATGTAGACACCTCCGGGTGATTGTAGCCATATGATTTTTTTGACCTCATTGTATTATGACACTTATGATATATATATGAGATGATTCATCTTTGCGGTAGCTATATGCATGTGTACCTATGTGATGAGATGTTCTTATGTGATGCTTATGATATGGATGCAAATATGTATATGATGCAATGCAATATTATTATTTTTTGTTCTTTTATGTTTTATATGTGTATGCATGATGCAAATGTGAATGTATAAAATGTAGATAGATATGACGATGCAAATAACTATTTACATGATGAGAATTTAAAATGTGCTAACATGTGTTGTGTGCAGGATGTGATGCAATTGTGATATCTATATGTATGTATGGAATGTTAACATGTGATAATGTAGGTGCAACTACATGAAATGCAAATGTTTTTGGTGTGTCATTATACTCAATCATGTGATAGTAGGCTACATGGACTCAAGAAGGACAATGGAAGTCAATCAAGAAATGGGGATGGAAGATAGAAGATATGAAAGTGAAAGAGCTTCTTGTGATTTATCATCATTGAGCTTTATTATGGCAAGTAGGTTATGACAATCGAGGCATATGTTCGACCCAGAAAGTCATTGTACCTATTTGCATGGAGATAAGACAGTCACAAACAAGGAATGCCTCAGTTCACACTAGACTCACAGTGTCCTCATATCCTTGGACAAGTCATAGCATTACTAAGAGACAATCTACAGATAACAAATACAAATAGGTGACGATACCCCATCCTTGCCTTTCTAGTCAAAGACATCCTAGAGATAAAATCTCTTGTCAGAGACATCCTGGAAAAGCTAAAAGATATGTCACCAAAAGATAAAATCAAAAGAAAACCAAGACTTGACACCAACATCCACTGTAGTCCTCAAATTTAGTGTCTCTTGTCACTTATATAAGTCTTATTTGATTGTGGTCAAAATGTTTACTTTCATAAAAAGGATAGATCACACTGAACCATAATGTTGTCTGAGTCTGTTGAAGGATTTGATTTGTTGAAGCCCATTGTTGCTACTGTGTATCATCTGAAACTGACTGAATCCATGAAACTGATACTTTATTGCGGAGAAGATGAAACTTTATTGCGGATTGTGTGCGGATAGACTGAAGGAAGCTGGAAGAAACTATACTCCTCGAAACATGTGATGTTCTTAGTTCCACACTCAGCACTAGACGTAGGATTTTCCTTAGCCACAGATAAGGTTTGATTTATTATGAATGGAAAGGGAGGTGAAAAGGGAGGTTTATTATGAATGGCTAACCAATCTTGGGTAGATCAATAACAAGCCATGATGGGAATGGGTAAGTTTATTATGAACGAATAGGTTGTGAGTGTGTGCAAAGTGAAAGGATGAAAGTGAATCCTGAAGGAGGGAGGAGCAATGTCTCTACACATGGCGCTGGTGACCCAATTTTCACCATGGTACTTGCCCAGGGTGCCACCGAAGTGGTTTTCACCGTTGGACGAAATTATTTCTCTTTACTTTTTTGATTTTTTTATTTTTTTGTGTCACAAGGCACCTGTTTGCCAGGTTTTCCCCAAGTAACGATTTTTTGTCTTATAATTTTTTTTGTATTTTTGAATTTTTTTTTTGTTTTTGTATTTTTGAAATTAGGATATTCCAAAGAGCTATGTGTAAAACCTGCGAAGGTGCATGCTGTTGATAGGATCCTCCAAAGGTTCACCTTCTGTAGTTGAGAGTTGATATGCCCCAGATCCATATGCTGCTATAATGATGTAAGGACCAAGCCAATTTGGTTCGAACTTGTTTTTCTTCTCTCTATCTTGCTGATTTTTAGGATTTTCTCTAAGAACCAAATCACCTACCTCAAATGTGGAGGCTTGACTTTGTGATTGTAGGTGTGACGTTCCTTGACTGAATGATATGTAACTCGAGTGACTATCTTCCTTGATAAGGGAACTGAGATAGAATTACTAATGTGTGGACTACACAGGCCCGTATACGTGTCACCTGAAGAAGTTTGGGCATCCCTGATAACAAAGTCCCTTGAGGAAGCTCCATTAAAGGTCCATGATCTATCGCCAAAAGGGGATGGATGCGTGGAACAAGTGGATGAGTGATGAAGGCTTATGATTGCGAAAAAAATTGAATGTAGGATAGCATGATGGAGACTTAGGATCAACAAGTTTTCTTTTTGACTTGCAATTGTAGAAATTTTTGAACTTTTGCCCCCAGTTATTTTTATATTAGGGGAGATCATCTCTTGCTCATTTTGCTTCATAGGATTTTTATCCTTTACTTTGATTTTTGCAGAGTCCAATAGCTTTTGATTTTGATCTGGACTAAAGGACTTCTCTTTATTTTTTACTTTTGGATTTTTCTGTTCATAGCTTGATTTTTGATCCCCAATAAGTAAGGGCTTTTGTGATTCTTGTTGATCCAAGTCTGGAAGTGGAATGGAAATGGAATGAGTGGATGAAATGGTAAAGCTATATGAGTTCTCAAGAGGGCTGGCGATATGCTCAATAGATTCTTCGTTGGAACCACTCTTAGGACTATTGATATCAAGAGGTGCTTGCACCACTAGAGGAGATTTGCATTCAGACTTAGTAGCCACAACACTAGGTGGTTCACACCCAATTCCTTGGCATTGCAAATTGTTTGTAGGTTGTTCTTGTTGACTGAATACCTTAGGAGATAATGAGAGTTGGTCAACATGAAATATATACTCACCACATCCCATGTCTTTAAACTTGAAGTTTTCTTTGTGCTCTGCTTGTTTTGATATAGAAGCTTTCAAGGATTCTGGATCCACATATGCTGATGAAGGAATAGCTTCTCGATTGACTGGGATTGTTATTTCTGATCTAGGTCATAGATTGTTGAAATATATGAATGGATTTGGGTCAGCTTTGACGGTCACTTCAACTCCATTGTGAGGAAACTTAATGCATCGATGATATGTAGATGGGACTGCGCTCATTTCATGAATCCAAGGATGTCCTAGCAATATGTTGTATGTGAGATCAAGATCAAGTACTTGACAAACCACATCCTTTGTAACTGGCCCAACTCTGAGAGGCAAGGTGACTGTGCCTTTGGATGAACTCTCTTCATCATCATATGCCTTGATGGTGATTTTGTTTGTAGAATTCACAACTTTATCGGAATATCCCAATTGTTTAATAGTGCTCAATGTACAAATGTTTAGACTTGCTCCTCCATCTATCAGGACTCATTTGATTCGATGTTTGTGTATGAAGGCTTCAACGTGTAGCGATGCATTATGTGGCTGACTTATAGAGGCGTCATCGGCTTCTGTGAATGTAAGTGAATGTGGAACAGAAAGGTATCCCACCATGGCTTGAAACTAGTCCACGTTCAGATCAGTAGGAACGGTAGTGTCTCTCAAGATTTTATCAAGAATGGCTTTATGAGCGGGGGATATGCGTAATAGCTCAAGGATGGAGATGAGCGCGGGTGTCTTCCCTAACTGTTCTACAAGTTCATACTCAGGTTTGGTTGATGAGGAAGCGGTGTTCTTGGCTGGAGCACCTTGCAAAGTGAATTTACCTCAGCGGGTTGTAACATTACATTCAGAGGTAGGTTCGGAAGAAGATCCAACACCTTTTAGGACAATCCTGGGTCTCCTGGTAGAATTCTCAGACGTTTTGTCCTTGATGATAATGGTAGAGACATAATTGTCCATCGAGATGTGATTGATAGTTGAATCATAGTTGTAGGATGCTCTGGTATAGTTGGTTTGGTCCTCTATGGCTTTAGCTTTTCCCTTGTCATGTTTTGGGAATGGTTCCTTAAACATCTCATGTTCTTGATTAGACGAATGTCCCTCAATTTCAATATCACCTCTATCAATGAGATCTTGTATGATGTTCTTCAGTCGATGACAATTTCCTATCTTATGACCTTTGCTCTTATGAAATTCACAATACTCATCATCATTCCACCAATTTGGTTTGACCTTTGGTTCATATGGAGGAAAATCTGGAACTGTGATTACCTTGTTTGCCACTAGCTTTTTGAAAACTGACTCAAGTGGTTCTCCCAATGGGGTGTACTTCCTTCGTGATCTGTAAGTTGTTTGAGTATTCACTTGATTGTTTGTAGAACTTGATCCTAAAAAGATGAATTTGGGTTGCATTGTGTTGGCATCAACAACACCATCATTGACTATGTTCTTGTTTTTGTTCCAAAATCTCGGCTTGTCTTTTCCTTTAAAGTCATCTTTGTTTTCCTTGAATATCTTAATAACTCCTTGTTCAATTAGGACCTTTTCTGTTGCTAAGCCTTTTTCAATAACATCTTTGAAGGTGGACAAACAAGCTTTCCTTAAGTCATAACCAATCTCTTTGTTAACATTTTGGGTGAACATTTCTACCATTTGTTTTTGTGGAATTTCACAAGAGCATCTGTTGGCTATATTTCTCCATCTTTGTAAAAATGATGCAAAAGACTCTCCCTCTTTTTGCTTGGTGTTGCACAAAGTAGTGACTGATATGTCTGTCTCTATGTTGTAGGAGAAATGTTGAATAAATGCCTCTGCTAGATCACCCCATGACTTAATACCAGGTGGAAGTTGGGAGAACCATTCCATAGCTTGATCACCTAAGCTTTGTAGGAATAATCTCATCAAATATGTCTCTTCTGTTGCTACCTCAATGCAAGCTGTGAAAAACTGTCTTATGTGTGCCTTAGGATCTCCTTTTCCTCTATACTTATCAAATTTAGGCGTCACAAAGTGTGTAGGAAAAGGAGGCATTGGAATGCTCTTGTCAAATGGATAAGGACATATGTCTCTCATTGTGTATGTTGGCTTCGGTGTATTTATGTCCTCCATTTTCTTTTGTAAGTCCCTGATTTGTTGCTCCAAATTGTTCTTAGGTGGAGATCGACTTCTTGGACCATACCCCATGCTTGAGGCACCAATTGGAGGAGAAGCATGTTGCCTATATGGATGATATTGATCATACACATGTTCATATGGAGGAGGTCTATAATGATGCTGCATATATGGACCACTTGGTATAGATTCATGTTGAGGAACGCCATATCTATTTTGTCCATGTATACCATACTCTACAAGCATGTCATGTTCTAATGTGTTGCCCCCAAATTTGACACGGGATTTCCTTGTGTCCAAATTTTGAGCATGCCTTTGAATATCCAATTGCTTTGGTGGTTGATCCTTAGCATTGGTATGTGATTGAGCATATCTTTCTGCATAAGATTTCCATAATGGTCTGCGAAGGTGAGTATCATATGCTTGACCATGTGTATGTGGGACCTCTGGTTTTTGAAACAAAGATGATGGTGATTCAGGTACCATATGTGGTCCTCTATTGCCTCCACTATTAGGTCTCCTTTGATCCATGTTGGAGTGAGGTTGTTGCAAAGGTCGATTTTCCATTATTTGAGACATGTCAAAATCATGAGGTATCTTGGCTCCACTTTGTGCCATCATTTGTAAGAAGTATTGTCTATCCCTCCTCATTATTTCTTCAACCAATCGATTGAAATGGGGATTCATAATGGATTCTTCCACATCTGTTGAATGTATGGAAAAGTTGTCCATATTGTCATTGTGTGTATCATTGTTGTTTGTAGTGTCCATGTTCTCAACATTTGGAATGTTTCTATAAGCATCCATGTCAGGTAATGTAGTATGATCGGAATTTAAAAAGATATCATTGTCATACTCATAAGAACTCATGTTTGTGGACTCTTGAGCCTCTTTAGTTTCTCTCCTAGATTTTTGAAGACTGGTTTCAACCATGAACTAGGTATTGACCGAGATGTATGAGACTAGATGAAAAAATGGAAAAAGTATGGAAGACTAAGAGTTGGATGGAATGTAAATGAATCTGAGGTGTACTTGCAATGTCCAAAGTGTAAGACCAAGTATGCATGTAGTAGAATAGGTGTGGCTTCCAAAGAGAGGATAGTTTCTCTTGATGAGGTAAGTTGACCTTGACTCTAAGTAAGACCAAATGAGACCCAAAGGTAAGAAACCTTGATGAGGGACCACTTAGCAAAGTGTTCTTGTATGTAGTATGTTGACAAAGTATGATGAAGACAAGCAAGTGACCTTTCGACTCAAGTTTAGACAAATGTGAATGAAATGTAAGGTGTAAAGCAATGATAGACTTTGTGAGACCCAAGAACAGGTTGACCGCTAAATGAAGCCCTGGAGAAATGACCTAGGAAGCTCAAGAATTCCGAAACTGACTGTGGTTATTTGTTGGACTGTAAAAGTTTTTTCAATTCTGAACAAAGACGCGCCTGTATACTTCACAAACGCGATTTCCTGACACAGACGTGGATCTGTTCAACACAAACGCGTCTCTGAGATTTTTTTGCAAAGTGTAATGTTGATTCTGGGAACACAGACGCGTTTCTGCCCTTCACAGACATGGTTATACAGCACAGACGCTATTATGTCAGACACAAACGCGTTTCTGCAAAATTTGTGCAATTTTTTCCAATCTGTGAAGTTGTTTTGTTGTGACCAAATCTGACTGTTTGACTGTTTGTTTTTTTTGTGACAAGAGGACACAGTGTTGATGAAGACCCAATGTTTGCAAGTGTCTAGACTCAAAATGACTCCAAGAAAAGTGTGTTGTTTGATGTAAAAAAAATGTTTTGCATACACTTGAAGACACAAAAGACACAATGTTTTGTTGTTTGTTCTTGAATGTTTTGAATGTTTAAAATAAGTCAAGCACAATTCTTATGGCCGACCAAGACAATAGTTGTTGATCCCACATGGGGTTTTACCCCCGAGGCTATGCTATTCAGAGCGGATACTTAGATGCTTGACCTCACTGGTTCCACCCTCGGCACTCACTTCTCGGGTCAGCCAAGCATCAGTCCCCACGAAAACTCCCCGTGGCGAACTTTGTATCTCTACTAAGAACCGTATGTGTGTGGGCCGCTACCAGAGGTCCGACCTCCTGCCCCAACAACTAGAAGGATTTGGGCTTCTAAAACAAAAAGGTGCTAGTAAGGGCATCTGCTTGTGTGGCCATACATGCGGCACTTTCAACTCTGTAAATACAGAAAGCTCCCAGCCGGTAGGGGTTACGCCCTACAAATGATCAAATAAATTTGATCAAACAGGTTTATGGGGAGACATAGTGTCGGTATGAACTAATCAGCACACGTTATTCATAGTTTTCACCATGAATACAGTTGTTTATAGTGGTTCGGAAGAGGTGGGTTTTCTTCGCTACCACTTGGGTCGTTCTCTTTTCACTAGTAGTCCTAATGACCATACGAGAAGACAGGTCCTCTAAAGATTAAACAAAAAGAGCCTATTGCTCAAGACACAAAAGACAATGATTCAATTTTAGTGCACCAATTGAAGTGTTTGCTAGTCTATGAAAATAAAGCACACAATAAAAATCCAAAAACCCTTGCCAAGGACCTGCAACAAAGAGTTGTTAGTAGTTTGGATTGTTTCAAATAATCACCCCTTCCTGCAAGCACACAAGTTAGGTAAATTTTAGATCCAAAAGACTTTATGAAATAGGGGCCTTCAACCAAACGATTTTGCTTTCAAGACAAACTGCATTAATTTCGTTAGCTAGGTCTGAAAATGTTAGCGCAAAATAAACCAAATCTGAAACCCTAAATGCAAAATCCAAAGCTGAATCAATAAACCCAAATTTTGAAATCGGTGAACACAGACGCATTTACCCTCGACACATACGCGACTTCGAGATGGAGACGCGGTTACAGAACCCAGACGCGACTTCTGGACATAGACGCGGCTAAAAACACCACAGACGCGACTTAATAACACAAACGCGCTTTCCCGGAACCTGCAAAATAAAATACTAGTAATAACACAAACGCGATTCCAGATGTCGCGGACGCACCAGAAAATCAGAAACGCGATCTGAAAGTGCGCAGGCGCGGGAATATCAAAATGTTGCCGAAAATGTCAGATCTGCAACTTCAAAACACAAAATCTGCAACAAGGATGTTAAATGCAAAAGGGACAAGAGTCCCACCGGGCGTGCCAAAATGTATATGGTGAAAATGGATAACAATAATGAGGATATTGAAAAGGCTAAATGAATTCAACCACAAAACCCTAGCCTAACAACAACAAAGATCCACCTTAACATATGAAGATTACCTAAGACAATGCAAATCAAACGAAATCACAAAGATTATACCATCACATGTCCAATAGGGTTTGGATCTCCATTCTTCCTATCTCCATTGATCTTGCTTGATATATTTGCTCTCAGATTTTATGTGTACAAGAGCTCAACAAAGAACGGAATGTGGTTGCAAGTAGGATCGTAATGTAGTCAAGTCCTTAAGATGATTCATTAGGGTTTGATAATGAGGGATATAGAAGACACAATAAGAAATGGAGGGATAAGATTGAGAGGTGTAAAAGGAGGTCGGCTATGATTCGAGGGTAGGTAAAAGAAATAATAAAATAATGAAAGGAGTAGGTAGTGTATGAATTAAGAGATGAACGACATGTGTCATAGGTAGAAAAGGTTAATGAATTAATTAAATAAATAAATATTTAATTAATTAATAGAAGAAGTGGGATTAATTAAATAAATAAGATATTTATTTAATTTAGAAAAAGGATAATTTAAATAAATAAATGTATTTATTTAAATGAGAAATAAGGCTAGAAGAGGATAAATGAATTAATTAAATAAATAAAGATTTATTTAATTAGTAGAAGAATTAGGCTTAGATATTTATTTAATTAGACTGGACAATTTTGGGTGTCTACAATTTTTAGTATTTCAGTACTTGTGATTGTAGCATTTATGAATTATTGCAGTGTACTGACACTTTACTTTATCTATGCGATGTGTCATATATATGTTGTGTGTCTGCGATTGTATTGGATGCAAGGGGACAATTTTCCTTCACTCACTTCGGTGAGACAGGGTACGTCACGATTCTCCTTCATCGGTGTGTGTGCCATGTTTTCTATATTTATATACATGCATGTGTGATCCGGTGATGCAGGATATTGCAGGTACAAGTATCGGATAGGTACGGGGTATCGTCTCCACCTGGCTTCACAAGTCTGAGCGTGTCTTAATATGTCTGATGGGAGTGGAGGAGATAGTTGTTGACCCTAATTCCTACTCTCAGTCTACTCTTGTGAGTGTCGTCAGTCAGTCATCCGTTCCTTTTGTTCGGCCTTCGAGTCTTCTTGTATTTTCCTCGATTTGTGTGCCATAGTGGGTTTGATTATTTATTTAATTTTAAGTCATCATTTCATTGTTGGTATAAGCAATTTATACATTATTATGCATTTATGTCTTGAACTTAGCTTATTTGGTTAATTTATTAGATTTAAATCTATAGTTGTTTTATTTTGGAAAAGTAACCATGCTTAAATCAAATGAAAAAAGTAAAATAAATAAAGTTAATTCTGTTGCTTTTAGATTTAAAGAAAAATAAAAATAGAGTTAAATTATTGATTTTCACTTTTGTTGAAAAGTTAATTAAATTTCATTATGGGAGAAATGTATTTTTTTTCAAAATAAGGAAATTTCCATTTACTTTGGAAGGTAAATAGAAAAATTCAATTTGTTTATTAAATATTTTTCATGAGAAAAATATTTCAACCTAAAAGTTTAGGTTAAGATATTTTCCCTGTTTATCCCTAAAAAGATTTTTTGAAAAGAAGGCTTGTTTTTGGAAAAAAAATGCTTGTTTTTGAGAGGAGGAAAATTTTGAAAAAATTGTTTTGGAAGGAAGATTTTAGTTTTGGTCTGGTAATTTGTTGAAGGATAGAAGCTCACAAATTTTTTCCAGGAAGCTCCACAAGTTGGATGGTTTCTACTTTGTTGTTTTAAAAATATATGCTTCTTTCCCTTCTTCTGGATGCTGTTAAAAGTTTGATTAAATGAGTGTTGTGTTATGGATTTTGTTTGCTATGAGGTTTATTGAAAAATCTCAATCAATTTTGTTATTATAATGCAACTTCAAACTCTCCCAAATCAATTTCATGAAAAATTTTGGTTTAGAAATCCATTCTTCATTTTGATTATGCAAAGGAATTTCATTTCCTAGTGAATGTAGTTTTTATTTTTGTGATTTTAGGTAGTCATGCTGGCAAAATTTTGCCAAGAAATTCCCCTCATGTCTTCAATTGTAAAAAAAAAAAAAAATTCTTCCTGGTAATTTCCAAAATTGGGGAAAAATTCTGAGTTAAATTCTTCTTGTCCCATTCTTGTTTTGACAAAAATTCCAATTGGGGGATGGCAATCAATTTATTTCCCAGTCAATTTGAATTTGGGAATGAATTTGTTTGTTTTGGGAAACTAATTCCTATCTCTGTTTTGTCTCAGAGATTTTTCTTGCTCGTAAAATTTCATTACCAGTTATAAATTTAATTTATCAATTTTGTTCAATGAAAGAAAATTAATTAATTTGATGGTGTTTGATTTAACTCTGTTGTCTCAGAGTGGGGAGGAACAGAGAATTAAAATCTCTATATTTTAATTTTATTAAAATGAATCTTAAAAAAAATAAAAATTAAAAAATTAATTTATGCAACAAAAAAAAAAAAAAAAAAGGCAGGGGGGAGGCGGAGCCTGCTACCCCACGGTAGCAGTGCTACCGTATGGTAGCACCTGCTACCATAAGGTAGCAGTGCTACCCTGCGGTAGCACCTGCTACCATAAGGTAGCACTTGCTACCTTTGGTAGCAACAGGGGCACCGTCCCTGTTAAAACTTGAACGCCCCCCCCCCCCCCCCCCCTAAAATGTAGGTTTGGTTTTTTTTTAATTATTATTTTTTTAAATGTTAAAAAAAAAATAACAATGTGTATTTAATAATAAATAATAATAATAATATTGATATATATATATATATATATATATATTATTTTGGTTATTTGTTTTATTTTTTTGTATTTTCGAAAAATAAAAGTTATTGCAAATTTTGGGAATAAATGTGAATTTTGTTTAAATTAAATATTATATTTTTCTTTTATATATGTAATATAATATAATCATATAATAGTATATTCGATGAATATACATTTATATGGAAATTATATTATATTATTATATATATACATGTTCGAATTGGAAAGTTAATATAGATTATAGTTATAGTCAATTTGGGTAAATTATAATTTAATCATAATCAATTGATTGCGGAATTAAATTTTAAATGTGGGTTTAATTAACCTTTTTAGACACGTGACTTCATTGTTTTCCTCATATTAATATAGATGTAATTTCTTTATTTCTGAAAAATCTTTATTGCAAGTTTTATGCTTTTTGACTGCTTTAAGAAAAAATTGCCTGTTTAGGATCTTGTGTTATAGTAATTGTAGTCAAGTTTAATATTCGTTGCAATTCTGGTGAGTTGTCATTATGTCGCATGATGTATATCCCCTTAGTCAGGTGTCGTCGTTTTAACCCGGTGGATGTGTGCCATTGTGTGTCATGTTTCTGTTGACTCTAAATTTTGCTTTGGGGATGAACAGCCTTATGGGAAATTCAGTGTTGGGGGACCAACTTGCGCAAAGGAACACTGAATGACTTCCAGGATTGAGAAGTCGACTCTTCCTTGGGTTTTGAGGAAAGGGAAAGGAAACAAATACTTTTTAAAAATGAGATACTAAACACTTAGGCGATACGCCATATCATTAAGAGACAATGCACTAACAGAAATCAAGAAATATGTGTGACTTTTGTAAGCCCATTCAACAATCCATAAATCTGAGTCAAGGACATAATTGAAACTACAACCAAATTTGCTTGAAAACATAGGGGAAACATTCATCACGCATTCACTAGATAACAAGTATAGAAAACATAGTTTAATCAGTGAAGTCTTAGATAATGTACTCCCAAAGTTTATCGAAATTTTCAACAACAATAACACAGAAAACACTATTAACAATAGACCAAGAGAGACATCATAAAGGCCACAGGCACAATCTGAATAATCTTCTTATAGCAAGACCAAAATAGTTTTTAAGGTTGGAAACGAAAGAAAACTCCTACTTAGCAAATTAGATTGTTCTTATCCTGAAAAATCCTTGCTCCTTCCTTTCTCTGGGCAGAAAAGAAACCCGCCTTTAAATAGGCCACCGCTCCTAAAAACAGCTTCCCTAAAAGCCAAAATTGGCATGACCTCTTTTGAACAGAAAAAAATGACATGTCACTACGGAGGCCGCACCCAGCAAAACAAACCCTGCAACTCGGCCTTTCTCTCTAACGGACTGGAGGTTACCCAAAACTAAAAAGATTTTGCCAGAAGAGAAAGGATTGCAAAAAAGGGGACTGCCACAAGGAACCGCTCACATACTACGCAAACGAGTGGGCCCGCCCAGAAGAACAGTCAGCAAGCATTGCCATTTGTCAGTCTTGTGCTTCTTCAAAAACTGGACGCCAAAGTCGTACCGAGGGAGCAACGCCGGGCCACCAAGTGTCACGCACACTCTGCCCTGCTGGCTAAAAAAACGATCACAACCAGGCCTGCCAAGAAACTTACATCGAGGAAAATAAAGGTGAACATTTCCTGGTGACTATCAGGGGCGATTCTGCTTGCAGAATAGAAGAACCCAAAATTACTGATTTCGAAGACCGGACCTCAAGCCACGATGGGATGAAAAATATTAAAAACCTGTTGCAAAGGCAGCCACTCATTCTCGGAGAGCGTAACTTGCGCTTCCAACTCTTGGAAATATTGCTCCAAGCAAATTACTTCATCTAGGGGAAAAGGTACAGGTTCATCTTGGACCTGGTTCAAGAGGGTGGAGAGCTAGGCTAGAGGATGTAAAAGACATTTCACCTCATTCACAAAAATAGAGCTTCCCAGCCATTGCAGGAAAACTCTATCCTTTTGCATACTCTCGATCTACTGCAATACTTGTTTCAATCCATAGCATAGAACCATCCGCAGGAAAAGGAGAAGGTAAGCCTAGAGAAACAAATTTCTCGACACGTCATTTAATTTCTGGTACTAAAAATTGCAAAGGCGCTAGAGCAGTTAACACCTGCATAATTACCCTGTGGCGATTTATGAAGACATTAGTCTTTTTTATTAGTTGTCGGCGATCTACAATCCCTTTCTCCCTAAGCTCCTCTTCTTGAGCGGAATAAAGCTACTGTATAAAATTCTGGGCTATTGAGAACTTCGGACCGATGATAAGCATATAATTATTTATAAGGTGCCCAGCCTCAGCACAGAGGGATTGCGCATCACTGAGAAATTTTAACACCGGCTGCAAGGATGGGCAGTACTACTTTACTTTTTCCCAATGGGAAACATACAACTCTGTCAGCATGGTGGAGAAGTCTGGAGCAATCGGTTGCGGGGGTGAGAGGCTCATCAATCGAGATATCTCATTATCTTTCCCAACTGTTTCCTATTGGAGCTGCTGGATTTTGCTTTGCTCAATAGCCACTTGATTTTCCAAGGCTAAGATTTTTGCTTCTTCGATCTTGACAGTCTGTTGCAACTGCAATGTATGATTCTGCTCCTGCTACAAAAGAGTCTCCAATTTTGAAACACGCTTGCCGGATTGCTCAAGACTAGCTTCTTTTGCTTTCAATTCGGCTTCGAAATTCATCTTCTCGTCCGTTCGGGACACCTGGGCTTCGCTCAGTTGATGGGCATAACCTTCCTTGAGAAGGATTTCTTCGCGCAATTGCATCTGAACCTGGGTGACATCCCTGGAAGCAACCTTCAGTCATTGTATCTCAGAGTCTTTATCTTGTGATTCCTTCAGGGCTACATTTCTTGTCACTTCCTGACCTTTTAGTTGGGAACCAACACTGTTAAGGGCCGACTGCAACTTTCCTTTTTCTGCATTGGCTTGAGCTAGCAGGCTTTGCAGACGATTGATTTCTGATACCCGAGCCTTATCTTCCTTCCTTTCCTGGGAAAGGGAATCACGGAGACTAGCGTTTTCTGCTTGGAGCTTTTCTAAATGACGGCTCTTCTTAATAAAGTTCATGGACACTGTTTTAGAAGTTTCTTCCATCATTCCAACCTTGTCAGACGTTGTGGCACTTTGGAGACTAACGCCCATTGCCTGTAGCTCATAATCATCGGGTCTCATATGAGATTCCGGCTTATCAACCTTGGGAACTAGATTTGCAAAGTAAAGGCAATCTCTTTGCTCGTTGAAATGGGTATGTAGGCGAGGATGAGCACGACGAGCACCTTCCTTCTCCTTCCTCTTATTTGCTTTATTCAAACCAACGGTTCGATCATAAACAACTTGCTACTGTAAACTATCCAGATGATCGATGGCTTGACCTACAAAAACTGCACCAAGAGGGATAGCGAAAGGGAAATGCAAAAAAAGGGGCAACGAAAGAGGATTGGACCGGATGAGTCACCGCCAGCGAGGAAAATAATAGGACAAAAGGGGAGCCCACTAATGGGAAAGAACTAGCGAATGCCGCAGCCATACTCTGAGGGGAAAACTCTTCAAAACCTAGCCTACACGACACAGGGACTATTTCTGATACAGGCGACTAAAAAGTTGTAGATATGGGAATCGCGGTCGGGAAAGGAGCGGAAGTCTGTGTGAGTACATCTTGGGGATTAACCGTCATACCCGCTGGGGCCAAAGTAAGAGCTATAGGGACTGAGGTTTGCATGATAGGTGTGAGAGTAGCTGCAAGAACATCCGAAGAATGGGAAGAAGGGACGTACCTGATCAGCCAAAGGTTGCAGCGGCTGAAGATTTGTTGATGCTGTCGTTGATGTATTAGGTGCAACCCCTTCTGACCCATTGAGGTATGGCTTCTTCTTCGGGGGGCCCTCAGAGGACTGCTTCTCAGACCACCTCTTACCAGACTGCAAACGAGGTTTGCGAGTTGTACTGTCTAAAAAAGGAGGGATTTCTGGCTCTAGCTCCTGCCCTTCGATATTTATAATCCCAACTTCCTGCTGAGCAGCTATCTCGGGAGATGAGTCCCTGCGCGAGGAACTGTCACTTGTCTCATCGTCAGATTTATTTACCTTACTTCATTCCTGCTCGAAACGCTCATCCAAGGGTGCATTTCCAAGGCTATCTCTAAGCTGATTCACTTCCTGACGATAGACCCAAAAAAATTTCCTTTTCTTTTTGGGCCAGGATAAAGTTTTCATGCCCTCTAACAACACCCAAGGAATTGGCTTCGCAGGGTTGAACCTTTGCACCGGGGTATAAAATTTTAACCACGAGGAGCGATCCAAAATAGGAAAATCATCAGGACCCACATATTTGCTTGGATCGTCAACTCGGGGGTTGGTACATTCCGCCCATGAGTCTCGAGGCTCATGCCTCACAGCATTTTTCCTTTTGCTTAAGCAGCCATCAGGGTCATAACTCCAAGGGTCATCAATTACTACGAAACCTAGTTGTACCATCTTTGAAGTCAGGGTTTCCTCAGCTACTTTTCTTCTTACTAGGGTAATTGGGCCAATGGCCTTGTTATCCTCTGTAATGGAAGTATCATGCTTTCCATCGCCAATCGCTTGCTCGACTCTTGCCAGCTGCTTTGCCATTTCCAAAGCTAGGGTTCTGTCAGTCAGGTAAGTAAGTAGCCAGAACGGCTCTTCAGAGAAACCATGTACGTGGATGAAAGAGAAATTCGGGCCCATGAACCAGTCGTAGAGAGCGCGTTCATTCTGCATCCAGTTCATTTGGACTTGTGAAAAATGGGCGAGAGGTTCATTAGGGATTACTCCAAAATCCTTGAGCACATGAGCCAAGAACAAATCAGAAAACTGATAGAAGTCATAAGAGGCCAGCAATAGAGGCATCCAACAAGACACTGGCAATACATTTCCCGCCTCATCGAAAGTGGCCAAGCGCATGAACTGTGCGAAAAAAACTTCATTCTGATGCAGAAGCAGATGCACCAATACTGAAGAGAACCTGAAATGTCACAACTATTGAAACTCGAATAACTACTTGACCATGGCCTTAGCGATAGTCATGGAGAAGTCGAAGTGGAAAGGTTCCCTTTGTTTCCTGCATTTGTAAAGAAAGCCCATCATGCAATTTGTGATATCCCGGTTGCTATCATGACCACACAGTTAGGCCAGGGTAGACGAGATATCTCTGAGGTCATCTTGTTTCAAATCACTGTATGACAAAGGGAACTTTGGAAGCCCCACTGACAAACTCCGGTTCAGGGCATTTTGACAAAAAGTTAACGCATCTCTCCTGGTGCTCCAGAATTCCTCCATGGATCCCTCCGAGAAAACCTCAGTATTTTCCAAGATTAGGGAGCATAGCATTTCCCTAATGGCCTCCGGAGATATGATCAGTTTCAAGTGCGAGCTGCTGATAGAAAATGAGGTGGGATCAAAAACCTCTGCACAGGCGACCACGAGTTCAAGACAGTAGGGAACTGCGGGGACCAAAGATTGGGGAGCACCACTCTTCCAGAAATGCACTGCGACGGAATGAGGATCATTTATGTGATGTAGCATCCTCGAACAAGCGGCCTCTCTAAGGTTTTTGGGCTACTTTCGGATCTCAGGCTCATAGATGTTTTCTAAGGAATCCAGAACAATCGACAGGTTCCAGGTCATTGTTTTCTTTTTGGCCTTTGTCTTTGGATAATCCTTCTTTGGTGGAATGGCATGAGAGGAGTAAGATAGTTCCTCGAAAATATCAACCCAGAAACCTCTGGGAGCAGCTTTTGCGGACGAAGCCTTTGAATCCATCAAGGCAAACAATCGTCATTTCCTATTTTGCTATCAGAGCGGAGATAAAGAATGGAAACCTGCACGTCATCCTCTGGCCTAACTCCTTGGCATCAAAATGAACAGATTGATGACCAGGAGAACCTTTGAGCTTTTAAATGCATAACATGCCTTGTTTTTCGCAAAAGATAAGGCTCGACTTACACGCGCGCCAACTCAAAATGCTGCTATGATCAACCTCCACGAATGAGGGGAGCTGTCATTCCCACTTTCCAAAAAAAACTACTTGGTTGCTTTGGCATTCCTCGGGAAAAGTACCTTAGGCCAAATCTTTCTTTAATCGAGAAGATCAACTAGGAATAATGGTCGCATGAGCTAAAACAGGTTGGTGGAGCTTGCTCATTTAAGGGGGATGTACCTGAAAGTACGTATGGCTCTTTGTTTCCATCCATTCCTCTGTTCGAAGTGACTGACTAGACGCTGATATCTTGGAAATAATCTCATTCGCATGACGCGAATTAATAGAGGTGTGACAAAGACATTAAAATGGGACAAGGGTAAGCTCAAGTTGTCGATTGCTTATCCACCAAGATTTTTGCTATAAATATGTCTTTTCAGACATTCTTTCATCACAATGCGAGCTATAATGGCGAAGTTTCTGAAGAAATGGATACTCTGGTTCGGCTCATCAGCAGAAGGGCGCAAGTCACTTTCCTAGGGAATATATCAGACCGGAGACTACAAAGGATGATGAGAAGGAAAAATCCATTAATAATTGTTGCCATCAAATAGATACTTGGGGAAGATTTCATTGGCAATCCAGATCGATACCGAGTGAATACAGATATTTGCTCACACTTCGTGGCTTCTCTACTAGATTGCGGCCAATCTGGGCTACTGGCAACACAGCTGACGCAAGCACTCCTTCCTTTAGACTATCTGTGAGGCCTTGAAGATGTAGTCGCGTATCATGTACCTTTCCTCGAACTCCCTGTGGCATCTGACTTAGAGCGCTTCATCTTACAGAATAAAGAAGTGAGGTGGCATCCACTTATCAATGGCTTGAAAACCATGTCATTGTCTTCCCACGGGTACCATGTCGAGCTAGCTGCAGAGTTTCTTCTGCGAGTACATATGATGGTCCCTATTCCGGAAGGCACGAAATGGTATACTGGCTTCAGGGACTATATCTTCCGAAGAGTCCTATTGCCAGATTAGCCTCCTAACCTGGTGGTTATATTCATGCACGGGGAGCCTAAGAGTTCTTCTGGTTCGGAATGACTAGGAGAAGAAGGGGACTCCGACACTGAAGAGGAAGATACTAAAACTAGCCTCTGAGAAGAGTGGCAAAGCATGACTTGCGCTTGAAACTATAAGATGTAAACAAGAGAGAGGCTGAGGGCCCGCACATTTTGTAACAATATACGAGAAAGACTTAATATAATGATTTTGCTTTTTCTTTATCTAGTCTTTCTTTCCTGATGCTTGCTGAGCTGGAAATAATTAAAATAAATACACACCACACATATGCACATAATATACACTATTTACATGGAAAAGGGGAAGGGGCCCTTAATAATAAGGCTTAAGATGAAAACCGTTAACCGAGATGGAGAGAGAGTATCCATTCATGTCCTCTAACTCAAAGGCGTTGAAACCTTTACATCCTATGATGCGGAAAGGACCCTCCCATAGGCAGTCGAACTTGGTGTGCTAACCTGGCTTCACCATCCTCTCATTGTACTTTAGAACAAGGTCTCCGAGGGCGAATATAACATCATAACTCTTTTTACTATCGAACAACCTTTTTACGACTTCTTGCCTATCCTAGAGAGCTGTGAAGGCGGTCTCCCTCGCTTCCTCTAACTCCATAATCTCTGCTAGCCTTACGGCCATTGGGCCATTTTCGGCGATATCCATAGATTTTATCAACTGTAACGCTGGAATTTCCAGTGACAGAGGAAAAAATGCATCTTTCCCGTATACCAGCTTGTACGGGGAAGTCTTGAGAATCTGCTTGGGTGTTATGCGGTCGGTCCATAATGCACTCCTCAGGTGATGGTGCCACTCCCTCTTATATTTCGTGCCTATCCTCTTGATAAGTCAGATTAGGTTCTTGTTAGTAGATTATGTTAGACCGTTCCCTTGGGGGTAGTAGTTAGAGGAGGTTTTGAGATAAATACCTCTGCTAAGAGCGAACTATGTGATCCGCGAGCCAATGAATGCACGAGTGTTATCTAATATAACAATTTTTGTGGGGTCGTACCGGCAAGTTAGTTCTTCTAGGAAATATAGCACTTCGTTTTTAGATGAATTTCGTAGGGGAACAACTTCATACCATCTGGTGAAATAGTCTGTGGTGGTCAGGATCCATTTATGTCCGGCTGAGCTTGGAGGATTGATCATTCCGACAAAATCGAGTCCCCATTGAGAAAATGGTTCTTCAATTGACACAGGCCTGAGCGGCATGGCCGCTTTCTTACCCCTCCCCGTGTAATATTGGCATTCTTTACATCCTCTTACTAGAGCGTGTACATCTTTGAACATGGATGGCCAAAAGTATCCAGCTTGAGTAATTTTGATCGCGGTTGTAGGTGCGGAGAAATGACCTCCTGAGGGGCCGTAGTGAAATTCTTGGAGAATTTTATCAGCTTGGCCTTGGTCTACACATCGGAGTAGAACTCCGTCGAAATTTCTTTTGAAAAGAATTTCATTTATGAGGCGAAAACCACTGTTTTGGAGTCGATAGAATCTCCTCTTGGCCGGGGGAAGATTTTCGGGAAAGGGCCCTGTCTTCATGAAATTTTTTCTTTTGTCAATCCAATTTTCGCTGGGGGTGTCAGGCATAAACATAACCGTCTCTTCCAAGATGGCTTCAAAACTGCGGGATTCACTGTCCTACACTATATACTCACATAAACCTCTCCCGCAGACCAACTTTGTGGGCCTGATGTCAACATCATATTCTAGGATCTTAGTGATCCAATTCGCTCTTTTTTCTGTGATGTCACCCTCCATAATGTATTCTCTTACTGCAGGAGGAGCTACATACACTGTGGTCTTGTTGCAGGCAATGAAATGCCAGAATTTCTTTAGTCCTTTTACGACAGCTAAGGCTTGCTTTTCAAAAAAGTTATAGCGGAGCTCATAATCTTTGAGAGTTTTTGAATGGAAGGCGATAGGGTGATCTCCTCCCTTTTGGGTGTCCTTTTGAGTTAGCACCATGGCGATACTATGCTAACCGGAATAGACATACATTATAAAATATTTCGACATGTCTGGATTAGATAATACTGGGGCTAAACAAATGGCATGCTTTATTTGGTCGAAGGCATTTTTGGCTTCAGCAATCCATTTGAAATGTATATCCTTCTTAAGAATGAGGGTGATAGGTCTTATTATCCCAGCGAAGTCGGAAATGAAACGACTGACAAAATTAACTTTTCCCAAAAATGACTGCACTCCCTTTTTGTTGACCGAAACGGGAAGCTCTTTAATAGCCTTGACCCGGTCTGGGTTGATGGAGACACCTTCTTTAGAAACTATATGTCCCAGCAACTTCCCTTGAGGAACCCCGAAAATATACTTTTTTGGGTCCAAGGAGATCCCAAATTCCAAACATTTTTGCAGGACTAACTCAAGATGATTAAAATGATCCTCCTGGTGTTTAGAAAACACAGTTAGATCATCTAAATATATCAAGATAATCTTATTTATTAGCTCTTTGAAAGCCAAATCCATGGCCCTTTAGAAAGTGGCCCTAGCATTTGACAAGCCGAAGGAAATCTTTTGATAAGCAAACGTCCCCCACTTGGTGGTGAAAGTGGTCTTGTGTTGATCCTTCGTTTTGACACTTACCTAATTGTATCCTAAGAAACCATCGAGCATAGAAAACATTTCCGATCCAGCTACAATGCTTAATAATTGCTCCATTGACAGGAAGGGATAATGATCTTTGAGCGATGCTCGATTCAGGTCCCGAAAGTCCACACAGAGTCGAATATCCCCATTCTTTTTCCTCACAGGGCCCAAATTTGACACCCATGTACTGTGTTTTATAGGGTAAATAATCCTTGACTCGATCATTTTCTTCAACTCTTGAGCCATTAGGGATTCGATCTTGGGATTAACAGGTCTCTATTTTTGTTGGACTGGCTTAGCTTCATT
The DNA here is from genome assembly GCF_030272615.1 of Cryptomeria japonica. NCBI lineage: Eukaryota > Viridiplantae > Streptophyta > Pinopsida > Cupressales > Cupressaceae > Cryptomeria > Cryptomeria japonica. The sequence continues at coordinate 592,545,217 of NC_081415.1, read as the reverse complement.
TGTGAGTTCGATGGTGTGCTGAATGATGCTAGGATCGTAACCTTTTAAATCATCATAAGACCAAGCCATGATGCTTTCATACTCATCACAGTATCGAGCCAATTTTGCCTTGTCTTCAGAGGAAACACCTTTGCCCACTTTGAGGATTCTTCCGCTTCCCACTGACATTTCAGCGTAATCTCCTTTGTCTGCTATGAGCTTCCGCTTATCCTTCTTAACATCCTCATGATGAAACAAATTCTCCAAGGTGATCAGACCTTTAGGGATCTTGTTGGATTTTAGCTGCATAATCTGGTTTCCGTAAGCCTCTTTAACCCTGGGTTGCAGGTGGTCGACAAATTCTCTCGAGCTTTGAATATACAGAGCAATCTTCTCATCACTTTCAAAAACCTGCCAATATGTATCATTATCAGGAATAGCCAGATGGACCACCATGTTGACTGCTGAATGGCCGACCAAGAGGTCTACAACTGGATCAAAATGAGCTCCTATGGTCGCCATGTGATCTACTTCAGTATTTAGTGTCCGGGGAATGCTTGTGATATTGAAAGCATCAAAACTTTCTATTAAATCCCAAACTCTGGAGCGGTAGGATCTCATATGGACATGTTTGGCACTAGATATCCCTCGAACTTGGTGTACTACTAATTCGGAATCACCGAAGACCTTGAGCTTCTTGATGCCCATTTTTTCTGCCATGTTCAGACCTTGAATTAGCCCTTCGTACTCGGCTTCATTATTCGAACACGCAAACTGTAGTCGGAAAGACCTTCGGATTTGGTCGCCCACCGGAGGGGTGAGACAAACTCTAGCTCTGGAGCCCATTTTGCATTTGGTGCTATCAAAGTGTAGGGTCCATAGTGTCGAAGACAGCTGATCTTTGGAGAACGGATCTTTGGTGAGTTTTGGGATCAACTGATCCTCTTCAAAAATGCAATAAGTTCCTAGGCTGGTGGCATGGTAATTAGAGAAGGGATCAGAGTCTATGAACTCATTTAGGAAAGTTTCTTGTTCGGGTGGGATTTTGCCGGTTACTTCTTCATCTTCTAAAATTTCTACCACCTTTTGTTCATCATGGGTTATAGAGGTGTGAGTAGGCTCGAAATTGATCAAGGCTTGGTCAGCTATATGCTCGGCATGAAGAGATTCTGAAAGGATCTTCATCTTAGCACCATGTTAGGTACGGAGAATCAGGTGGGACCAATCCAGGGACATATATCCTCCTATTTTAGTGGTGAAGTCTCAGGACAGACATAGCCCAAAGATGGGAGGGATGTCGATGACCACTACTTCTTGGGATACTGTTATACTTGGACATGCAAATAAAGTCAAAGGGAGGCTTTTGATGAGACCTATCATCTGGACTTTATTCCCATCGAGCTGCATTACCCCTTTACTTAAAGGGTCATACTTAATGTTTAATACTTCAGCAATCTGCTCAGGCATGACCATGGTGCTAGCACCAGAATCTATCATGGAGTTATGCAAAAGTTTATTTCCAACTATAAGGGTAAGGTAAAAAGGATTAGGCTTAGGTTTACCTTCTCCTTGTGCAGTGGAGGGCGAGCCTTCATTTGTCAAAGCAGCAGGGGGGCGTGCCTTGCTAACTGCTGAGTGGCGATCCATTCCATTCGTCTGAGAGGGCGGCAGAGTTACCGCACTTGTATCCTTTTGATCATGGGACAATACCTCCCTTAGCCGGCTTTTCTACTCTGGTATACACAGGAAGTCCCAGAGAGAGACATGAGCTAGAGCTTTCTTCAATTGATCTACTACATCCAGCGTCGGGTGTGTGAAAACCTTGGGCTCTTTCAGTTTGTAAGGGATGAATTCCTTCCCGGGATAGGCGGAAACGATGACTAGCGGTTCCGAAGGCCTATTTACGAGTATTGACCTTATATTGCTGGCATCCTCCCTGGTCAAATGCCTTTTAGAGCGAAGGTTTTAGTCTGAATGCACCATAGGGGTTCCATCTTTCAAAGTTCCTCCATCAATAGTTAGCACTGTATCGTCATCCTCCATCCATGAAAAAAGTGCGTGATCAGGGGCGATTTCCGCTTCTTGTTGTAATGACATTCCTTGCATCTGAGCAACAAAAGCCGCATTATCCATGCCCGGGGATGTATATGCGGATTCATCTGGTATTATACCTAGTTCCTTTGTTCCGCAACCTTTTGTTGCAGATTCCCCCTTGGGCAATTCCTCGAGGTATGAGCATTGTTGCATGGAAAACACCAAGAATTAGTATCGTTCGCCAAATTATTGTGACCCACAGTTAATTCTCTACCACCGTTTAGGTGGATGGCCTATAATGGATTAGGGACGGGGACTATTTGGCCATTTGGTGGGGTATTTTTCTCAGCCCGATAATTAGGATGTTGATAGGGAGGTTGGTTTCCTTGGAAGTTTTGCTGAAAAGGAGGCTTGGTAGGAGAGACCTGGGCCCTTTTTAGGTTGACAATTTCATTAGAGAAGGATCTGAAGAGATTTTTCATATCGTTGACCTCAGCAGCCAAAGAGGCGGAATGGACGGTAGTTTGAGGAGTGGGGAACGAATACATAGACTGTGGAGCAGAAGTGCTCAGGGTGATTTTTCCATTACTTGGGTAGACATTTCGGGGAACACTGGCATTGTAGGGTGAGGTGCGAGCTTTCCAGCGTCGATAAGGTTATTTTCAGCTTGAACCGCTAAGTTGAAAGCTTGCGGAAGAGTGTTACCCCCTAAGGATTGAATCATTACTGATATATCGGAATTGAAAGCTTTTAGATAAAATACGAAGGCCATATCTGTCGGGGGGCGGGCGGACAACGGTATCCTTTGCCAGGTTCACTGGAATCTTAGGTTGAAATCAGTTAATGCCTTTGTAGGAGCTCTTTTGATCATAATGAGTTGGTGCATGAGGGATGATCTATCAGCTTTGTCTGAGAATCTTTGAAAGAAGCGGTCTCCCAACTGATCCCAATCCCCTATGGTACTAGGGCCTAGAGATCTAAACCAGTCCAGAGCTTTTCCTTTGAAAGATGCTACGAGCAACCATAAAGCCACATTTTTCTCGGTGATGCCATGTATAGTACAAACAGTAGCTACGTCCTGCAGATGTTCTCCAGGGGTTTTGTGACATTCTCCCGTGAATTTGGGAACAGCTTTTAGCGCGACTGCCGAAATGGCTCCCCAAACTATGGGTGGAACTGGAGGAATGAGAGGGCTACCATTGTCTCATGTCACAAAATTTTGGGGAGGGATTTAGGCCATTGCAGAGTATATGATGGTGGGGGGACCCTGTGGAGGTGAAACTGAGGTGGAATGGATGGTCACCAACGGAGGAAAAAGAAGATGAGGATTTAGGGTCGTTTGACTCCTGGTGACGGGCCTATGACTCATAAACTAGCTGGGATGTGCTTTTTTTTTGTTTCTAATATAATGGTCCCACCGGGCGTGCCAGAAAAAGAACTGTTGACTCTAAATTTTTCTTTGGGGCCGAACAACCTTATGGGAAATTCAATGTTGGGGGACCAACTTGCGCAAAGGAACACTAAATGACCTCCGAGATTGAGAAGTTGGCTCTTCCTTGGGTTTTGAGGAAAGAGAAAGGAAACAAATACCTTTTAAAAATGAGATACTAAACACTTAGGCGATACGCCATATCATTAAGAGACAATGAACTAATAGAAATCAAGAAATATGTGTGACTTCTATAAGCCCATTCAACAATTCATAAATCTGAGTCAAGGACATAATCAAAACTACAACCAAATTTGCTTGAAAACATAGGGGAAACATTCATCACGCATTCACTAGATAACAAGTATAAAAAACATAGTTTAATCAGTGAAGTCTTAAATAAAGTACTTCCAAAGTTTATCGGAATTTTCAACAACAATAACACAGAAAACACTATTAACAGTAGGCCAAGAGAGACATCATAAAGGCCACAGGCACAATCTGAATAATTTTCTTATAGTAAGACCAAAATAGTTTTTAAGGCTGGAAACAAAAGAAAACTCCTACTTAGCAAATTAGACTGTTCTTATCCTCAAAAATCCTTGCTCCTTCCTTTCTCTGGGCGGAAAAGAAACCCGCCTTTAAATAGGCCACCGCTCCTAAAAAACAGCTTCCCTAAAAGCCAAAACTGGCACGACCTCTTTTGAATAGAAAAACACGGCATGTCACTACAGAGGCCGCACCCAGCAAAACAAACCCTGCAACTCGACCTTTCTCTCTAACGGACTGGAGGTTACCCAAAACTAAAAAGATTCTGCCAGAAGAGAATGGACTATAGAAAAGGGAAACGCCGCAAGGAACCGCTCACATACTGCGCAAACGAGTGGGCCCGCCCAGAAGAATAGTCAACAAGCATTGACATTTGTCACTCTTGCGCTGCTTCAAAAACTGGATGCTAAAGACGTACCGAGGGAGCAACGCCGGACCACCAAGTGTCACACATGCTCCGCCTTGCTGGCTAAAAAAACGATCACAACCGGGCCTGCCAACAAACTTACATCGAGGAAAATAAAGGTGAACAGTTTCCAAATGGTCAATCTTGGGTTAGTGATTGTGAACCCTTCACCTGTGTTATGTCGGGATTATTTATGGTTGTCAGTTTCGCCATAGAGTTCTCATAGAGAGGTACCTTTCCTGTTAGTGTCCTAGGAGAGAGAGTGGCTTTCGAGCGGGGGCCGCACCCGAAGTGGATGGTAGGATAACCCCTCGAAAGTCAGATAATAAGTGATAACCTAAAAATTGATTAGGGGTGGGTAGTTATTAAATTAATTAAGATATTGTACCCCGCACATGGTTGAGTGCTTGTATAGGCTCAAGGTGTGTCGAAAGGCCTAGAATGGCAAACCTACCACCTAGTCTTCACGAAAGGTTGGTAGGATCTGCATGATGCTTAGATGGAGCCGGGGGTTCGGGAAAGGTTACCAGGATAACCCAGGATGGGGGTCGGGACCTATGGAGACCTACCTAGGGTAGCCATCTTAAGCCATGTGATGACACTCTCTCTTTAGGGTCACTAGTGTTTTGTGAGTTGAGTCACTTGAGTTCTGCAGAGTCATGTGTATTGTTGTTCTTGTCTTATTGCTTGCTTGAGGGTCTTCTGCTATCTCCTAGCACGATGGGGTGGTTCCATTATGGGATCACATGGTCAGGTGGTAGTGCCACTTCCCATTGGATATCTTGGTTCTTACCTTCTTGCGAGGATCGGCTTCGTTGGTGGTTCTCGGTTTGTGACTCTTGTATCAGCTCATGTTCGAGTTTATTGTACAGTTGTGACCATGTGGTCATTGCATTATTAAACTTTGTAACCTTGGCGTTGTAACCTATGTTCTTTATTTGTTCTATTGAAGCCATGTAATTTATGGAATGTTGTAACTTGAAGTTCAATGGGATGTATGTTATTTCAATTATCCTTCATCTTATGTATAAATGATACATTGGAAGTATATATGTTGTAACTCTTTAAACCTTTCTATTTTGAAATTAGTTTTTGAGTTTGAGTTAATCATCATAATTGAATTTCCCTAATTTAGATGGATAATTGGATTAACATTGTGATGTGGTTTTAATTTGAAGTAATCTTCATTGGTAACCCTTTAGGATGTCATTGTTAGACTTCGGCTTGTGTTATTATACGTGCAATGTTATAATGAATGTACTTAATCTTTAAAAAAAAAATTGTTGCACCCTTTAGTTGCCTTGAAGTGTGGTTTTCCTTTAGGGTTTCTGGCGGGGCATTACACTTCAAATAGTAAATATAAAATTAACCAAGGCTAATTTTAATTTCATTGTTATCCTTGTCAGCTTTGTGAATAAAATTTTCTTGGTGAGGTGGCGAAATGGTGATTCCTATGGAGAACCATCGATTTGAACATGTTCGATGATATCAGCGACCTCCCGAGTATGGGTATCCGGTATGTATCTTATCTTGAGCTTTGTTTTTAACTTGTCGTGCAACTTTTCATGTTTTTTGGATCGTTTTTGAAATTTTTGAATTTTTTTTGCGATTTTCGGTATTAGGTTAGCGCTTTTGCATGTAGATTTAGCGCATATGCAATTAGATTTAGCGCATATGCATAAATTAGCATTTATGCCAAGGATGATAGCGCTTTTGCATAGGATAGCGCTTTTGAATTGTTTGTTGCACTTTTGCAACTAAAGTTAGCGCTTTTGCTTTGTTTTGCGCATATGTTCTTAGGGTTAGCGCATATGCTAAGGATGATAGCGCTTTTGCATAGGATAACATTTTTGCTCAATAAGATAGCGCATATGATCCAAATTGATGTTTTTGATAAGTGCAAAATCTAAAAATCACTTTGATGATTAGATTTAACGTGTTTGATGTGTATGTATGATGAATAGGGACTTGATTGAACGATTGCTTGATTGATTGGATTGATTGGATTGATTTGATTGATTTGTTTTGATAGATTAGCTCTAAGAAACCGATTTAGTTTCTGATGCAAGAGCTTAGCAGAGTTTGGATTGAACGTAGTGATTGATAGAAAACCACGATTGATAGGTTTCAAAAATGCTTTGATAGCTTAATTTGCTTCAATTTGATTTGATAGATAGATAGCATAAGTTGCTTGAGTTTGATTTGATAGATTAGTGATCTCTTTTATTTGGTAGATAGATAAGTGATGATTGATCTAATTCTCTTGGAAAATAGGAGAAACTTGATGTTTTCCAGTGTCGGGAGAAATTACCGATAGTTCGCCATTTAGTGCCAGAGCTGACACTGGCTGAGGTTAGACATATAGATGTCTGTGGTTTATGTCATCTGTTGTATATGCCTGAGATTACACATAATAGAGGATTTTTTATGATGTTAGCTGAGAGATGGCACAGTGAGCATAGCACTTTCCACTTGCCCATGGGTGAGATTAGTGTGACGCTCGAGGATGTGTATAGGATTCTGCACATCCCAGTGACTGGTGAGTTAGTGCAGTATGATTTTCAGGATCGCGTTGGGACAGAGGCTTGCAGAGCCATTTTTGCTGATGATAACATCGCTAGAGGAGAGATCCGATGGGAGGATATGGTGATGTATTACGAGACTCTCCCTATGATTCTTGCTGGTTTGATTGGAGGATTTATTGTCCTGATAGGTGATCGCGAGGTTTCACTATTGGATGGGGTGAGATTCTCCTGAGTATGATGCAACATCGTACTCGATATGCTTGGGGTGTTTATATGTTGGCACATTTATATCATGATCTTCATCAAGTAGTGTATGATGAGAGTGTTAGTTTGTCGACATGATGCACTTTATTACAGATCTGGTGCTGGGAGAACATTGCTGTTACTCAGCCTATCCATCACAGAGTTCGTGGAGAGAGGCAGTTGTATGTGTATTTTTATGCATGTATCCTTACTCAACATAAGCTGGGTAAAATGGAGTATTGGCATTGGGTGCTTGATTCATTGGATAGCATTACTTGGAGACCATATGTTGATTGTGAGCCATGGATGGATGATGCACAAACATTACCATTTATCATGCAGAGTAGATATCTCATTGGTCAAACTCCTTACATTGTTGAGCGATAGTTGATTAGTCGCATTCTTTAGACAGTTTGGTATCATCCAACCTATGCCTACTGGTGTGACGATATATACTCGATGGTACAGAGATAGACGAGATTGGGGACCTTCTTTGTCATTTGAGATTGCTCACGCAGAGTTTCTTGCTACTTCAAGAGTGGCTTATGATATGAGATTGCACATTCTTGATCTTGGGGTTACTACAAATTATGCTCAGTATATACTAGCTCATCCATTTCATCGTATTACTAGTCTAGCAGATCCTCCTCCCAACTTAGGAGATGAGGATGATGATTCCGATGATCCAGTTTTTAGGAGACAGAGATGGAGACGAGAGCTCAGAGTTGCTCAGGACGCTAGGGGAGGTGGTGATGGGGGTGGGGATGATGGTGGGGGTGGTAGGAGATCTGGACGAAGAGGAGGGCGATTGAGAGTCCGTGGAGGACCGTTTGGACCAGTTGGCAGGATTGGGAGACCACGTCCTATGGGTGGGAGGGATGTTGGACGGATTGGGAGGGAGCATGGCGGGACAGGGATGAGATCACCGAGAGGGTTGCCATTGACAGGAGGAGGCAGGATGACTAGATTGGATGGGGGTTGTGGGAGAGGCATTAATTTTGGTCAGATTCAGCCAGACCCTAGGGTTATTGCAGCTCATGGTGGAGATGATGAGGATCCAGAGGATGATGTTCCACTTATTAGATGACGGATTCTGAGAGCTACTTGGACGGAGATGTCGGCAAGTGGACAGGGAGGTGGTGAGGAGGGGATTGGGGTTCATGCACCACAACAGGATTTGCTAGAGCAGGATGCACCAGAGCATGATATGCCAGAGTAGGAGACCATTGATAGTCTTAGAGCACAGATTGATCAGCTTTGAGCATAGGTGCAGACTCTCATGGTTGAGAGGGATAGAGTTGTTAGGAGACAACAGGATACTTAGGGCCTTCTTGATCATATTCAGCAGGTTGGATCAAGTACTCTGTCGGTTGACACTGTTAGAGCACTAGTTTGGGTCAGGAAGGAGACTTCCCACTGGCGACAACAATATGAGGAGGTAGTTGCAAAGAGCCAGAGAGCAGGTAGTTATCATACCACCGTGTTGATGGATACTAGTAATGGTGGGGTCATGAGACCTCCTCAAAGGAGTGGTGATCATGGGAGACAGGAATCTGGAGGATCTTCTCACCCACAACCATAGAGACGGATATAGTCAGGTGGTAGTGGTACAAGACAACCGTGATTTGATTTGGAGGCACTTGTATTGTTTATCTAATATCATTGTATACTTGGACTTTTTATTGTTTTATGATGATTCTATAGGCAGACATGGACTCTATGTGATGATGATGTTTATAATGCATGTAACTCTATTTGATGATGATCTATATGCGTTGATTATATAGATGATATTATGATCTTTTCTCTTAATTATGATGATGCTTTCTATGGTGATGTAAGGATAAATGTTTTTGATTTTTGATATTTGTAATGCTTATAATGATTATGAATCTAAGTGCAAAGATGTGACTAAATGATCTTTAATGAAATGATAATGCAAATAATAATGATGGTACACTACATGATTAAATGAAATGTACTTATATGAATGCAAACTAATGCAATGATTAAAATGCAACTAAATGAAATGGATGATGATTAAAATGATTCTAAAAATGAATGCACCTACAATGATCAAATGCAAATTGTTTTTGTTTGTCCAAGCATACTCAATCTTTATTTGTGATCGTCGATCTGTTAATGAAATGATATGCTCATAATACAATTGACAATGAATGCTTATAATGCAGATGAATAATGAGCTAATCGAAAATGATCTAACTAAAAATGATACTCCCATTCTTCATATGCTATCTTTGTAACAGTACTTTGATTTCATCATTGAGCTTTAAAATGTTGTAAGAAAATACAAGCAACTTGACATAAAGATTCAAGATGACCTGCGTATTCCTTACATGGATTTTGATATAGCAAGTTAATACAAGCAACTTGATATAATGGACCAAGTTGACCTGAGCATTACTTGCAGAACAGACAAGGATTATTCCCTTTCATGCATGACTTGGAACGTCCTCCTTGATCTTTTGTCGATCATATCCTGAGACAAGTACGTACCGTAGTAAGAGATAAACCACAGACAGCAATCAAAAAATAATAATCATGCCCCATCATAGCTTCTCTAGTCATGGACATCCTTGAGTTGCATAGAGTACATGATTAACAATAAAATCAAGATATAAACACTGAATCTTGCATGTCATTCACATGTTCTTATGGTCATTAACTGATATAATCATCTTAATGAATGATCTTTGATAATCCTTTATTACTTGTTGGCTAATTCTTCGATTTCAGAGTTTCACGATTCAATTGTTAATGAAATGCCTTGATTTTTTTGTTGCTTTGTTGCTCATTATCTGTTTCAAAATCCTAGGTGTTTTTGGGTTTTCTATGTTTTCTGAATGTTTTGGATTTTCAAAGATTCAAAAGATCACCTTAGCAAAAAGGATTTAGGATTTTGCCCCAAGCAGAAACAAAACTTTATTATGGATGTATGAATTGATCAGGATCCAAACCATGGCAGGATACAAATGTAGATATGATTGATTTTGATAAAATCTAAGACAATGACTACGACAAGTATGTCAAAGATTGATAACTGTTGGTAAGCTGCATATTTTCTGCTAAATGGTTCAGAGCAATGGACTTGAAAGATGGAAGATGGAATGGATAAGCTAGGATATATGGAAGCGATGGATACGATTGGATGGAGTGGATAGGTGGGTCAAGCGATCTCATAGATGGAGGAACTCACTTTTTAGATAGCACATGTTCACCAGGTTTTCACCATCTAAATTTATTGCACATTTTGATTTGTTTTTCATTTTTTTTGTCTTTCTTGATTTTTGAGAGATGAAACATGTCTTGCCATCAATTGATAAAGATAAGACTACCTAGAAAAAAATCCAGCAGTCATACTGATCTATGTCATTGTTTTGATTTGTTTGATGATTGATAAGAATGTCTGGTTTCAAAGAGTGAGTACCCCGTGTAAGACCGACCTGTCTAATTTCGAGTGTACCTATCCCTGTATAAGACATGTTGATGTTGATAGATTTTGAGTGATGAATTGATTAACAAGACACGTGATCAATTTGATTGCAGACTTTGATAGTTTTCCTATTGTTGATTTGATGGATAGGCCATGCGCTCATGCTTTGATATTCAATTATGTTCTTTTGATTTTGTTAGTTTTTTTAATTTTTAGTTTTTGGACATTTTTTTAATTTTTTTGAGCTTTTTGGATTAGAAGAAAGATGTATTTGGTTGCCCCAATGTATAGCAAGACAAGGAATGGATGAATTGTTGAGTTGAAGATGAATGGGTGAAAGATGGATGCATCTTATTATGGAACATGAAGAGACATGTCAAGAGCTTCTTAAAATCATGTTTTTATTCTTAGTTTTGATCAAGATCAAGAATGGAAAAGGGGATATGGATGGAGATAGGATATGGATAGGAGAACAAAAAACAAGGATAGTGATAGATGATGGAATAAATGAATAGTTAGGATAGATGGTATAGATTACATGAAGCAAGATCGTAGATAGCACTGGATGAATTTAGATAGGGTAATGGATACTAGAGGAAGGATAATGGGAGATGTGGTATGAAGAATAGAGTGGATGAAACTTTGACCCCAAGTATAGAAGTCTCCTTTTGTAAAGAGGTGATATGTAATATTGTCACAGTATTTAGCACCACCTGAATAAGTGTTCATGAAATTTTCAAAGATAGAGACCCAACCCACACTTAGAACCTCCGGAAAAAATCAACCAAACATATCTAGCAACTAGGAAATAGACTCAAAAGGGAAGAAGAATCCCAAACTGGATCAAGGTACTTAGTCTTTGATTACCCATGTGTGTGCAATTGGGTTCATTCTGGCTCATACGATCATTGTAATCTTTAGAATCCAACGTGGCTAGCTACATGAGTTACCCTGACTTCAAAAGCATCCTGGATAGAGCTTCGCTGCTAGAAAGAATCCATAGCTCCAATGAGGTTATCACTGTAATATCATAGATATTGCTCCATTGCCAGCCAAGCGTCCATAGCTCCGATGGAGTTACTCACATTTTCCCATAGCCAAGCTTTTGATATTTCATTTTTTTTTCTTTTAGATATTTCTTTTCCTGATCATGCTTTGGATCTTTTGATATCGTCTTTTTCTTTTCTTATTTTGATTCCATTGGCTTGTAAGTAAAGAAACTTACATGGGTCTGATAATTACAATGGCGTTGAAGCAAGATTTTAGATTTTTCACTAGCCATGTCTTTGACGAAGAGATCACAATGATTTAGAGCAATTGATTAAGTGTATGAGATGTAGTAATCAAAAGATGTCGGTACAAAGATATGATAAGTGGTTCTTTTCTGGATTGAGTGTGTATCCCAACCAAAAGATAATGTTGAAGAGGAACAACCTCGGATTCTGAAGTGTATCGTGAATAGATATCTAGGAAAAGGACTAAACATGGGATTCTAGCATGGGCAAGCATGTGACAAAATGACACAAATGCCTATTTCACAGATGATGAATTTATGCAAAGGATTGGATGAAAGGGATGGAAGAATGGAAAAGATGTGTTGGATAATAGATAGAATGTTTGAAGACTTGCATGAGGATAGATGGAAATGCATTCAAAATGAGTGTTGGTACACAACTTGAGAAGTGATGAAGAGATGGAGGAAAATTGAATTTTGGGACACAAGAACCCAAAATAGATAAAGGAAATGATGGAAGAATAGTTTTGAAAAGATGTTTAGATAGATTTTTGAAAGAAGTTCAAAGATGTGTGCCTTTGTTGATCTTTCTTATGGATCATTTGAGGTGATGGAATGGTGGATGGAGGGAAGTAAGGACCCAAGATGGATGGAAGGGATGGAAAGTTTGACTTTGGAATGAAAGGACCTAAAATGGATTTGGAGGATGAAGAGTTTGAATTTGGAATGAAAGGACCTAAAATGGATTTGGAGGATGAAGAGTTTGACTTTGGAATGAAAGGACCTAAAATGGATTTGTAGGATGAAGAGTTTGACTTTGGAATGAAAGGACCTAAAATGGATTTGGAGGATAAAGAGTTTTCTTGATCTTGATCTTGACTTGGAGTAGGATCATTTGAGTTTGTGCTTTTCTCTTGATTTTGAATTAGATTAGTGAAGGAGATGGAAGGGATATCATGCTCTTGCTTAGGAGGTGGATGTTGAATGGGACTCTGCTCTTGAGATAAAAGGGGATCATCATGGATGGAATACCAAAATTTTAGGGGATCATCATAAGATTCTTGATAGGTAGGATCTTGATCAAAATGGGATTATATTGGAGAGCCATGATATCTTCATCTTGATTTAGGCTAGGACTCGTTTCCTTTGAATAAGCTTCTTCTTTTTCATGCGACAAGGGATGGTCACATGAGTGATCAAAGTTTCAGTTTATATAGGTTTATGTTGTTGACTTGATGGATACTTTGTTTCAAATACTCAAGCTCACTAAGTCGACTAGAGGGTTTGTTCGATAGGCCCCTATGACAAAGTACATCAAATGATATGGATAAAGTCTCTTGATATGGAAACTTGATTTGACTAACTTGAATATCATAAAAGACCCTCTTTGTTTGCAGCATTAAGAGAATGGATATTCTCATGCACAAGAATTATAGAGTCCAAAATCTACCTACCCGGGAAAAATCCTTTTTCCTCCTCAGAGATAACAAGAGGAAGAACAACCAGCAATCTAGAAGTCAAGACTTTTGAGATTATCTTGTAAAAAGAATTGCATATACTTATTGGCCTAAACTTACCCATAGAATAAGCTCTAGCCACCTTAGGAATTAGAGCAACGAAGGTAGAGTTGATTTCTTTAAGAATTCTTCTGGAACCAAAGAATTCTTTGACAACATTGACCACATCAGCCTCAACAATGTGCCAATATTCCTGAAAGAAAAACATGGGGAAGCCATCTGGGCCCGGTGCCTTATCCCCTTGGAAGGAGAAAACATCTCTTTTAATTTCATCAACTGAGGGGATGGCAGATAAAATCCTATTCTGATTAGGTCCAATAATCTTAGGAATATTTTCAACCAGTTCTTGCTTCTTAACAAGGTCAAGTTCCTTGCTACCAGTCAAAAGGTTAGAGAAGAACCTTACAGCTTCATCAACTATATCATCATCTTTGACAAGAGTTTTATCATTAACAATCAATCTGGAAATTCTACTTGCCGCTTTATGCTTCATTGATGTCATATGAAAGAATTTAGTATTTCTGTCACCAGCCTCTAACCAAATTGCCCTGGATCTCTGCCTCTAGTAAATTTCTTCTCTTGAAATAGTGTTGTGTAATTTGGCTAGAACCTCATCTTCTTTAACCTCGGGGACATTCTTATAACCATGTTTCTGAATAGAATTTTGAATCTGTTCTAATTCCTCCTTGAGCTTCCTCTTAGATTCAAAAATATCCCCAAAAACCATTTTATTCTAAACCTTGATGTTATCTTTGATGTTTCTTAACTTTTTTGCAACTTTGAACATGACAGAACCATCCACGGTTATATTCCAGCATTTGGAAATGGAAGCTTCCAAGGAAGGATGTGAGATCCACATTTTTTCAAACCGGAAGGGAAAGCAACATTTGCCCTTAATAGAATCAGCAACAAAAGAGATAAGATAATGGTCCGATCCAATTCTGTTAATAACAGATAGAGAGCATCTATACTTAAGGACCTAGTCAGGAGTAATAAGAAATCTATCAAGCCTTACCTAAATAAGTTCTCCTTCATCCCTTCAATTAGACCAAGTGTAGGAAGCTCTAGAAAGGTCAACCCCAATGAGGGCATTGGCATTGATAAAGTCCATAAGATCAATCCTACTATCCAATTGAGCTTGGATTCCACTAAATTTTTCAATTTCCCGCAGAGGAGTGTTGAAATCTCCCATCAAAAGCCAACTATCCTGGGTAAAAGTCCCTCTTTTCTGCTGGATTTTGTCCCAAAACTTGCTCCAATCAGCTTTAGAGTTGGGGGCATAAATGTTGGTAACCATCCAGTCCTGTCCTTCAGCAATGCATTTGACTCTCATAGAAATGATATTACCATCTTTATCAATTAGGTATCCATCAATAGTTTTCTTATTCCAAAATATGGCAACCCCACCAAACGCTCCACTAGAACTACTGCCACACACACCCCCAAGTTTAAAGAATTTTAATTTTTCTACTTTTTCCTTACTCATTTTAGTTTCCTGAACCAGGATAATGTCTGACTTATGATCTCTGATAAAATTCCTGAGCACATCCTGCTTATGGAGACCATTTAGGCCTCTAATGTTCCAAAAGATTACCTTCATTTGGAAACTTGGGAGCAGGATTCCTGAATGGTTCGCTGCCTTCCATCAACTATATTTTGTTTGGTCTCCTAGTCCCTGTGCCACTTCATAGTTTTGCGCCCCTGTATAGATTTGGAAAGTCCAATATCCGCCCTAGATCTGGTTCTAGTTTTAACCCCATTAGTACACCCCGTTTTCTTGTTTTTTTTTTTTCCCACTTCTATTAACTCTTCATCTTCTTCATTTTTATATGTAGACTTCTTACTATTCCAAGGTTCTCCTTTTCCCTGAGATGAGGTAGGAAAATCAGTCCCAAAGTTATGGAATAGAGAGTTAAGGTTAACCTGGGGCGATCTAAACTAGGTCTTTTCTTCAAAGATTACATCTGGAGCTTCAGAGTCCTTTGAACACACTTTATTACATTCTTGTTTTGTTTCTTTTGGAATCTCAAATTGTGATTCATTTGTGTCTCCAATCTCATCGTCTTCAAGAATTTCTTCTATAATTACATTTTCTTCTTCTTGAATCTGTAAAGCTTCAAAGCCATTGCTTGTTTTAACTTCAAATACATTCTCTTCATCCTTTCTGATTTCCTTCCGAGGACTCTCCTTGGAAGGAATAGCTTTCCTTTCGTCCCTTGTTATATCTTTTGAGTTACTAGGGAATCCAGTTCCTCCTTCCGATCTACCCTCCTCATTTTTGTTTGACTTCTCTTTCCAGATCCATTTAACATGATTATTATATTTCTGAGCATTCTTTGGGTTACTAGGACAAGCCTTTGCCCAATGTCCAACTTTCTTACATGAAAAGCACACGAAAGGGAGGGATTCAGACTCTATGACTTGTTCCCACTTACCTAGCTTGGAATTTATTTCGATAGAGCTAGGAAGGTTCGTGTTCTGTGAGATATTAACGCATATCCTCGCATACACCAATCTCTTTTGCATTGTTTTCATAGAATCTATAGCCACAAGCTCCTCAAAGGACTTAGCAATTCCTGAAAACACGTCCTCCAACCAAAACTCAAGCGGCAAATCAGGGAGCCGCACCCAGACTGGAGCAAATTCAATAAAGGAGTTATTGAGCTCCATTTTTGGAGACCATTTTCTTAAAGATAAATAAGGCTTCCCAAGTATCCAGGGTCCTCCGCTCAGAGCCATTTCCAAGTCTTCACCATAGGAGAAGGAAAAGACAAAAAAACCTCTTGACAAGGCTGAAACATCAACCTGTCCTTTTACCCTCCATTTTCTCTTCACAAAAGACCTAACAACTTCAATATTAGGTCTGGGCCCAACAAATTTCCCCACAAGAGAAAATGCCATAAGAGAAATACTGTGATCTATGACCACGTCTAGTACATCAATAGCTAATATGCCTACCTTTCTATCAGAAATATCTTCCATAGAGGGAAAGGTAGATTTACCACTAGGCTTGTTTGCAAAGAAACTGTTCTAGGATTTGACCACCTTGTCTCCAGTCGTCTTTTCCTTCTCAGCGTTCAAGATCTCGTGACCCAACTTTGTAGAATCTGTAGTATTTTTAAAGTCAAGAGGAGGGTCCCGATGTCGTGGGTCCCCATCCTTTCGACCATCCTCATCATCCCCCATAGATCCCAAAGAGACAAGTTGTCCTTGAGCTGCAGAACCAGAGGAAAAACTAACCATGCTGATCCCTCCATTCGCAGAATTCAAATTCCCTCCATTCGTTGTCCCGATGCAGTGTTACAAATGTTAGAAGTGTGCACTTTTCATCACATATATATAAAAGACAGTGAGACTAAATTTGAGCATGTATCTATATGCAATTATTTACTTTTTCTGGTTCTTACACACACACACACATACATATATACACATATACACATATACATCTATATATGTATACATCTATATATGTATACATATATATACATATGTATAGATATACATATATATATATATATATATATATATATATATATATGTATATATGTGTACACACACACACACACACACACACACACACACACACACACACACACACACACACACACACACACACACACACACACACACACACATATGTATGTATATGTATATATGTATTAAAAGATAAACAAAAAAAGAAATATAGAAAAAAAGAACTGTTAGCAACGAGTCGAGCCAAGGGCCATGGCGTCACGACCTATGCATAAGCTACTGGGCGGATCGCGTGGGGTGACCCACAGTCGACCGCGATCACTGCGACCGCACCCATAGTGGTCTTCCCACTGTGGGCGTGTCCACATTGGGCCACAGACCACAACGGGGTGACCCACTGTGGAGACCCTGTGGCGCCTCCGTGGAGCTTCCCTCTACACACCCTCCTCTCCACCTACGCCGATTTCGTGGGGTTCTGCTCTGCGACAACCCATGTCTGCCGACCTCCATTCTTTCGTGACCTGCAAGCATGAAAACCCTAACCCAATTTCGGGTAAGGGTTAGTAAAGCTAACAAAGAAAAAATAAGAAAGAATGTTAGGTATTAAAAAGAAATTTAAAACAAAAAACAAAAAAAAACCCTAGTTAGGGTATAAAGAGAATAAAAAAAATATAAGGCCTTTTGGAATTTAAAATAAGAGAATGGGGAAATTCCCATTTTAATAGAGTTAAATTTATTAAAGTTTTGGGAGGGAAAACTCCATTTCAAATGGGGGGGAAAATTATAATACTTTAATATCAATGTTCTAATCACGGAGGTATTCGTGGTCATAACCTATTAAATGGAAAATTTGTATAACCACTTGATTAGAGTTTTTTTAATATAATGGGATGATTTAAATTCAATGCTTATTTTAATCTAAAGGGGGGTAATTTTACTTGTTAATAAATATTAAATATTGAAGGGGAATTTATTTCAACATTAATGGAAGGTTTATTTGTTAGATAACATTATTATAGAGTTAGTTAAATTTTAAAAAGACTATTTTGAACACCTTATCAGTTATTGGCTCAATTAATTATTATTAATACAATGGAATTGTATTAATATTAATTTTATAAATATTGGAATTATTTAAATATTACTAGGGATTATTATTATCTCTTAATTAAAAATTGAAGATTTATTTGGGCAAATTAATTAATTAATTAATAAAGTCGTGATGACTTTATAGGGTTAAATGATTCAATTTAAGTAATGATAATTATTGTAATTGTTAAGTAAACTAAAATCAAATTTGTTATTAATCTGTTTAGGAGATTGAGATGAGACTTAAGTCTCCTAATTAAATTAAATAAATTATCATTCCCTTTAGGAATCCATACTTTTGACTCATGAGTTAATCTTTAGTGTAGACAAATTAAGTTGTCTCATCTTTTGAATGTAGAACATCTAGTATTTTAGTGTTGTTTTAAAAAAAATTGTTGATGCGTTTTTGCCCAAAAGTTTGGGCATGACAGTAGTCGAGAACAATCTAATAGAAGGTAGAAAGTAGACATTCAGTGTGACAAATCTGTTGAATAATTGTCCTCATTCGAAGGCGAATATATGAATCTTAATTCGATTTCTTGTTTCTTTCAAATGTTTTCCTTTCATATGATGAACGTTTGATCTATTTTATCTGATTGGACTTCCTGAATCTGGAGAGAGCTATGTTTGCATGGCTTCAATCTGCGCATGTTTATGGTGATTGATGTTAATGCTAATACGGTTTAATATTTCCTTCCATCGAATTTAGCTTCGTTAATATGTTAAATTGATGATTTGCATGTTAATGTATGAATGTTCTACTGTCCTCCATATTTAGTTGATATTGTTAGATGGAATGAATGTTGAATATTTATCATCTTCTTGCATTCCCTTCCTCTTTTGTTATTTCTTTCTCGCTGGTTAGTTTAGTTTTAGTTTAGTTTTCTAGCTTATGCAGATAAATAAGAAAGTTACGAATCAACATGCCCCTTAACAGGTACAACTACGTCAACCAACGAGTTATTCAACACCGTCATGACCCGACTACAGAGACCTTGGAGTTGTCAGTCTTTCAAGATTGATTACTTTTCAGGAGAGGTGGTATGTGCATTCATGTTCTACCCGCCCGTTGGTGAGTGTGTCTAAACACCTATCAACATGTAGTAGTGTGCATTTGTCATCACATTTTTTTTGGTTCTTTGGACAAACCTACCCACGAGAAAACTAGATTTTATAGGCTTTTATAAAGATTTCATTATATTTTAAATTTTTTTTTTATTTTAAATAGTTTTTTTTCAATTTTTTTTAGAATCTTGTAAATAAAATGATTTTCTTTAAAAAAAATAAATCCAATTATTGTATGTATTTTTTATAATTATAATTTTGTATTTTTTTTTTGGAATCATTATATTTTTTGAATACTTTTTGAAAATCATAATTTTATTTTTAATCATTTTAATATATACAATTTAATTTTATAACGTTTGATCATAAATTTATAAAAGTTTAAGCGGATGGAGGAGCAAACCCGAAGGAGCGGGAAAATTAAATTTTCAAACTGAGTGCAATGGCGGTGAAGCTGAGGCGGAGGATGATGGAGATCAACCAAGATATGCTTGGATCTTCTTGGTTTAGGGTATTTTTTGCTCTGTGCATGTCTCTTGCATCTCTTGGCTCCATTGTTGTAGTCTTCTAGAGGCTGCTTAGTCATGCTTTTACATATCGTTGTGGCTTGTTGTTTTTCTAGGTGTGCATCCTGGTGAAGATGTCGAGGGAGGCCCTATGTTTTGTTTGTCTTTGGTGTTGGCCCCTTGTTCCCTCAAGGCATTGTGAGATTGGATGGCTTTCCCCACCCTTTTTAGCGGTTTTAGTTGTAGGGGAGGTGTTGATGTTGGCAATACTGGGAGCAATCCTGGTGTCATTGCTGATGGGGGTTGGGTCTTCTGTCTGCGAAGGGTGTTGGCTCTCTTTACTTCCATGTGTGCACAATGTGAGATGATGGTTTCCTTTTCCCTTTGTGGCGAGTTTAGCAGATTAATTGCATTGGGCCTATTGTGGATACGCTTGAAGATATTGTCCCTACAAGGTTCCATAGGTGGCTTTGCAGGATCATTTCGCCCAATGTCTGTGTGCCCCCTTTCCTTCCATGGCATTGAAATTGTTGGGTGTTCGCATGGTACTAAACTTACTTGGTGTTCACATGGGGGGAATGAACTACTTATGGTTCCATGTTCACGCTAGTGTGCTTTTGGTGGACTGCTGTGGGTGCCATCGTGTCTCAGAGATGTCCTCTTTTGGAGCTTCTCCCCTTTCTTTGGGGTTGTGGTTGTTGCCTCAAGGGTCTACTGATGTTGTCCCTGCGTATGGGAGCTATTGTTTTTGTTGTCATGGGTCCTCTTGGTTTGGATCTTGTGACCTTTGGTGCTACTTGGTGGTTCCTTGTTTTGTTCCTGTTTGTGGATTGGGCCTTTGTTCTGAGCTTAGTTTTGAAGGTCTTTGTGATGGATTTGTGCATGGACAAATCTAGCATCTGGGTTGGTGGTTACATTTCAGTTGCTGCTAAGTGTGTCTTTGTGTGGGGGTCCCGTGATTGGTATAGTGATTGAGTTTTATTGTTGGAATTGTTTGTTGATGTGCGAGGTGTTGGCTTCACTTTGGTGCATGCCACCTAATCCCTCCATCTTGGGTGTGTTCCTATGGTTCTTGATGGTGCTGTGGAGGTTTCTTTGGACCCCTTCTAGAGTTAGTGAGGTGGGGTGTTTGGGGCACTACCTTTAGTGTCCTTGGTAACTACCTTGCCATGAATGCCTTCTATGGTATGTTGGGCTACAGTGGGGGTATGTCTTGCACGAAATTTGTTGGGCCCTATGGGTGGCCCTTGGTGTTTGTTAAAGATGGGTTCTTGCTCCCCAAGTGTTATCTTTGCTCTAATTCCAATGATGGTGCTTGTTCTAAACTTAGGTGGTAGGAGTTATGCCTTTTGGAATTGGATTGTGGTGGTTACTACCAGCACCATTGGGTTGCATTTTATCTTTTCAATGAAACTGTCTATTTTTGTTTGTATGGACAATAGTCTTGTTGTCTTTGATGGCTAGGGGTTTGTTATTAGTTTTCAAGGGCTCGTTCTACCCTATGTTAGTTTTTGGTTATGGATTGGAACTAGTTTTGAGGTTGTGCTTTCCTTTGAGGCTACTTTGGAGTTTGATAGATTGCCCCTATTGAGGTGGGGTGCATTTCATTCACCATGGTGAGAGTTTGGCTTCATTGGTTCCCTTCTTCTTTCATGGTTCCTATTGAGGTGGATGTGCCCCCTACAGAGGTGGTGTCTTGCTACGTGAAAGAGGCTGATGGTAATTCATGGTGGTCTTGTCTCCTCTGTGGCTATTTGGTTTTTAAACGGATTCACAATTGGTTCACCAGTCTGACGGTCTTCTCCTTTTTTGCTCCTATTGAGGTGGGCTCCTTTTCTGTTGAAGTGAAAAGGGGTTTTGCTGAAGGGGAATTGACTTCCTGTTGGGGTGTGGCCACTGTGATCTTTTGGTTGACTTGGGGAGCCTATCAATGCCCCTTGTAAGGTTGCCCCACTTTGTGGGTTATCTTCTTATTGTTCTTGTCTGCAAGGAATCTTTTGGCCTCTTGTTTCCTTCTGCAACCTTTTGGTTGTTGTTGTTTACGATGGTTTGGACCTGTGTGATATGAGTGCCATGTTGTTGCCTCTTCTGTTATTTGGTGTGAGCATCCTTGTTTTGTGCCTTCTATAAAGGGTCAAGACCCTTTTAATCCCTGCTTTCCTAATAAAAACATTTAATTATAAATTTAAATATTTTTCATTTAGTCATTAAAAGAATACCTATTTTCACTCTATTGTTTATATTATATAATTTTAGCTTTATTAATAGTTATTTTATTTAGATTGGTTATAATTAATATTAGATAAATATAATTAAAAATATGTATAATCTTTAACTAATATTTAATAATTAATTTTATTATTAATTTTTTTTTTATCCATATATGTTTTTGACTCGAGCTATGAACCAATGAGGCCACATTTTTGAGGGACCTCATCCTCAAATGTTGGGATTAACCCCAAGCTAGTCGTATCAATTTTTTTTGATCGCTTATTTATTTTTATTTTTTAAAATCTTATTATTCCACCTAATCTTTTTCGCTGCTTATCACTCCTTCCTCCTTATTTCTCTTCTCCACTCCCCATCTCTCTCTCCACTCTAAAAAGATTTGCTTTCTCCTTATTACTCCGTTCTTGTCGTTCCATCAACAATGCCCCTACAACCATTGGTTTCTCCTCATTTCTCCATTGCACGTGCTTGGCATCCACCTTATCTCTTCGTCGCAAGCTTGGCGTCCCCCTTCCATTTTATCTAGCCATGACACATTTTGAGATATTAACACCTCCGTAACTTTACATTGGCTGTGTGATTGCACTACCAACAATGTCCATTCCTGCGAATATCTTGCCTCCGAATCCTTGTTGACCAACACCATGTTAGGAGTTGAACATGAGACCCCATATCAACATTGGGCGTGCAACTATTGTTGCATTGTGGGGTCAACCCCAAATTTAATTATTATAATTTTTACTATATAGATTTTTTAATTGAATCGGGATTATATTCTTAAGAAAATGTATATTTTTACTATAATATTTATGTTACATTATAATTATTAATATTATTTTATTGAAGTGAAAGTTATAATTAATTTCAAAAAAATATAATTAAAATAATATAATTTTAAAATAACAATAATTCAAAATTATAAGGTCACATCCCCATGTTGCTCCTTAGCTTATTTTGGCTAGCAGATATTGCTCAATATTTTGAGGAGCAATTTGTGAAGCAAGTGGCTCCATGGAAAGTAGAGTCATGCTTATTTTTATGCAATCCTCTTAAATCATTTTTGTAAATAAAATTATTACCTAGTAATATTCTTGAAAAAAATTTGTAAGCAAAAAAATAAAGAGAGGAATAAAACATGGTAAAGCCATATCTCATTTTTTCCAATAAATAGCATTGCTTATTTCTAACCCCCTTTTTTCAAAGCTTATTTTTAATTTTTAAGCACCTCTTACTGAACTAAAATAAAAAAAGATTTACATTTATTCTTTTCTCTTAATTAAAATGTTAAAAAACAATAACATAGAAACATCCAATAATTAAAAATTACTAACAAAAAGTACTTTTTACTTACCAAATTACTTAAAAATGATTTTTCACCACACGAAATATATTTTTGTATCACTCAACTCTCAAGCGATCACTTAATTTGAATCAAACTTTGACTATCAGCACGACCGTAAAATCCAAAAAGGACACAGAGCAAAGCAGAAACGAACCCTGCTTTTGTTTTGCTTTCTGTAATTAATAGGATGTGATATGATCCAAATCGTTTTGTCTGATATCGATGATTAACAACTCTAATTGTTGATACAAAAATTCTCCATGGCGTCTGGTATTTATAAAACATTGCCTGAAATTTTGCTGTTAACTTCTTTAAATTTGCAAATTCTAAGACTCTGAATTCATTCCTGTATCGCAGTAGTATTAATGGAGGAACAGCACGAAAAGCTGCGAAGAGTCGTGGACGAATGGCGCAGTGAAACATTAGACAAGCTGAGGCCTCTGCATGACAATCCTTTTGAAGCTTCCGCTACAGTTGATGCGGCGAATGCGAAGAGTGATCCCATACATATTTCCACCGAGGCAAAGGATTCTTCCAGCTTATTAACTCTTGTTGAAACTGACAATATTCCGCTCAATAAATTTATAACAGTGCTTGCGTACGACTGTCTCGAGATATCTCGCCTCTCTCGCCAGGTATGCTTCTCTAAGTTTCAGGTTAAATTAATCTATTTATTCCACTTTTTTCAGGAGTAATTGCCAGCGTTTGAGTTATGCCTTTTGCGTGCAAACTATCGCAATGCCCTAATGTGGTTAAGGTAATGGATGATGTAGGCAATTCAGTAATTCTGAAGCTGTAATCTTAGCATAGATTCAAAACCTAACCCTAATCTTATCATTGGTTGAATTTTCAAATTCTTATATTTATATTTATTTAAATTCTTTGCCAAAATTTTTGGATGACCTCCATAGGAACCATAGGAGTCTTTGCATTTTTCTTGAATCATGATTGTGAAAACAGACTGCTTCATAATACAAATCGCTGCATCAAACTACCGATAATTTGAATAGAAACATAGAAGGATTGGAGAGTGTTATGCACGGTGACAAAATCATCATAGACTGCAGGGTGCGTTTGATATATTGTCACAGTAGTTTTTAATATGTTTTGATGTTTAGTCCCCATGATCATGGCAGTTTCATCGTTTCAAATAGAAACGAAGAGTAAGGAAATGGCATCTCTTAAAGTTCCTTGGAGGTCTGTTGGTGCATGAAAAGACACCCCCAGTTATCCTATTTGTGAGTAGCATGGAGCCAACTGTAAAACAAGAGTAATAAGAGAGAATGAGAGGAGAAATGGAGAATACTAGTTGGCTGTATGAGAAGAAATTTTTCTGTAGAGAGCAGCTGAAAGATTGTTGTAATATTTTCTATTTGAGCTATTCGTAACTGGCCTGGCCAAAGGAAGAAGAGGAAATTGAGCAATTGCCACATCTAACTAACTTGCCTCGCACTGGGATTATAGATTGAATCTTCTTGTGCCAATGTTCTTTTAGGTGCTGTTTATATGTTGTTTTCATTTTTGCTTTCATGCAGGTGAAAATGCTGTACCCATTCATTCCAACAATTAAGAACACAATGTCTGGCACAAAATTACGTTCCAATCTTTGTCAATTTGAAATTTAATTCAAGTGGGAAGGTATACACATACGCAAATTTCCACAAAACATTGACGTTTAAGAGATCAAATTGGTATCAGAGTGGTTATAATCTTTTGATCTTGTGGCTAGTTGTTTGTGTTGATTTGTATAGTAGCGACAGGTCTTAGAAAGTGGAATTGCATCCTTATGGATCAGATATTTCAACAAGGAGGTGGAATGAAGAGGTGAGGAGAATGGCCAAAGAAGGTACTTAAAGCCTTTGAAAAGGTTTAAATTGTTGGAGGCAAATTTGGAGTTTGTGTTGAGAACCTAGGAAAGTCTCATCAACAACAAGAATCATCTATTAGAATCAAGCATCCATGGATAAGGTGGCATGTGTTCTTGCCAAGAAGCTTGGTGTGGAATGAGAGCAGCCCCATGAAAAGGATGAAGAAGGGAAGTGTAAAGATTGGGTCATGGGAGAGAAGTGATCCAAAATTGACAAAGGCAGAGCTGCATTAAAAAATTAAAGGAATCCAACTGAGCTTTTTTAAGGTTGAAGATATTAAAGCTTCTAAAGAACAAGTTGATGCTAAGATTGTTGATAGCTTGATAGCTTGATTAAGAAAATGAAGGTTTAGTTTAGTGTACATGAAATCAGCGATGCACATTTTTTTTCTTGTAAACGTCTTAAAATAAATGGGTGTGCTATAGTTTGATGGGAAACCTATTTGACAACCTCGAAGAAACACAAGACAATTGTTTCTAGTTGGGAAAGATTTATTGAATTGCTTAAGAAAAGTTTCTATCTAGTACGACACAAAACTGACTAAAAGGTTAAGTAGTAGCATTTCATGCAAGTCAATAACCCAAGTGTGGTTATTGTACTCTACTGATTTCATTTAAGATCCATGTTAATGAACTTGGATTCGGAGAAGGAAGATAAGATGATCAAATATATTGAAGATGCGAAGAAACTAGGTGAGGGTGAATCATTTGTCTAAGAAGCAATAAAGTCAATTAAACAAATGTTGCAAAAAAGGTAAGTGGCAATGTAAATAAAAATTTTCAGTTTATTTTTAAAGATAAGAAATTTGAAATTTCTAAAGTCAAGGGTTCTATTAGTGGATCAAAAGATTTGAATGATTTATTGTATCGTCTTTCATAAGTAGATCATGGGGATTCATTTATTGCCTGAATTCCCCTAACCCAATATTGGATTTTATGGAGAAATTGCTTTTGGAGAGTGATGAAGTAAATAAATAACTTAAAAAATTGTTGGGGCAAGTTGTCAAATGCCCAAGTACTTTACCATGTAGGTCACTAATATTGATGGTTTAGAAGGATAGCTCTTTCAGAATGTTCATAGATTATGGAGCCTTGTACAAGATTATCATCAAGATTAGGTATCTACTCCTTTAGATTGATGACTTATTGGACCAATGTTAAAATGTTATTTACCTTACAGAGTTAGATCTAAAAAATTGGTACCATCAAGTTTGTAAAAACACTAAGGATGTATAGAAGAATAATAAAACAGTGTTTCTAACTTTCTACAAATGGTTGGTACATTCATTCGGTTTATGTAATACACTTTCTTCATTTATGAGATTGATAAATGATTTATTTGGGACATTCACAGTTACAAATTTTTGTTTTTCGTTCTAGATGGGAAGAACATGATCTAATTCGGTAGAAGCAAATTTTGTAAGTGTTGAAGGAAACACAACTTTATGCAATATGAAAAAAGTTGCATTTGCAAAGTAGTTACTAGTCTATTTTGCTGATGTGGTTCGAGGAAGAGGACTAAGTGTTGATCCAATATCACTTGAAGCTATATCCATTGGTCCATGCGTAAGAGTTCTATGGAAATGAGGAGTTTTGATGAGCAATTTAGTTTATGAGGAAGTTCATTCCTCTATTCTCCGTGATAGTAGCACCTTTACATGCCACTATAGCAATTGGTGAGAGCTTTCATTGGGACAAGGGACACACTTGTGCTTTTGATAAATTGAAATGTAAAATAATTTTTTTTAACTTTATTTGCTCTTCTTAAGTTAGTACACTATGGAGGCATTTTATTTACAAGGAGGTAAGTTTGGTTTGCTATCATTTTGAAGTTTTTTCTAAAATTGTAAGAGAATACCATGCTTACAACAAATAAATGTATGAATTTGTACAATCCATTGAGAAATAGAACATTATTTGCTGGGTATAGAGATATTTGTTCATATTGAGCAAAAACCTTTTCAATATTTGCAAGCACAAAATAAGTGCAATAAGGAAGACATTGTAAATAGATGGGATTTCAACAATTCAATTTGATGATAAAGTATGAGAATGGAACTATGAATGTGGCATTAGATATGCAATCTAGGTCACCAATTACAAAGCAAAAATTTCAGCTTTGTCAATTTCACATTTTGAGCTCTTCACCGAAGAGGCTTATGAGGAAGCATATGCTCAAGATAGAGATTTTGGGGAGAACTATCAACACTTGAAGACAAAAGAAATAGGTGTTAAGGGCAAAGCTGAAAAAATTTACAGTTTATAAGTTTTAAGTAACTATGTGTTCCAAAAGAAAAAATGTTTTTATTCACGAGGGAGGCACATACCTCCAAAATTAGAAAAACCATTGCTTATTTGCAAACATATGCTTATCAACTCCAAGTGTTGTAATGCCCCTTGCTAGATGATAGCACGAGTGGATGCTTCCATGTAGAAGGATTAAGTATGAGTAACTATATGCATGTGTTTTGATTATTTTATTGGTGAATAAAATGGAAGTTCATTTATTTTACAGATCTTCCTGATTTTGAGGTGGGGATATAGATGTGTTTTATTCTACCTTTGCATTTATTTGGAATAATTTGGAGTTGTATCAAAGAATGGATTTGATCTAGAAAAGCATCATGTTTGAGCTATAACATTGAATGAATACATTGTACAACAATGTATGGTTATAAAAGCCACAAAGCAAACCCTAGATGAAAGCCTAGGTGAGTATTAGATTAGATAATGGCAAGTGTCCTCATCCTAAGTTTAGCTTAACTGTAGTAAAGTAAAAAGGTAACCTAATCAATTAATAAGGTGATTACCTATTTACTCTAACAAAATTTACTTTCAAAACAACCACCTAGCAATAAGCAATCTCACAATCTTGGATGCATAACCACTAGAGAATCTTAGCAAGAAAGAAAGAAAGAAATTATGTTAATGTCCATGAATGACTACTACAAATCAAATTGACTAAAACATACAATTGCTACACTAGCAAAGGACTAGGGCAAAAGGGACCCTAGACACATCAAAAATGAAAAAGTGAAGCCAAAATAACATACACAAAAGAGTTAATTTGAAAAGAGTACTCCCCAAATTAGTCCAATGCTAAATAGACAAGTGGGGGAATACCCCACAAAGTAGTTGTCATGTCCCTTTTTGAAATTTTTCTAAAAATAGAAACTTACTAAAAATAGCTAGTCAACAGTCCCAAAATAGAAAATCAAGATCAATTGATGGTTTGGGAAATAATAATAAATTTGGTAATTTGTTTGAGATTTGAATATTGTTTAAATACCAAATTTATTTCAATTCAAATCTTTTCCACCTTTTGGCATGGGAATTTGGGGAACTTCATATGGGTTGTCTTTTTGGAAATTAGTGGTTTTTTGGCAGTTTTGAGAAATGGAAATTTTCTTTTGATTTTGTAGAAGTTTGGAAAAACTTGGCAAAGGAAACTGTTATCACAAAAGCTTGCACCCTTGCTGAGCTATCAACTTAGCAACCTTGTGAAACATGGAAACAACCCTGAAGTGTGGGACCTTGCACAAGGGGTTGAATCTGCGGAGAAGGCTGACTTCCTTCTCAATCCAGGTGCAGGTGTTGAACCAACTCAACACTTCAAAACTTACTCCTAAGCTTATCCTTAATTTGCAGAGGTAAAGGGAAGAGAGAAATGCTTAAAATAAAAGGAGGTGATGCACCAAGAAGAGATTGTTTCTCTCCCTACCCGAAATGACACAAAGAATCAACTGAAATACCTAGGAGATGCACAAACTTCAGTTGTATGAGTGACCCCAATGCATGTATGGAGGTTAGAATTTGCTGAATGTCAAGAGGGGGAAGGTTTCCCACAAGTCACACTCAGAAATAAATTAACATAACATATATGAGAGAAGAGCCACAAAACATACACCTATGATGAAGGTAAGGAAACATACACAACATACATAAGTTGAAGGAAGGCAAGAATGGCGATTTCAATTCATTATAAGGCCAATGGCCAAACTTACAGTTGCATAAATGTAAGATAAATACAAGAGAAGTGAAAGAGCATAGGATAGCTCAAGCCAATAGGGAGAGAACCCTTTACAATGAGGCTTAACAACCTTTATATAGAAAATTGGTTACAAGAGTGATCATGACCTTTGTGTGTGCAAGGAAATGTCAGTATGGGAGTGCAGGGAATGTTAATTTTGTGCCCTAGATCAGTAATCAGATTTTTGTCTTTTAATTATGCCCTAGTTTGTTAATCAGATTTGTAACATTTTAGTAAACCATAATTCAGTAAGCTCAGAAATGAAACAAGTAATCAAGAGACAAACACAAATACCCTGGGAAAACCTCCAAGGAGGAAAAACCCAACATTAAAGACCCACAGGTCAGATTATATATTCTCTCTTAATTGCACAAATACAATACTTAGCTTGCTTCTTCAGATCTGATCCCTTTTGTATGACAGATCTGCACTTCTAAGCACTTCAAGTCTGCACCAAAAAAGGCCTATGTCCTCTTGGACAAGTTCGCACAATCCTTGACAAGTTCGCACAATCCTTGAGTAAATTCGCACCTTTTATTTGCAGAGCTAGTTCGCTGATTTTATGAATGATTGAATTGTATTTGCAAGTTGACTTTATTTATATGAGACCTTAACCTTTATTAAGTCCAAGTCGACCTTCCTTCTTTTGGCGCCAATTTATTTATTGTGGCGTGGAGTATTTAGGGTGGCGTGAAGGTATAGGGCTGGGCTTAACTTGGGGGCATGTTACCCCTTTAGGATAGGACCCAGTCCTATATGGGTTCGGATGTTGCCTTAAGGCAATCCGAACCCATCTTACCTAGTTACAAATAACAGGGAAGTGCATGCACCTGACATTGTCTACATGCAAGCAACCTGGCCATATCCTGAAAAAACAACCCTGAGAAGGGTTGATTCACTGACCTTCCAAAGTCAGAGCATGCAGACATGACATAAGTTACCACAACAAGCATGGCCCTGTACTTCTCTTGATGGAAATCCTGCCAAAATCATTAAATGCACCCTTGTGGCTCCACAAAAGAAGGTGCACAAGTCACAAAAGTCGTCGAAGCATTTAAAGCTTTGAGTGTTGATCACGCCATCCGGAAGTGTTGCCAGCTGGAAAGAAGTCCGAGGACTTCGGAAACTCGGATTCCCGAAGTGGGGAAGACAAGGAAGGAACTTCAGAACCTCGGGGTTCCGGGAAAGGGAAGAAGAGACTAAGCAAAAGGAAAAGGGGAGACCTAGCAAAGGAACTTCGGAACCTCGGGGTTCCGGAGTTTCGAGGAATTGAAAAGAGTCCAAGCAAGGAACTTCGGAACCTCGGGGTTCCGGAGTTCTGAAGAACAGAGAAAAGGCAAGGAGGGAAGGAACCTCGGGTTTCGGAGTTCCGGGAAAAGAAAGGGGCTAAGGGAAAGGAACTTCGGAACCTCGAGGTTCCGGAGTTCCAAAGAAGGCAAGGAAAGGGAACATTGGAACCTCGGGGTTCCGGAGAATTGAAGAGGAGGGGGAAGGAAAGGGAGAAACTTCGGAACCTCGGGTTTCTGGAGTTCCGCGAAGGAGAAAGGAGAGGCAGCAAAGGGAAGGAACTTCGGAACCTCGGGGTTCCAGAGTTCCTTCCCTTAGGGAAGAAGAAGAGGAGGGAACTTCGGAACCTCGGGGTTCCGGAGTTCCAGAGGAGAGGGAAAGGCAAAGAGAAGGAACTTCGGAACCTCAGGGTTCCGGAGTTCCGGGGAACAGAGAAAGAAAAGAGAAGCAAAGGGAAGGGACTTCCTCCAAACAAGACAACACTTAACACTTCATAAATCCACTACTTTTCTCCTTGATCAACTGGGGCAACGCTGGTCCATGGAACATATCTCTGATCGGGTCTCACTGATGGACCAAGGGTGTCATAAAATGACAACATTTTTGGCGACCTCTGCGGGATGCTTGCCTGCTAAACATGAATTCCAGAAGCCTTGAGCATCCATTGGGCACAGAGTCACAACTGCAAGAAAGAAGAAAACTCTCTCTATCCCGCAAAGGATCAAGATCAACCATTCTGAAGGGGAACAACCTGTGCTCGTGCACTTCTTGGAAAACAAGAAACCTAACTAATATTTACATCGTTACAGTAAGAGGTAACTGATGCTTTTACCTCTATCAAAAAGGAACCTTTTGAAGGAGCTGATCCCCCTCATACCATTGTTACATTCACCATCTAGTTGCAATGGTTGAAATCTCTGGTATGCATGCATTAGATCACACATACTAATGTGGTAAAAGAACACTTCACTATTTACCTTGCCACCATAGGGAAGCCATAGAAAATAGCCACCTGAAACATCTGGGGATGCATGAAGCATACACATAGTAGTAAGGCGGGAGTTTTTTAGGAGTCGGCTAGCATCAAAAGAACTACTCCTTGCAAAAGAGAAGGCATCTCTATTGTACAAGGGGGCATCATTTTTTTTACACTAGCTGACCTCCTCTTGGTGTGAGTTGAAACCAAAGGAAAAGGCCTCGAACTCACTTGGTGATGAAAAGTATACCATATCTTTGTCTTGGCCTGCACAAAAGGGCTCTTCAGACACATCAAATTGGAAACTTTGAAGCTCGGGTATACTGTCAAGTTGAGCAACCAAAAGACTGTTGGCATGACCAACATGTTATTGCTCAATGTCATCAAACTTGGTATGTTGGTCCCAAGTGAAACATTCAAGCTCAGCACATCATCCCTAATGCCAAAAGAAACATCTTCACCTTAAATGAAGACTTCATATTCAACATCATCACTTTCAGGGACAGGGGAGAACCAACATGCATCATAATCACATGTGCTGATATCCAACTCATCAGCACAAATCTTAGGTTTATAAGACACCTCACAAGAAGATCTAAAATCTTCAGATTGTCTCTTTGTTTTTGTTTCCTCCTCTTGGCAACATAAAGCAACCACCTCAGGTTCATGGCACGATCCATCCGCCATGCAATTTGTAGCAAAAACATTACCCCCTGTGCCCTCCTCAACACTAGCTTGTTGCTCCAGAGCTACCACCGGGGGAGGTGTAGACATATATGAGAGAAGAGCCACAAAACATACACCTATGGTGAAGGTAAGGAAACATACACAACATACATAAGTTGAAGGAAGGCAAGAATGGTGATTTCAATTCATTATAAGGCCAATGGCCAAACTTACAGTTGCATAAATGCAAGATAAATACAAGAGAAGTGAAAGAGCATAGGATAGCTCAAGCCAGCAGGGAGAGAACCCTTTACAATGAGGCTTAACAACCTTTATATAGAAAACTGGTTACAAGAGTGATCATGACCCTTGTGTGTGCAGGGAAATGTCAGTCTGGGAGTGCAGGGAAGTGCATGCACTTGACATTGTGTACATGCAAGCAACCTGGCCATACCTTGAAAAAGCAACCTTGAGAAGGGTGGATTGACTGACCTTCCAATGTCAGAGCATGCAAACATGAAAATAAGTTACCACAACAAGCATGGCCTTGTACCTCTCTTGATGGAAATTCTGCCAAAATCATTAAATGCACCCTTGTGGCTCCACAAAAGAAGGTGCACAAGTCACAAAAGTCGTCGGAGCATTTAAAGCTTTGAGTGTTGATCACGCCATTTGGAAGTGTTGCCAGTCAGAAAGAAGTCCGAGGACTCCGGAAACTTGGGTTCCCGAAGTGGGGAAGACAAGGAAGGAACTTCGGAACCTTGGGGTTCCGGAGTTCCAGGGAAGGGGAAGGAGAACTTCGGAACCTTGGGGTTCCGGAGTTCTGGGAAATTGAAAAGAGGCCAAGGAAGGAACTTCGGAACCTCGGGGTTCCGGAGAACAGAGAAAAGGCAAGGAGGGAAGGAACTTCGGAACCTCGGGGTTCCGGAGTTCCGGGAAAAGAAAGGGGCTAAGTGAAAGGAACTTTGGAACCTCGGGGTTCTGGAGTTCTGAAGAAGGCAAGGAAAGGAAACTGCAGAACCTCAAGGTTTTGGAGTTCCGAAGAACTTAAGAGGAGGGGGAAGGAAAGGGAGGAACTTTGGAACCTCGAGTTTCTAGAGTTGCTAGCCTTCCTTTCCTTCGTCTCTTCTCTTAGGCTTCTCCTTGCCCGGAACT
This sequence comes from Cryptomeria japonica, assembly GCF_030272615.1. Lineage (NCBI taxonomy): Eukaryota > Viridiplantae > Streptophyta > Pinopsida > Cupressales > Cupressaceae > Cryptomeria > Cryptomeria japonica. The sequence continues at coordinate 592,512,158 of NC_081415.1, read as the reverse complement.
CCGGAACCTCGAGGTTCCGAAGTTCCCCTCCTCTTTAGCCTTTCCCTTTCTTCTTCGTAACTCCGGAACTCCAGGGTTCCGAAATTCCTTTTGCGCAGTACCCTGGAACTCCGGAACCCCGAGGTCCTGAAGTTCCCTTCCCTTGCCTTTCCCGGACCCCCGAGGTTCCGAGGTTCCCTCCTTTCCCTTCTTCCCTCTTCTCCCCGGAACTCCGGAACCCCGAGGTTCCGAAGTTCCTTCCCCTTTTGCTTTCTCTCTCTAGTTCTTCCAGAACTTCGGAACCCCGAGGTTTTGAAGATCCTTTCCTTCTCTTTTTCTCTTTATCCTGAGACTCCGGAACCCCGAGGTTCCGAAGTTCCTTGCTCCTTCCCTTGTCTTCCTCACTTTGGGAGTCCGAGCTCCCGAAGTCTCTGGGCTTCATTTCGACTGGCGACACTTCCGGATGGCGTGATCGACACTCAATACTTTTAATGCTCTGACAGTTTTGGTGGCTTGTGCACTTTCTTTTGTGGAGCCACATGGGTGCATTAAGTGTTTTTGGTAGGATTTCCATTAGGGAGGTACGGGGCCATGCTTGGTGACTTATGTCATGTTTGACTTTGGAAGGTTAGTCAGTCCACCTTCCTCAGAGTTGCCTTTGGTGGTATGGCTAGGTTGCTTGCATGTACAAGCCAAGTGCATGCACTTCCTTGCACTTCCGGATTGACATGCAAGGGTCATGATCACCATTGTAACCCTTTTTTCTATATAAGGCTGTTAAGCCTCATTGTAAAGGGTTCTCTCCCTGCTGCCTTGGGATTTCCTATGCTCTTTCTCTTGTCTTGAAGACTTGTAACTTTTTTGCACTTCTGCAATTGTAAGATTGGCTTTTGGCCTTATGATTAATTGAAAATCACCATTCTTGCCTCCTTCTAACCTATGTATGCTGTGTATGCTTTCTTACCTTCATTGTAGGTGTATGTCTTGTGGCTTTTCTCTCCATATAAGCTGTGTTAACTTGTTTTCTGAGTGTGACTTGTGGGAATCCTTCTCCCCTCTTGACACTTAGCAAACTCTAACCTCCATACATGTGTTTTGGGTCACTTATGCAATTGAAGTTGTGCATCTCTTGGGTTTTTCAGTTAGTTCCTTGTGCCATTTCGGTAGGGAAAGAAACAATCTCTTATCTTGGTGCATCACCTCTTTTATTTCAAGCATTCTTTCTTCCTTTTACCTCTGCAAATTGTTAGGATAGGCTTAGGAGTAAGTTGTGAAGTGTTGAGTTGGTTCAACACCTGCATCAGATTGAGAAGGAAGCTGACCTTCTCCGGAGATTCAACCCCCTTGCGCAAGGTCCCACACTTCGGGGTTGTTTAAATGTTTCACGAGGTTGCTGAGTTGATAGCTTAGCAAGGGTGCGAGCTTTTGTGATAACAAGAAGTTTTCTTGAAATTTTGTGAGCTTGCAGTACATTTCAGACTTCTCATTTGCTCACTGTTTTGGGTTAGTGTAATGTCCCCATTTTAGCAGACATGGTTTTTGGGTGATTATCCTATCATTTTGACCTTCGTAGGCTAATGAGTATGGATAGAGGGTCTTCCGAGGCTTGTATCGTCTCCAGAGTTCAGTGTGTTTCGATTTGGCTTTCGTTTGGTATCATTTGGACTTCATTTGCTATACTTACTATTTATAGTAAGTTTGAGATGTTAGAGATGGACCCCTTCTATTTTTAGTAAAGGGGTATGGTCATATGCAGCTTCATCATGTCAGCTCCCAGTTTAGACGGCGTTCAAAAATGTTGAGTATTAATGGAGATATTAATGTTTATTTAGTTTAAATCATAGAAACGGGACTCGCCCAAACTCGCTCGGACTCGGCGAGTCCGAGTACGAGTCATGCTCGGCGAGTCCTAGGGGCTCGGACTCGGACTCATCCGAGTCTGGAGAGTAAAATCACCAGGCTCGCCAAGTTGGCGAGTTTGGCTCAAACTCGCCAAACTCGGCGAGTCTTGAGCCCCAAACTTGGCTACTGCCTAGCTTAAGTAAAATGACAAAAAAAAAACATTTTAAAAAGTTTTTTTAAAATGAATGGTCTCGTCTTTGTTCACTACAATTTCTGCCTGAGAATGAGAAAAATTAGGGTTACAACATGTCAGCCAATAGAAAAATAACACCCGATGCCTTTATTAAATAATAAGTTTTTTTTGGCCTCGCGGGGCGCTGCCCCTCGACCCCACCCTATATCGCGATAGGGAGCGCTGCCCCTTGACCCCACCTTGGGGGTGCTGCCCCCAAACACCCGTCGAAAATTATGGGGGGAAACTGCGTCGATAGAAGTAGGGAAAATTTAACCTCCGAGTCTGACACTGATTGGTTCGACCAGGTAGATATAGAGGCTGAGACTGTAGCCATGGCAGAGGAGGAGCGGAGAGCACGAGCACGGATTGGAGATTCAGAGGTAGATAGTGACACGGATGTTCTTGATGTTGGTGAGCATGGCATGGTGTCACGGGGAGCGGCCATGGCTGTCCAATCATCCAGGACCTACCTTAGACGCCTTCGCAAGGGGTTGGGGCCGGAGGGTGCTGCCGCGCAGGCTCCTCTGAGCCATAGGCTTGTAGTTGTATTTACCTTTGGTATTTGTATGAAACATTTGATGATGATCATATGATGACATGTATTTTTTATTCCACGAGTTTTGTAATATTGTATACATTTGACAATATTTATATATCTATGTTTGTTATTTTCTTCGGCTACAATTTGCGTTTATGCTTATGTGATTGATGTATACTTGTGTATGTAATCAAATGAGCCGATTTTGATGATGTTATTGTGTCTTTAAGGTGTATTCAATAAAGGGTGTCTGAAACAAGTTTTAAATCTTTAAAAATCTCTAAATTTCTTGAGTATTTCACTTTCCCGAGTACAGCCGAGTCTGGAGCCGAGTCTGACGTCGAGTCCGAGTCGGCCTTGCCGAGTCCGAGTCCTGTTTCTTTGGTTTAAATAAACATTAATGTTTTGAACTTATATTATTAAGTTATAATATAATTTTATATTATAACTTAAGTAAGGGTCCAAGTATCATTAAAGGGGACCATTTTAATTAATTAACTGTATATTATAACTTAAGTAAGGGTCCAAGTATCATTAAAGGGACCATTTTAATTAATTAATTGTGGCTCTTTTACCAAGGTGAAATATTAAATGACAAAGTGAAAATATTATATCATTAAATGTCATTTAATATCATTAATTGATTTAATGCCTTATTGAAGAAAATCAAACCTTCATGGGAAATATATATAAGGCTTTTGAAAAGAAGAGAAGGGGATTGATCATTGTTATTTTTGATGAGAAGACTTGTCTCTTGGCTTTGGAGAAGAAGCTGGGGTTTCTGCAGCTTGTCCAGAGTATCGGCATTGGAGAACGTGAAGACTTCATTGCATCAGCAATCTGAGGGTGTGAGATATTCATCTGAAGTTGCTCCTAGGGTTGGCTTCATCCAGAAGTTGACATTATGCTGATTGGAGATTTATTTTCAGATTTATTGGTATAGCTGAGGGGATATGTATATGGCAGACTGAGAACATCATATAGAGGGTTTATTTGCTGCTACAGTGTCGTGAACAGTGCACTGCAGTGCACGTGAACAGTGCACGTGAACAGTGCGCTACAGTAGTTCGAATTCTATAGAAGGAAATTTAGAAAGGTGAACAGCTATATATATTTGACAAGGGATTTGCATATGAGGAGAATTAAACCAATATATCAAGGCAGCCATTGAAATTCCAGGTTTTCTATCTATGGTCATTGTATTAGAAAATCATTACTTCATTGCATCATTTGCTATTATGATTATATCATGAAATACTTGGAGGTTGCATATGTTTAATGGAGATATAAGTTGCATATTTCACATTCATGGTGACATTCAACATTGATCAGCCACTTAGCTTTCATGCCAACTGTTTGCTTAAATGCCTAATGGCTGTAGGTATACTTTGGGATGCATGACAAGTGTTTGTCTTAATGTCAACTAGCTGTACTAGTTAATTTCAGTCATTACATGTGTGTGTAAAGGTCTAAAACAGCTAGCATATCATTTCTATAACAACTTTGCATTGTTAGAAGCTTTCCATAACTTCATTTGCAGCCTACAAACCCAAAGAAGACAAATAAAGAATTCACCACAGTGGCTTCAAACATTGTATGCCAAGTGTTTGACAATATTCCTTGGGGTTCAAATAAGCGAAACAGGGTCAGATTTGCCAAGGGATAGTACAGTTAGTTTATCGTAGTAGTTCCTTGCTGTTTATATCAGATTATGACAACAAATATGATGTATTCCATATCACATATTAGTAATGTTTTATGAAATAACAATCCTCTGAAGTTTGATGCAAATTCAGGGTTTTACAGTGTTCATTCCTAGAAGCCAGTTTTACTGTTTCAATTGATTTGCAAAGTTTTAATTAAAGAAGTTTCAAATAATTTCAAATCTGAAATTTTATTTGGAATGAGACATTACAGTAGTAGAAAGGTGAAAAAGGTGAAGACATCATTAGTTTCATGGAAATAAATAGGCAAGTGGGGGAAGTGCCCCAGTTTACTATTCTTAGTCAATAAGGGAGGGTTAGAGGGGGAGTATCTTTATCTCTTTAAAAAGGAAAACCTGCAAGCAAGTTAGATAATAACCTACAAATTATATAACAACTAACTATGATGATGCATAAAGTAAACGATGACTGATTATGATGAAACATAAGGCAATTTAAAATTGCAAACAACTGTCAATGTAGAGATCAGAATCATAAGTCATAACTAAAGGAATTCCATCATGGCAAGCTAGGATGGGTAACCTGATAGGGTGTGTTAACAACTGTTCTCCCTCAATAGAGCCACACTTGATAGGCTGTCTTATCAACTGTGCTTCCTCAATCAAGCCACACTTGATAGGGTGTCTTATCAACCGTTCTCCCTCAATCAAACCACATTTGATAGGGTTCCTTATCAGCCGTTCTCCCTATTGTAAGTCATATTGATAGGGTGCCTTATCAGCCATTCTCCCTGTTGCAAGTCATATTGATAGGGTGCCTTATTAGCTGTTCTCCCTATTGAAGCCATATTGATAGGGTGCCTTATCAGCCGTTCTCCCCATTCAATCCTTTATAACCATGCTTGATTTCAATAATCAGATATAACACATATACATATTACATCATATTAACCATAATAGGTTACACAGTATTAGCTGGAATTAAGAAGATAACATGCAGTGAATAGTCATAAAGATGATCTGCTATCACTAATAGTATGCAGAGAATATTAACAGAATTATGCACAGAACTTCATACCAGAATATCGTCTTAACTTAATAGTAGCTGCAGATTCGATCTCTTTATTTTGTTCTCTTTCCTCAAGGATTGTTCGATCCGATATTGTTTTCTTATTCCCCCCATAATGGGATGGCAGATTGGACAAAAGCTTTGAAGGAATCCAACACTTTGTAATTAACAAAGCTTGTTGATTACTCATGATATCACTGCGGTGAGATTTCTTTTCTTATTTGATTGTCTTCCTATTGTCTGCTGTTCGATGCCCCTTGGATGATGCTTTTCTAATTCTTAAATATCCCTCAATCTTGTTGTAGGGTTGTGACCCTTAGGCAATTCCCTTCCTCTTCAAGGAATGGTATCTCTTCCACGTGCCTCTTCATTTATTTAATTGCTGTACTCTTTAAAAATCGCTGCCTTAAATCAGTTGCCAATTCTTAATTAATTCTTATTATCATCTACATCTTAGGATTGCTATTTTATCTTAATGCTATCCCTGAACATTGCATTGACAAGTCACTAATCTTCCAAAGTGATACGCTACTTTATTCCAAGCTGTTGTACTTCTTCTACATTGATAGAGGGTGACATGGCATCAAGACTGGGACATGACAGCCCCCACGCATGCCACCAAGAACAAGGGTGTTACTGCCCTTAATAACAGTTCTGATCTGATCTGATCTGATTGATGGTGATCCTACTAGATGCTTTGGATTCCTTTCTTTTATATCATTCAATGTGAGGGAGAGGTCACACCTCTTCATCATATATGCCCTTTGGCAAGAGACACACCCTTTCACCATTAGCACCCTTTGAAAGAGAGCAACTCTTCATTATTTTTGCCCTTTGAAAGGGACACAACCTTTCATAATCAGATCTGCACTTCTTATTTAAATCAGATCTGCACTTTTCATTCCCAAATTATCTCCCCCTTCAAATGAGTTCTCTTCTCCCTTTTATACCTCATATTTGAGGGAGTCACAACTTTTCATTCCATGTCTTTTCATCATTCATTAACTTTAATCAAATTTTAATCATATCTAATTATATTATTTTATATTTTAATTTTATTCTTCTGTATTTTAATTTTACTATTATTAAATCACATTTCAAAGTGGGGACATTACATAGAAAGCTACTTTGAGGCTAATAGATTTCATAGGGGAATTCTAAGTTACCTAGATGTAGCAACAGTGAATGTGCTCTTTGACGGAAGGATTGGGTGCCTCTTTCTCTGGAGAGATGAGGTGCACACATAGAGCATCTCAAGGAAGGAAATTCGTTGTAAGAGACCGATAGATGGTAAATGTAAATGGACATTAGGGATCAAAGGAGGCAATCTTCTTTGAAGAACGCAATACCAAAAAGGACATTTCTTGCAGGATGTAGCAGAATTACCCATAGGCATTAGGTTGTGCAAAAACGAAGCAAGTCTAAAGATGCTCTTGAAAATGAACGGGTTGGATAACAATTTTGTCTTGGACTATACACTAAGGAACCATCCATTTACATTTGATCATATGTTGAAGCATAATCACTTTAACCCTCTTAGCTTGAGCCCAATCACAAGGACCCAATCTAGAGCTCCAAGCCTTAGGACCATATAGTATTGTAGGTTCAATCATTGCATGAAAATGGAACATCTTGGAAATGAACTTGAAGACACTAGCACTCAATACCAACGAGTGAGGTGTATCCCTTGCAAAGACAAGATTGAGAGGCAAGTAGGAAGGAGAGAGTTGTAAATTGAACTTCTGATAAGTATAATTAGTGGTTATCTCCACAGGCCCCACTTGTAGAAGAAATGAAACTTGAAAAGAGCATGCTTGTGGTGTTGAAGACCATGACCTTAATTTTGTTAAGGTTGACCGCAAGTTGGCAAAGATCACAAAACTTTGAAAGTGTATGAAGATGTCTTTGCAAGTTGTTGGCATAATGGAAGATAAGGACCATATCATGAGCAAAGAATACAATAGAAATTACAACATAGTGAAGTAGGAAACCATCATTTGCATGGATACATTGTGTAGGAAAATTCTCAAGCTCATCATTATAGTTACCAAAGAGGGTGAGAGGACAATTCTAATTAACTTGAAGAGTACTCTAACAGTGGATGGTTTTTTTGTCTTCCTCTACCAAGGTTGTAAGCTTCAAATTTATGTTTTTCCTCAAATATTGGCATAGATACACACATTTTTCTTATTTTTGAAGAGGAAAGAGGTGTCATTAGGATGATGTGTGATGGGTCCATACACCAAACATCAAAAGTATTGCCTTAAGCATGTAATTGGAAAACCATACACAAAAAGCATTATAACAATTTAACATGTTATTGTGTAAAGGTTTCTCAATGGTTACTCCAAATGGTCACGAACTTTTAGCTTGCCTTCATCAACTCCCCATTCATTTCTATTCTTTATGCTTACAATTAGACAATCTATGAGATTCATGGAGAGTGTGAAATCAATCCTACTTGGATACTATTTGCAAACATACAAGAACCTTTATAGATTGTTAATTTTTCTTATGATTTATGTGCTTGGCAAATGAATATACTAATGTTATTCACCACACACCCCCATGTTTCCACCTTGTTCGATATAGGATGTGACGTGAATATATAACAATTCTACCGAGGTTGGTAATTGCTAGTATGTGCAAGGATCATGAGGGTGAAGAGGAACATTTGATGAGTCTGCAATCTTAAATTTCAATCCATCATCCCTTGAATACAGTTTTTGTATGAGTATTTACTTACGTCCTTTTTAGTCGCTAGTGGAAGCGTATGAGGACATATAAAAGAGGTGTGGGACATGGTCGACAACATGTAGAGAGGCTTTGGGGTCAAGGAGTTTGAGATCAAGGTTGGTAGATGTTGATGATCATGAGATAGTGGTGATGGTGTGGATGGATGTTAAGGAGGAGGAAGAAGGGTTGAATAAAGGTTGATGAAATAATGGTAGTAATCAAAGATAGACAAAAGGTTTATAAATTCAATTAGAGTAAAATTGAAGATATAACTTAATATTGTAATTGTTGGCAAGCAACATGGGTAACAGCTAATGCCAAGACTACAAATGTTTGAGGTGAAGGTATGTCTTGATGCATTAAAAGGTACTGTATAAGGAATTCAAACATTGCCATCGGAGAACAAACAAACTTAGGCAAGAATTCAAGAGGAAATAAAGCATGGTAGCCATGCACTTCTTGAATTAGTGTGGTCAAAGAGTATGAATGGTGAGAACTTGGGAAAGACCCTATAAAATTTTGAGTGACAAAATGAGAATTTTCAGGAAATAAGCAAAAAATGATTACCTTGCTAAAAATTGAGAAGAATAACAACATTAAGGACCAAGGTTGGAATACATCTTTTATCATTCTTACAGCCATTTCCAATCCAAATGTAAAGCGGCTAAATTTAATTGTCTAGTAATATATATTGGAGGTTAATTGAAATACTAAACTGAAATACTTAGAGGACACTATTCCTAAATATCAAGAAGAGAACAATAAAAAATAGACCTTTTCTATGCTTGCTAATCTCAAAAACTAAATATCAATAGACGTTAAAATAAATCAGGGATGCAATATTAATACCCTACAACAAAACTCTTTAGCTACTCATGACTGAGAGTGATTACTAAAATTCAAGATATAGGGTAAGTTGTGGAGTTGAGGGACCCTATTGGGATTGGCCCAAACTTGGGATGTGAGAGCTGCATTCACTATTCCAAAGTAGTCCTTGCCATAGCACCTACAATGGTTGTTTTTGCTCTAGTAGTAATGCTGATCACACCAGTTTAGTAATGCATTCACTATTCCAAACTAGTCCTTGGGATTAGCACCTACTATGGTTGTTTTTGCTCTAGTAGTAATGCTGATCACACCAATAGCTGAAATGACCATGCAGTCATAGATCCTGAGACCACCCTTTTTCAACACCATGTTCGAGCATCCCTCCCCTTTTTAAACCCTTTGATTGATATCCTGAACTCTCTTTTTGAAGGCGAGCATTGGGTGGTATTGGTCAAGATTTGTCCCCTAGACCATGTTTTCCTGCAACACTTGCTATATGTACATATTTTACTCATAGAGCTTGGAACTACTACAATGAAGCCCCACACATTGCTCAAGATTAGTTGAGGAACACACTTTGCCATTGTGTGTAGGTTGCAATGCCATGAACTTCAACATGAATCCTTTTGCTACAACTAGGCTAGCATCTAGGCTATCAAGTATTACACCAAGGAAGGCAAGAAATTTGACACCATACCTTACCAGAATTAGATTGTTCAAGTTTGCTAAGGAGCTTTGCTTTGCAACATTCTTTTCCACAAAGCATTTGAGGATCAGATTACGAAATTTCAAATTCCTTATCAGGGACCCATATTTTATGATCAACTTCAATCAACTCAGGCAAGCAATTGAACATTTGCTCGCCCTTGCTAATGGGTTAAGGACTTTAGGTTTTATGAAATCTGGCAGCAAATCTGAAAATTTGTAGATTGCACATTAAATTGCTTTCATGAAATTATTTCCAGGAAGAGCTTTTTCAGCATTATGACTGAGATCTGTTGTGACCTTTTCACACATCGCCCCATTGCTGACGGGGACCCCCTCTTTGCCAGCTTTCTGCGTTGTTAGGTTAGGGTTTTGGCTGCTTGGTGGACAATTTTGCGTTTCCCGTGCCCGAGTCTCGGAGTTTTGATCATGCCTAGTGCCGTCTAGGGTTTTTGAAGTTATAGGATCAAGTTTCAAAAGGTTGATATTTTAAATGATCCTAAGTTTTGTCTAAGTGTAGACCTATTGAGCGTTAACGTGTTTTTAAACACGTGCATCAGTGATTTTAAAGTGCCAAGATATACAGACCTTTTGGAGTTGTTTTGTCGCTCCTAAGGTATTATTTAAGTTGCTTTCGCACTTTATTCCAATATTTTCCTAGCATTTCGCTCATATTTTTGGAAAATTAGCCTAAGTCCAGTATAAATTTAATGTTTCTAAGTGATTTTGAGTGGTTAAAATGATAAAATCCTAAGGGAAATTCATATTCCAAGGGTTAAAGTGTCAAAATCCATGCTAGAGGTGCTTTTCCCCTCACATTCCAGACTACCCAACCCATTCCCCCACTCAAAATCCATACTACACATGGGTTTCCCCTGAAATCCATACTGGCTACTATTTTCCCCCACTGTTTATCCTTACCTGGGTCGAATTTCCCCTGGAAGTGTTAAAATTTGGCTAAGTGTCAGGATTTATCCAGACTGCCATCGATTTTTCACCAGGAGTGCGTACTGGAGTGCGAGGATAATTCCATGCCTGGGTCGATTTTCCACCAGGATTTTTGTGACAACTAAGTGAGGATTTTTGTCCGGATTTCCATCCAGACAGAGGTCGAATTTCCCTTGAGAGCATTTGTAAGGATTTTTGTCCAGATTTTCATCCAGACAGGGATCGATTTTCCACTGGGAATATTTTGAAGAGTTTTGAGTCCGGATTTTCATCCAGACTGAGGTCGAAATTCCACCAGGGAGGTTTTTTCCAAGTTAAGTGAGTTTTGAGTGTGGATTTTTGTCTAGACTAATATTGAATTTCCCCTGGGGGGTGATTTTTTGCAAATTGAGTGCATTTTTGTCTGGATTTTTGTCCAAACTCACATCGAATTTCCCCTGGGAGGGTTTTTGTGTGCATTTTGATGAAATTGAGCATGGATTTTTATCCAAGCATGGGTTAAATTTCCCTTATGGGGTAAATTTTGACATTTTAATGATTTTTGAAGGGATTTTTCAATCCCAACCTATATCGAATTTCCCCTAGGAGGCTTCTTTTGGATTTAATTTGCAATATTTTAATAAATAAGCCCCATTTAATTGCTTTTAAATAATTATTAATGATTATTTAAATTTTAAAAGCAAATTTAATATCTTGCAATAATTATTTAATGTTTGAACCTTCTAGAAGCAAGTTAGGTTTTCACCAAGCAAGTATTTATACAAGTGTTTTATCCCACATTGCTTGTGTGGTGAAAGAGAGAGGTGAAAGCAAATATATGTAAGGAGACTTAGCATTATTTTATTATTATTTCTACCAGGTGTCTCCATGAAAGCGATTTTTTTCTCCAAGTTGGGCGAATTTTTTAGCAAGGCGTTTTTGTGAAGTGTGGGATTGAGGATTTATTTTCCTCCATTTTTTCCAGCTTGCTGATCTATTCCTCTTGGTTGCCATTAAAGACCAGTTTCAAAATTTCGATTTTGCTAAGTTTGGCGATTTTTTCAAACTTTAGCATTTTTTAGTGAAAATTGACAATTTCATGTTTGGAGACTTGGGTGATTTTTCCTCCACCATTTTTGCTTGCTGTTCAGACCTTCATTATTGCAGATTGCTGCCATTAACAACATTTTTCAGAATTCCGAAAATTTTGATTTTTGCTAAGGCAATTTTTTGTGTTTGGGGTATCCAATCCCAACTTGGGCGATTTTTCAGATTGCTGCCATCCTTGCTACTGCAGATCAAAGCTGCCATTGACATCATCTTCAGATTTCAGTTTGGCGCCATACTTGGGAAAAATTCGATTTTGCTAAGGAAGTGATTTGGTGCCACATTTTGATGATTTTCGTGCATTCTTGTTGGCTGCCATCATTTCCAGCCTGCTGATTCGCTTCAGATCTGAGGTTTGCTTCAGATTTTGACCTCCATTAATGGCTGCCATTAATTTTCAGAAAGTTTTATTGCCCAGCCAATTCCAACTTAAACATTTAGCATTTGGAGGTGTTCTATGGAGTTTTCTGTGCATTTTTTAGACCATTTTATTGCTATTGCAGGTCTGAAACTCCATTGTTAGGCGGTTGTCCTTAGAAATTTTCATTTCCAGCCACCTAACCAATTTTGGCGAATTTGCTTGGGGCCGTTTCTTTAGCAATTTTTCATCATTTTCAAGGATTTAAACCACTTTGCAAGGTGCTAGTAAGTCTGAAGTATTCGATTTTCAGACTTGTCCTTAGAAAGCTAAATTTTACCAAGCATACTTACATTTAGAAAATGATTGTTTTGATCATTAAAACTGTTTTTTATTGATTTTATGCACATTTATGAAGATTACAACATGTTTTAAAAGTCTGATTTTCAGGTTGTCTTCAAAATTTTGACCTCCATTGTTGACCGCGGAAGGTGTCTTCAGACATTGATTGTGTGAAAACACAACCTTTCACACCTTTCCTTAGTCATCATCAATCCGGTATACTCCTTTGCATTTAGCTTGCATATTTTCTAAGCATAAGGAGGTATTAAATGAATTTTATGGAAGGCTTCCATGCCTTAGTGTTGTCACACTTTGAACTTAACTGCTAAAATTTACTAAGTGGATGGATTATTTTTTTGACTCCATGCTCTAAATTAGCTAAATCTTTAGAAAGTCAGGAATTTTATTACGAATATTTTCTTAAGTCTAACTTTGAGCTTCGTACAGGTGCGATGTCAAAGTTGGGATACAAGGAAAGGAAAGAACTGCTGAAGATGCTGGAGATTGGATTTTATCCAGAGTTTAAGATTTCATCCAGATGGAAGGAGATCGCTGATACAAACATGCATTTCGTGGACTTCTACCAGATGCAGCGTCGGATGTTCGGAGTCAGAGATCAAGTTCCTTCCCTAGCATATGCGAATATTATGAAGAGTGGCATTTTCCATGCCGCTGGATTTCCACAGTCCATACAGTGCAGTGAGCTTATCCTGGAATGTGCACGATGTTACGATCCGCTCACGAGAATGATCAAGAGTCCTAAAGGCGTTGTCATCGCCTACCTTGCTGAGGATGCCATTACTGAGGTGTTCGGAATTCCACGCAGAACAGACATGAAGGATGTGACCAAGGAGGATTATGCAGAAAGATACACGAAGAAGATGGGTGTATGCAAGAATTTAATTGACAAAGAGTGGATGATTGAGCCTAGGTCTCATCATTCCAAGGCTCCCAAGACACTTATGTGCATAGATGGAATATAGTGATTTAATATTTCTACTCAACAGAGTGATGGGGATGCCGCAGGGAGCAATATTTGATGGATGGATGTTCTACCTCATCCAGGATTGTCTGAGAGGAACACTAATGAATTGGTCCAAAGATTATAAGTGACAATCTGGATTTTCAGTTGAGGAATGTAGAGCGGTCCAAGTCATTCGCCATGACTTTTTACCTGGTGTACTTGCTTGCACGATTTGTTTCATACAGAGGATTAATATGCAAAGGTGAAGTCGGGAATGGGCAAGGACAATTCAAGAGTTATGAATGCTACCCCCAACTGAGCATGCATAGAATTGAAGACCCTAAGAGAGTGAATGGTGCATTCACTATGTACATCACACGGATGCTTCAAGGCAGAATCCACAGAAGATTGTCCAAGGAGGCAACAGAGTTAATAGAAAAATATGGATTATGGTATATACAGTTTCCCACTTTCATATACCTCAGGATTCATGGGTTTCAATCTGAACCCTACAGACTTCCTAGGTATCCAACCGATAGAATGATATTGTTGGAAGTGGTGAGACAACTTCAAGAGTTCGATGTTATCTAGAGAGAGAAGCACAGGACAGGAATGACATTCCCTATTTCAGTTGGGAAGACGTCAGAGGTTTGCCAATCCGCCATAGCCACCAGCACTGCGAGTGAGGAGCTTGCATTCTATCGATTTGCTACCTATAAGAAGAGAGAAAGATTCGATCCAGACAAGAAGGTCAGAAGGATCAGAGGAGAGAAGTTCACTCATAAGATTGACATAGAAGATTATTGGGCTAACCTGATGGACGAGCAAACAGTGAAGAGAAGAATGTGGTCCAGAATGTCAGTGGATTTCATGAGGAAGTGTGGACTTTTCCTCATTCCTGATCAGGTATTAGATGATAGAGATCATACACATCCACAGTATGAGAGTGAAATGAAGAAGGCAATCCTATTGCCAAATTGGTCAGAGTCAGAAGAGATTGACCTGAATATATTGATGAGAGAGGTCTTGAATTTCTCCCGCCTATTGGTGGATATACAGATGAATAAGTTAGTTGACATGGGTGTTCCCTTCACTTATGAAAGGATGAAGCCGAAAGAGTCTACTTCCAAGGATGATCAGAGGACTGTCAGTGATGTCAGGATTCATGCAGACGAAGAGAGTCAAGCTCCCAAGAGAAGGAAGAACACGCTAGGAGAAGTCAAGGCCAGAGGGAAGAAGATTGAGGATGTGAAGAAGAAACAGAAGACTATCATTCCACTTATCATTCCTTCACCCCCTCCCAGTGTCTCATCAATCGAAGTGATTGAAGTAACAGAATAGAATAAGGAGACTCAGCAGTGTTCCAACACAGTGATACTACCAGAGAATATTCAGGAATTCCATGCCATAGCAACATCTGCACCTCCTGATGAGAATAATGATCAGCTGGAATCCCCTACTGTCCTTTTGGAAGTTAGTTTGGGAAATGAGGTATATGATTGGACCAGGGATAATCCTAATGACAATGATGATGTTATTTCAGCATTGAAAGGACTTGATCGAGAAGTATGTCTCGATGATGGTATGGAGATGGCCGCTATTCCTGAATGGTTGATGAGAAGTATGGAGAAAAGTAAACAAATGATAGAGGTACAACTTATTGATGATATTGATGACTACCTAGCTAGGAGTGCTAAGGAGCCCGAGAGAGCGGAGATTTTGTCACACATAGCTAGAGATGAGACAAGAATGCGGATTGCTGTTCCTATTGCAGGCGTGACAACGAACATTGCTACTCCTATGGATTTCCAGATCACTTCAATTGCCCTTGGTCGTACATCCAGAGAACAGGAATTCCAGGAGATTGGTGACAACCTCCAGGCAATCAATGCAAGGTTAGACAGAGCGGTTGCAGAAAATGAAAGGTACAAAGAAGAAAATATTAGACTCAGAGACTATATTGCAAGGACAAGGCGTGGAGATCCCACCCTTATTTCCCCTATTGCAGTTGACCATGGAATACATTCACACTGCGAGGTAGCGAGAGGTACACACTCAGAGGTGGAGAAATGGATTGAAAGCACAAGAAAGCAGGCAGATGATTTCCTTACTCAGTTTGTTCATGCATATGATAGGACAACAGGGTTTATATTCAAAATCCAGTATTTTGAGGGAGTTTGGGAAGAATTCCGACCTATCCAAGACAAGACTATTCCACACCTCCAGACATTGAAGAAGATTCCTAGTTCCACCTTGGTCAGCGAATACATTGTGCACAGTGGAGACAGATATGATTTCCATGGCTGGTATTGTTCACTAGCCGTGAAGAAATCAACTTATGAGAACGCCCAATCAAGTTGTATGGAGATGGAAGAATTAATTCAGGACATTCAGATGAAGATCCTTGCCTCGATTGAGGAATTATTGGGTGTCGATGTTAGTGATGCTAGTGGTTTACACTTAGCCGAATTAAGAGACAAGATGAAATTTATGTTCATAGTTCGCAGAAGCTCATGCCAGAATGGGAGAACACTTTGAATGCTTGCTCGGATTCATTGGACGTGATTGATTTACAATAGGATACCTTGCCTAGCATTTCCATGGAGGAGTTAGATTCAGTATTGGCTAGATTCTTGGAGTATGCTAGGAGAGAGAGAGATATAGGGAAGAATCTTATAGAAGATTCCCTATATGATGACTAGGTATCTTTTCATTGGGCCATATGTTGGTGGCACCATTTTTGATGTAACCCTAATTAGGGCAATTCTAGGGTTTTGTTGGCATGATCTCGGCCATTGATCTTAGATCAATCTGGGCCATCCATTTTGTAAGAGACTCTATATATGCCCCTTTGTCTCTCATTTGTAAGGGAGAGTTTTTGCAGAATTGTTGGTATATGCTACAGCTATTTGAATCCTAATCATTGTTCAATTGTTGGTGATTTTGCTCTTCAAGTGTTGTATTTGCATTCATGGCTCTCAATTCCTCCAAGTTAGATTAGAATTTAGATTAGAATTTATTTTCATGTATGTTAGATTGAGTGGAAGATTTGTTGAATTTATTTGTGTGGAATCCTTAATCCATACAACTAGCCTCTTGCCGCTGGTAAGTGCGCCTTGTGTGGTCAACTAGAATTTAAGTAAGCACAACTTCAACTATTACTCGTTCGTTGACAAGCATCAACTTGGATGGTGTCAATGTTTAATGGTGATAGCATGAAAATCTTTAAGTATACCTTAGACGATTACACTAAGCTTGTGTCAATACCTGATTGTGAGACCTTGCCTAGTTTGATTTCACTAGATCCATTCATCATTTCCTACATTCCTAGGATTAGAATAGATTTCCTGAACTCTATTCTTTTTCCCCCTTTTTTAAGTAAAAAGTAAATCCAGAGCCATATTGATAAATCTTAAGTTGTCAGCACACCTATTCCGCATCATTCATGATAATCCAAACATTTGCGTAAGCCCCCAAGTGAAACACAACAATTCACATCAACCACTAAACTTACCCACTCGTCAAGACCTGGCATGTAGAAACCTTGGAATCATTTTAGTTGATCTCATTCTTAGCATCTGAGGTGATTTTGTTCAAGGGAGGGTAAATTATCTTGGTAATTTATTCTGTATTGTTATGTGCATAAAAAAACACATCAACAAGATCACAATGCCTTTGGCCACCATCTCTCTCACATCCCTTGCATTCAGGTTGTCCCATATCCCATAGTGATGCTTTGCAGAGCAGAAATTCAGATTTGAAGAAGCAAAAGAAGAGAACTAATAAGGTAAATTTTGATTGGAGGCTGTCATGATTCATAACAATGAATATAATAGTTGCATTCTTAAATTCTTTATTGCCTCATTGCAAATGAATTGTTTGGAGAGACAAGCCACAAGGGTTATTGTGTATGAGGTTGGGGAATTGATTTGTGTGAGATGACAACCCCTTCAAATCAAACAAATGTCATTCCAAGTTTTTATCAAGGGAGCTTTACAGCACAACAAAAGCCAAATTTCCTAGGCGTGGCAATGATCAGGGCACTCATTTTTATTGCTGTTGGAAGTCCCTCCTATCCTTGTTCTAAGAAATAATCATGCCTATATAATATTGGATGGTGGAAGTACCAAATTGGCAAGTATGTTGGTAACCTTGTTGGCCACAGGGAACTTGAGCTTGTAAAGGGCTAAAGGACTTGAAGAGCCTTACTGAAAATCAAAGTTGCATGGACAAGGATACAGATACAAATACAAGTACGGTATCGAACATGGATACGACCATTTTTTAAGACCCCCAATATGGATACGACTGGATACAACATTTATAAAAAATACACACATATATTTAACACAATTTTCTAAGTTGTTAGAGGAGATTTTCATTACTTCAAAAGCAATATAGACACTGAAATAGAAAAACATATCATTTGTCTTCCTCATTTAACAATTTATAATATGCAAAAATAGTAGAGTTGCATTGGAAGTTAACCCCAAAAAATGGGTCACTGAAATAGAAAAACATATCATTTGTCTTTCTCATTTGGTGTATAGGTTTCTTTTATACCATTTTTTTAAAAAATTGCCTGAATGATTTAAAAAAAATTAAATTTAGGAAGATTTATGTCAAATTTTAAAAAAATCAAATCACATAGTATTTGGCATGGTTGGAAAATCAAGGTTTTTTGGGCATGCGTGGGTATAGTATCTGATGTGTATTCGTGCCGTATCGGATACGTATCCGTTTTGGATTGGGGATACACGCGTCTAGGGAGGGACAAAGGAGTATCTGACTACTCTGTTGAAAATCAATCACATGCTCCAATTTGAGATAAAAAACAAACTTAAGGCAAATAATGATTAATAGGAGGTTTGGGTCACTCTTTATCTCCAAGAGTTTCATGTTTTTGGATCTTGTTATTTTTAGGGCTATAATTGATGTCATCGCCTCTGCTTTGTTTATGGAAGCTATAGAGACTCTGTTGTTGTGTAGCTAGGCCAGATCCCTTCTAGGGCCGGCCTAGTGCACAAAATGCCAAGTGGCCTGTAGGCCTTGGCATTTGGATATCTCAGTTGAATGAGTCTAATTTGGGGCTCACCCTATTTGGGCGAACCACTTGTGTGTAACTTATGATTAAGTTAAATGTAACTTGTAACTAAGGGAGACTCATATGTAACTTGTAATAAATAGTTTCGACCCTATCGTTGGCGCCAAAAGTATATGGCCGACTTGAGGTCTATTAGGAGGTATTGATTCATATATATGCAAGGTTATGATTGCATCAATAGCGATGAATTCAATAACATGAAGGACATGTAGTGTGCTCGGGGGTGACGATAAGAGCTTATCGTCTTTGGTTGGAAGGCAACAGATTTGATGTTTTCCTATGGTTAACGAGCTTTTCCATAAAATCAACATGGTATTAGAGCGGGTTCCTTCTATAGAGTCTAACCGTTTGAAGGAAGATCCCGTGTTTTTGAGGGAGTTCAATACACCACACAGAGGAGAGGCAAGGGGAAAACCAAAACTAGAGTAGAAAGAATAATTTTATGGTCAAGCGAGGAAACATGGCGGAAGCACTGATACTGCGCGACACAATGGAGGGGCACTCAGACTAGGTCACGGCCATTGCGATGCCCCTCGACAATTCGGACATGATTGTGTCTGCCTCACTTGACAAAACCATCCTACTGTGGTAGCTGACCAAAGACACGACCTATGGCATGCCGAGGCGTCGCCTCATGGGCCACTCTCACTTCGTACAGGATGTGGTGATCTCATTAGATGGGCAGTTCGCTTTGTCGGGGTCGTGAGATGGTGAGTTGAGGCTCTGGGATCTCAACACTGGCCTCACCACTTGGCACTTCGTGGGGCACTCCAAGGATGTCCTCTGTGTGGCCTTCTCCATTGACAATCGTCAGATTGTGTCCGCCTCACGTGACTGCACAATCAAACTGTGGAACACTCTGGGCGAGTGCAAGTACACGATCCAACATTCTATATACGAATTCTTGATTCGGGAAGGAGAATGAAATATTTGGATTCATGGAAGGCCTTGGTAGTTTTAGCAGTTTTAGAATTATTATCAGGAAGAGTAGTAGTTGAATGCGTGGTGAAGGAGGCATTCAGACACGATCCAGGGCACTCGCAGTTGCATCACAGTGCCTTCCAAGATATCTCCGACCTGAGGTCCGAAGTGCACGAAATGCTTCATTCTTCCATAGCTAAGGTTCCTTTTTGGGTTCCACTTGAAATAAATATTGTGCTGGTTGGATTCAATGGTGATGGTGGCTATAGGTACTCTTTATGAAACAGAGCTTTCCATCACACCATCCTGCATGTTTGGAGACTGCTTTACCATTGGACATTGAGCATGATCTTCATTATAATGTTATTGCTGGACAACCAGAGCTGATAGCTTTGGAGCAAGCGGTGAGGAGTGCAATCGTACCTACAGGTTCAACAAGGCAGAATGTGTATGGAAAAGAAGTACCACTACTAGAGATTGAAGCAAAAACCATTGAGCCAATTTTTCAAAGACTTTACACCTAGTTGTTTGGTGTTGAAGAAGATTATTCTACTGCAGAGATCAATGGGCCAGTGCCAAATGCAATCTTCATTCTAAATTTCGACAAAATTGAAAGACTTACCACTGAGCAAATGATGCAGCAAGAGGGGAATTATATTTATTGGTATCGTTATAATGGAGGAGGAGCATCACAAATGTGGTTGAGCTTAGGTAGATATGCTGTCATAGACCTTTCTACAGGTCCATGCACATATGGAAAGATGGAAACAAAGGAAAGTAGTGTAAGTTACAGAACAGTTCAAGGTTGTTAAATATACTTTTTCAAGAGGTCAAGATCCTATTAATGCAAGTTCCACGCATGAACTAGTTACTGAACAACTCTCGGCTCTTATATCTATAATTATCGAGCATGTTATAGCTACAGATGTCCGGTTTGAGATTGTTGATTTGGCCATACAGATACTTGTTCCTGTAATAATATTACAAAACCATAATCATTACAATCTCTTTGAAAGAGGCCATAATTATGGCATCGATATGCCTGCCATTGAGACAGAGGTCTAATCAAAGATTGCATTCAAGGAAGGAAGATTGCTTGCATTTCTTCGCAGAGGAAGAATCAGCATTCAGAGGGAGTTTGACTTATCGTCAGAAGTAACCTTGGACCAAGAGATCAGAAGGTTGATATCTGCTTCAGAGGGAGCTTGGCATTTTCAGCTTCAGAGGGAGCTTGACATTTCAGCTTCAGAGGGAGCCACGGTATCATGAAGATTTGGTTAATGCATTTTTCTCTGTGATGGAGAAATTTTAGGTGAAATCCCTTGTTAATGAGTTATTCTCTGTGAGGGAGAAGTTTGAGGTGCAATCCCTTGTTAATGAGTTCTTCTCTGTGAGGGAGAAATTCGAGGTGCAATCCCTTGGTGATGCATTCTTCTCTGGGAGAAGTTTGAGGTTAAAGCCCTCTTTCCATCCTTTGCGAGTAGGTATGGTGGATCCACCCTCTGCGAGTAGGCATGGTGGAGATGCATTCTCCTCTGGGAGAAGTCTGAGGTTAGAGCCCTCGTTCCACCCTCTGCGAGTAGGCATGGTGGTAATGCACCCTTCTCTGGGAGAATTTTGAGGTGAAAGCCCTCTTCCACCCTCTGTGAGTAGGCATGGTGAGCCCACCCTCTGCGAGTAGGTATGGTGGGTATTATGGAAGAAATTCCATGATGTGCTTGTTCACCCTCTTGGAGTAGCTATGGTGAACGTATTATTCATGGGAGTAACCATGGTGGTAGTCACTAGGTGACTTGGTTATTGAAGGAATCCTCCCTAGCTAAGAGGGAGTGTTGTTGTGTAGCTAGGTCGGACCCCTTCTAGGGCCGACCTAGTGCACAAAATGCCAAGTGGCCTGTCGACCTTGGCATTTGGGTATCTCAGTTGTATGAGTCTAATTTGGGGCAGGCCCTATTTGGGCGAACCACTTGTGTGTAACTTATGATTAAGTTAAATGTAACTTGTAACTAAGGGAGACTCATATGTAACTTGTAATATATAGTTTTGATCCTATCCTTGGCGCCAAAAGTATATGGCCGATTTGAGGTCTATTAGGAGGTATTGATTCATATATATGCAAGGTCATGATTGCATCAATAGTGATGAATTCAATAACACGAAGGACATGTAGTGTGCTCGGGGGTGACGATAAGAGCTTATCGTCTATGGTTGGGAAGGCAACAGATCTGATGTTTGCCTGTGGTTAACGAGCACTTCCATTAAATCAACATAATCTTCTAGTATACAGAAATAGCGGTAGCAGTTCCACCTCAAATGCTAACTGATAGAAAATAATATAATTGATCTAAGATATAAAGGCAGATGGTAGAAATATTGAATTACTAAAATATAAAAGTAGAGTCACCATAAGGACTCAATTTTGAGATGCAAATAACCAAACAGTAGAATTCCACAAGTGAGGAACATGACTACCTTCTCCAATTTGACATAATTAGGTTGAAACAACCCCATAACTCTAAGTAGGTAAACTCAACATAAAACAACATATGAAGTAAATTAGTCAAAGGTTGTGCACACCACAAATTAACTACTCTATAACCCAAATACATATTATAAGTAAATGAGTACGGGTGCAACAAAGCATTCTATTGTCTTGTGGGCTATTTGCAAGTAACTCTTGAAATTATTAGAATAATATCTTTCTCTGTGTTATATTAATGGTCATTTAAGTTGTTTCTAATTTTGCCTCTACTTAATGATTGTTTCTTTTAGAAACATCATCTTTGTAACTCTATTTAAAGGAGCTTTGTCTCCTTGATTAATTGAACAACATCGATTCTTTGAAATCCATATGCTTTTGCATTTGTATTATGGTATCAGAGCCTTGGTTATTTTCGAAATAATTTTTCAATTAAAAATTCGTCATGAATTTTTAACAGTTTTTTTTGAAAAATTTCTTTGTTTATTCGAAATTGCTACTTTGGCAGTTCGTTTTGGCTGCAGCTAGTAGGGTTTTCTCGCTATTTTTTGCCCTCTCCCACGACCCGTCTCTCCTGCATTTCGCGCAACCACGCGACGCGTTTTTTTTCCCAGCTGCAGATTTTTTTTCTGCCATTTTTGGACGGAAATCTGCATTTTCGGCTCGGGTTTTGACCCTCCAGATTCAGTCGAAATTTTTTTCTAAGCACAAATTCATGGTGGGTTTTTCGAGATCTCAACTGGGTCGTCATCAGAATTTTTTGGGTGCCTCGATTTTCGAGCCAGCAGATCCAGATTTCGACAGCGGATTCTTTTGGGGTTTTTGGATTTTTCTGGGTAGCCGGAATTTTTTTTCTTGAAATTCGTGCCCACCGTACTTCATTTTTTTGAAGTCTGTACTTGCATCTGCCTCTGTTTCTGCATTCGGATTCGAATTTTTTGAATTCCATGCCAACGCCTCCTCAGTTTTTCGTTTTCCATGCATTGGGAAACGTGCAAGATGGCGTCATTGACCAACTTGATGTTGGAAGGCAGTCAGGTTTTGTGCACTTAGCATCTTCTCGGTGCCTCGTTTTTCGTGCCTCGAAAAGCGTGAAGATGGCTTGTGGGCATCGATGTTTGTTTTGGTTTTTAATATTTTTTTACCTAAAAAAAAAAATCTATTGGGTTTTAATATTTTTTTCCCTTGAAAAAATCTGTGGGTTTTTAAATATTTTTTTTCCTTGTAAAAAAAAAAAATCATGAGGGTTTATGATTTTTTCCTCAAAAATTGTACTTTGCTGCACTCTGTTTTTCGTCACTCCTGGAGTTGTTGTGCGAACATCTGCACTAGTCTCTTATTTGCAGTCTATTTTCGGGCATCTTGCTCATTTGCAATAGTTTGGAGGGTTTGTCGATTTTTTCCTCAAAATCGTGACAGCTGTTCTTGGTGTGTCTCTGGTTACAGGGAGGGACAGTTCTCCAACATCAGGTTGGATGGTTGGTGTTGTTTTGGGTATCTCTAGAAGTTTTGTAGTTTCTGGAGGTTTGGTGGCAGACTCATCTCAAGTGGCAGAGTTAGTGGCAGGCTCTTGTCTTCTGTTGCAACGTGTTCTGAGAAGAAGGGGGCAACCTTCTCTGTTATTTCTCTTGGTAGTTAGAACGATGACCATTAAGGGAGGGTATTAGAATAATATCTTTCTCTTTGTGTTATTAATGGTCATTTAAGTTGTTTCTAATTTCTCCTCTAGTTAATGATTGTTTCTTTTAGAAACATCATCTTTGTAACTCTATTTAAAGGAGCTTCGTCTCCTTGATTAATTGAACAACATCGATTCTTTGAAATCCATATGCTTTTGCATCTGTATTAGAAATTCATGTCAAACTTGCAATGGTTGAGTGATTGCCATATGCTGAGCTGGATGATCATCAGACTCACTTCATTTTAAGTGTTGAATATCAGAGTTTTTGGCTTTAATTTCAAGTTCATAGGCAAAGATAATAATGGTATGAATGAAATGTATGATTTGAAGGGAGACAATAAGTGGTGTTTGAGCATACAGTTTGCAATTGAAGATTAGTTAAAATGGAGATAAAACCTGCTAATATTCTTTAAAGGGAGATGGTTTCTCAACGGCCTATTATATCATGCATTCATTCAGGTTACTTCTATCTCTCCTGCACAACCACTTAGCCCTAAATGGATTTCTATCTTGATCATCTCCTTCAAATTGCTAGTGGCATCATTACTGTCCAGAAAATATTTAATGCCATTGGGCTTGTGGCCTTAGGATTCCACCTAGCAATTGAGGTTTTGTTTTTGCCGTTTATGGATTGAGACAGGTAATTATATTCCTTTAGGGGATTGAATTTGTTGTATTTGTACTTCTAAGGAAGTGGAGATAGAGGATCACTTTGTTTTGGGATGCCTTATCTAGTATGAAATTGAGACTTAGGAGGATTGATTGCTACCTTATTTGGTTATTCGAGTCAGAGTTGCTTTGTCCTTTACCTCCACAAAGAGGTCACTTTCAGGCATTAGGGTAGACTCAGAGGACTATTAGACTAGTTACCTTATTCATCTAACCTATTATAACTGACGGTGATGTGAATATCCTATGTAGGGAATGATAGATTGGTGAAAGCAGACCTCCCTCCAAGAGTGTTCCAAGGTAACTCCTTCCTCTTCTTGTATTGGTCGTTAGTTGATAAAATGTCAATGAATTGTTTAATGTATGACATCTGTTTGTGAATATGCCCATGATCATCAATATTTGTGGGTGCTGTTCTTCATTATTGAATCAATTGTTGAATGTTCAATGTCCCACCAAACTGTTTGACGAAATGTTAGTGAGCTAACATTGGTAGATTTTTAAGTTTGTAACTTTTTGGTTGGGGTATTACAGATCCTTGTTTTCTTAGCATGGATAAAATGATCCATAAATTGAGAGGATATTCCTCACTTAGGCTCACCAACAAAGGATCCTATTGCATAAATCTTAAAACAACTTCCAAATTTAGACTATTCCACCAACAATTGAATACACATTAATGTTTCTGGTTCGTTCAGACCTTAAGGATGCAATGAAATGATATAATAGAGGTGAAAGGAGATAAAAATAAGCCACAAACAACTGAAATGAGCTGCTACTGCTGGAGAAACCATTGAATGGGAGAAAACTCTGTTGGTGTTGGAAATAAGCCACACCCGGACCGACGATGGACTGGTCCAAGAGGGGCCAGTAGCTCAGTGGTAGAGCACTCCAGCAGCATATGGAAGGTCCTAGGTACGAGTCCTAGCTGGTCCATGTCTCAACATGGTATCAGAGCTATAGTTAAAACGAACCTGAGGCTATTCAATTTTGTGGAAAATTCAAGACAAGCATATATTCAACATCACATTTCTCCAAATGGCAAGCACTATCAAATTCGAAGATAGACTCGGAGGAGGCGATGACTTCTCAGCATGGAAGTTCAGAATTAAGATGATTCTAAGAGAAAATAAAGTTGAATCATTTGTAAAAACTGAAACTACAGAACCTGAGACTGAACTTGACAAAGCAACCTGGATAGAGAGAAATGAAAAGGCCATCAAAATCATAGTTGATGGGGTGAGGAATAATATTATGCCCATCATAAGGAAACATGAAATGGCCTACAACATGTTCAAAGCACTTGAAGATGCATTTGAGATATCCAATGCAAGTAGAACCTTGGCTTTAAAGAGAGAAATAAAAGCTCTAACACTTGCAATCAGCCCCTGCAACTCCAAAGCATGCCCTTGTACAATGCAATTTGGAAATATGAACTAAAGAAGGTTACAAAAGGAGCTTTAGAACTCCTTTCTCCTCTAACAAAAATCTATCTCTACTTATTTTAAGAATCCTATGGCTCCCCCATAAACTCCTAAAGATGCCAAGAACGGAAGCTCAACCATCCCTAGAGAATTTGAAAGAAATACTTACCCTTCATATTCCATGTATTGCCAACATGTTAATGAGTTTTCTGCTTTGCCAATAATCCATTTGCTGCTATACGAAGCATTGAGGAGAGCAAATAATAGTTCGTCGAGCCATACAAATGGATAGCTGGAACAAATGGCTTGTTCACCTTCTATATAATTGGAGATCATGCCAAAATTGGCTTACTAGGTGGATTTAAGGCCCACAAATGTCTCAAGGGCTCTTGAAGATGTCCCATCCCATTGTGTTGTATATTTTACCAATATTCATATCATGTCAAACCTCAAGTCAAATCCTTGTTTTTTATTTATACAAATGGTCATATTTCAAAGATTTGCCTTGTTGGTTTGTGTTGTGTTTTGTTGTTTCACTTTGCATCTTTGGAGATAAATAAATATGAATTTAAAGAAAATTCACCAAGGTGAAGAATGAAGGTAAATTAAATGCAAATGAAATTTCAAAGTCAATATATAACCTCAATGCTGAGTGCAAACATAATTGAGGAGACACACCTTACCAAAAGAAGGATATTTCTTGTCAGAGGAATTGGCTAAGGTAGGAGGTTTGAGGTGCCCTTCTATGAAGGAAATTCTGAAATAGCATTTCAATTTTAAGCCTAAAATTGCATTGTCAGATGCACACTTGATAGGGCAGAACTAGATTGACTTGTCATAAGGATTGGTTGCCATTAGTAGGTGCATGCCTATGTAATGAGGAATGACTTTGATTTTTGAAAGGCAAAATTTCATTTAAAGTTGCTCACTTGACAAAGGGAAAATGAACACTCAAAGTTTAAATAAGAAATGCATTGTCAAGTGCACATGTGACAAAGGGAAAGGAATGATCAAGGTTAGTTTTGAAATCACATATATAAGTGCAGACTTGTTTGAAGGAAACAAAAGATGTATATTGTTAAAAATGCACCTCCAAAAGCCGCTTTCTTTTCAATATCAATTTCACATTTTTGTGCACTTGGTCAAGTGAAATACGATTTTCAATGTGCAAATCAGGTTTTGTGCATAGGGGTGCCCTTGTATGAAGAATATAGAGTCTAGAAGGTGCCACTATTAGGTGTGCACTTGACTAAAGGAAATCCAAAAATCAAACTATATGTCCTTAGGTGTGTGCTTGTACAAGAAAGATCTCAAATAAAAAATTGCTAACATATGAGGTCATGTGTGCGCCCATGCAAAGGGAAAGAGATAATTTATGGTTTTTGTATTTAAGTGTACCCCTAATTAAGTTAAAACAAATTCGAATATTAGTTCCAAAATCACAATGCTTAGTTGCCAACTAACCAAACATGATCGAATATTAGTTCAAGTACAAGTTAAACTGCCCATACACATGTGTGTTCTTGGTAATGGGATTTTATTTGCTAATCAACAAATATTTCAATGCATGTCAAGGGGTGGACTTCAACATATATCGTTGCTTTCAAATTTCAAATGGTGACTTTTGCATTTAGAGGTGTGCATGTTGATAAGGGTATTCAAATTCAAAATCTCAATGCTCAAGCATTTGCCTAATGATGGAAACCCTAAGAAAAAAAATTCAGAAGGGGAACCACAATTAAAAGGGGTGCAATTATACAAGGTGGAAGAGGTTCAAATTTTCAAAGGCAGTTTTGTAGTGTTTTAGTGAGTGCTCAACAAAGGTGAGACCACATTTAGACTTGACAAGAAATCCTAGTGAAAAGGGCGCACCTATTAGTAGTAGTAGGCTATATATGAAAAGGAATTTGCAAATGCCATTCATGGTTGTGGATCAAAGCAAGGAGGTGTCTCTTCATGTACGACAGTTGGGATATTTGAAACTCAAGTAGAGCTCAATATAAATAGAGTAGTGTTGTGACGTTTTCACACATCGCCCCATTGCAAATGGGGACCCCCACTTTTTGCTTTCTAGCGTAGTTGTTTTAGCTTAGCCGTGTAGCTTGGTAGTAGTTTCTTTAGTCTTTAACCTCTTGCTTGTGAGGGGATGCAATGCCTTGTTGTCAGGATGTGATAAAGTCAGGCAGTCTAGCAGCAATCAAGTCTCCCTTTGGATTGATTTGGGGTCCTCTCAGCTCTAAGTGCTTAACTGATAGGTAAGAGTCAAGGTGGTCTTTGGGTAAGGCTTCACAGTGCAACCTTTAGGTTGGGTCAAGGGATGAGTGTTTGGTGTGATGGGTAGTCAAGTGAATAAGTGGACTTCCTCAAGATAGAGCATGGAGGCGAGGAACGCTCAAAGAGAAGATCAATCAACTGAGATGAGTGTTGGATGAGGATCAACCAAGGTCTAGGTGATGATGGAAGAGAACAAATACGTTAAGTCAACCCCAGGAACAAGTTACCCAACTCTTGGTAAAAACATTGAAGTGATCAACCTAGGCAAGCGTTAAAGTGGTTAACTCAAGGTGGAAGTAAGGAACTATTCCTTCACCCCCTCAAATCCATGGCCTAGATCACCTCCTTCCTTGACTCCCTCAAATCCACAAGCATCCTCACACTTTTCCTTGGCACTTCCAAATCCACGGTCCAGGTGGAAGTTGTTCCCTCAATCCCTCAAATGCACGGCCTAGATCACCTCCTTCCTTGACTCCCTCAAATTCACGACCATCCTCACACTTTTCCTTAGCACCTTCAAATCCACGGTCTATGTGGAAGTTGTTCCCTCACTCCTCCAAATCCACAGCCTAGGTGGAGCAATTCCTTTGCATGCCCAAATCCACAGACTTCCATGCTGAAACTCCACTTCCCCTCCAAATCCACAACAGTCTTAATGAGTCTTCCTTGGCACCTCCAAATCTACAACAGTCTTGGTGAAGTGCAGCAAGTTTGTCTACCACTTGGTCGAAACACCAATCAGACCTCTAAAAGGTGAAATCATTTGGTAGAAACCCTAATCAGACTTGAAATTAGCAAAATCAGAACATCATTTCACCCCATTAGGAATGCATATCAGATTAGAAAGTTTGGAAAATGTGTGAAATCTGTCTATATCATAGGTGTTTGATGCTTTCCTTGTTTGTTTTGTAGGCAACTAAGGAAAGAGGATGCTACAAGCATCTCAAGGAACATTGCAGCAAAGGAGGAAAGCTCCCCACAACACTTCAATAATGCAGGAGAGAGGACTTACAATGCAAAGGAGGAGATCAGTATATTCACTTTACAACTTCATCATTGTATTGATAGCATGAAGGAATCATGACAAGGAGGCAAGTCTAGAAATCATTGATAGCAAATCTAGAGATCAACATCAAGGAAGGAACATATGACTATCTTGATTTTCCTTCAGAAATCCAAGAATGCTTGTTAGGATAAGGAGGTAATCTAAGATAGGAGATTCAAGGTGGAGAGTAATGCGAGAGCTAGTTCTTGACATCATAAGGAAGGAGTTTCCATACAAGAGAAAGAGAATGCAAAAGTGATCAAGTTAGAGAGGATGATGCAATTTGGGAATATCTCCCACCATCATCACCTCAGATGCTTGGAAATGTTGAGTAACAAGAGACATTGCCCGAATCAAAAACACTTGTGATGAGTTACAATGAATAAGTTGAGGTGGTGCCTAGTCATCTTCAACCCAATCACATCTTTCCAAGTCAAGGCATTCGGATTCAATGCACTTGACTCATCCAACGAGGAGGATAACTTCCACATGTGGTAGCACAAAGTTCAACAAACCTAATTCATTTAGAGGTGGAGCAAGTGACACATCTCACTTCATCAAATATTGTTTATCTTACCTAACCTCTTCTCTCATTGGTTAAAATTCAAGGATGGACATGTGTCCTACGTAATGCAATTCAATCATTGGTCAAGCGTTAAATGCTATGTAATGGGTGTAGCAAACCCTAATTAGGTTTCTATCTTTCAATTTTGGCCATTGATGTAGATCTGATCCTTTCCATTCAATTGTATATTGAGAGCACTGTAAAAGGCTTGCTCTCCTCATTTGTAAAGGTTAATAGGTGAACAATAGAAGAATAGATGTTAGATAGCAAGCAATTAGCAGTTAGAAGTAGAATAGGAAAAGAAGGTAGAAATTGTTGCCAAGTTTGTAAATAAACATCCTTTTCATTGAAGATATGGTGGAATGTGTTGTTTCTTCTACATATTGCATGATTTCTTGTTGTATCCTCATTTTAGATGAAGTTCATTGATTGTGATGGAGTAATGTACAGATGTTGATAATTCGTTGGTTCATACTATTTGTGATTGGAGGATTTTGAGTTGTAGTGCATAGTTAGCTTGAACATTAAAATGTGCTAAGCTCAATTGTGGATATGTTTGTTCAAGTTGTGCCAGTGTATTGGGTATAAATGATTCATGATATGAAAACCTTTCAATTCCCCTGGAAGATTGTGTTGGTTTTGTGTAGTTGTTGGCAACATGGCAAAGCAAAGCTTGGTTTAAGGAATGTGTTCATCCAAGCATGATCTAGTGCTATCATTGACCTTAGCAATAGATTAGACTTCTCTAAATCCTCATCCTTTTTATCTTTTTTCCAATCAAGTAAATTCTCATGTTCCAGCTGTATTCAAGCAAGAGTTTAGACAAAATGTAAGTCCTCCTTGTGATTCTAGCTAAATCACATCAACCTTTGAGCTTATCCACACATCAAGACCTGACATTTGGAATCTTGGAGTCACCTCAAGTGATCATATAGTTCAGCTTTTGAGAGTATTTTGTTCAAGAGAGGATAAGATAACTTGGTATTTTATTCTGTGTATGAAGTGCATAAAAACACATCAACAAGTAGACCGACACTTTCAAGTCTAGTCTTTTTGTAGAAGGTCTAATCAATAGTGAGAAGTGTTATTCGTAGGAGGTTTGGGTGCTTGATTTAGAAGAGGATTTGTGCATAAATAAGCCTCCCATCTTCATTGTTTCATACAGAAGAATGCAGGGCAGAACACACCACAGCAGAATTCAAATACCAGCAACTGTCATCAGCAGAGCAGAATGCTAAAAGTACAAGAGAATGCTAAAATCAAATTGGGACACAAACCAGCAGAAGGCAAACAACATAACAGGAGTTTGGTGACCAGCAAACCAGAGTTTATCATCTTTTCAGTAGCGTTTTTGGTATCAGATCTTATTGTTTAATGGCAATTTTTACCTCCATCATTGCAAATTATTAATTTCATGTGCTTCATTAAATTTCAGCAACAAAATAAGTAGCATTCACACTTGGTTCATTGAATAGTAATATTATTGTTGATGTAGAATTAATTACTCATTCAATAGAATTTAGCAATGCTTATTATGCTTCTAAATTGCTATTGAATTTTTTTGTATTAGTTGTTATGCTAAGGCAGATGAAATTGCTTTTAGCAAGTTTGCAAGCTTTGTATTGATTCCTTGATTCAATCTACCAAATCTTTTATGTCCTTGTTGTTAAACCTATTCAAATCCTTATGTGTACTTGCATTGTTTAAATTTTGCTTTTAATTGAACAACATAAGCATGTAGTAATCGTAGGGTTTTCTTTTGGTCAAAAGCATAAAATCTTTTGCCTTGCATCAAAGAGCATATTAACCTTTTTCCCTATGTGAACCCAAAACGACACACTTGAGTTCTATTTAGCATGAGCATGAAC
The DNA here is from genome assembly GCF_030272615.1 of Cryptomeria japonica. Taxonomy (NCBI): domain Eukaryota; kingdom Viridiplantae; phylum Streptophyta; class Pinopsida; order Cupressales; family Cupressaceae; genus Cryptomeria; species Cryptomeria japonica. The sequence continues at coordinate 592,480,835 of NC_081415.1, read as the reverse complement.
GTCTTAGAAAACACTATATGGATTGTAAATAGCAGATACATATCATTTAGACTAGGTTAGTTTTGGTTTACAAGGAGCCTCCCCTTCTAATTCGAATAGCCTATTTTGTTTTATGTTGCACTGGAATATGTGAACTAAAATGCTAACAGATCCTAGAAGTTTGCTTGGTTCTATCACATCCTATCACATCAAAAAAATCCTTTGAAAATGGTGAATTCCTGAAGTTAGTGCGTAAGGCTAATAAAAAGACTAAAAATGGCAGTTATGATCTCAATGATCTTTCAAGTTGACCTGACTTTTCAGATCCTAAAGAGAGGGAATACGTGTCTTCTAATTGCCTAACTTTATAATATTTGTTATTATGCCTGAAATATATTTTGGTTTTTTACTAAAGCTAGTGAGTGTTAGGATGATAACTTGTAATGTCTCTACTTTGACATATGATTTAAATTTTAATAATAAATAATAATAATAAAATCAAAATACAAAAGAATAAAAATAAAATTTAATTTAAAATATAAAAGAATATAATTAAATATAATTAAAATTTAATTAAGTTAATGAATGGTCAAAAGACATGAAATGAAAAGTTGCGACTCCCTCAAACATGAGACATAAAAGGGAGAATAGAAAGGAGAAGGGAGCATGTAAGTCAAGGAAAGATTAATGGAAGAAGAAAAGGAATGGGAAGTAGAGAAGGAAGTGGCTGCACTCTTTAAAAAGGGTGCTAGTTGTGAAAGGTTGTGTCTCTTGCCAAAAGGCATATTTAATGAAGAGGTGCGGCCTCTCCCTCACATTGGGAGATATAAAAGGAAGAACGTTCATTTTAGGAAGGGATCCAAGGGAGATCAGTTTGGAGAATAATATATTATTCTCAAAGGCAGCAATGAAAAGTGGTGACTCAATTCTCATGAAAGGTGGTGCTTCAATCCCAATGAAAGGTGGTGACTCTTTCACCAATAAAGTATAAAGGAAAGATCATAGACTTTTGTTTAGACAAGATCTGAGTACAAAGGGTACTGCCTTTGGGCTTAGAAAGGATGGATTTCTAGGGCATCCTATTGTGAATGCTCCTCATGCTCTGTATCATGGTAAATGAGTGCATTAAGAAAGCTCAATCATGGAAGTAGGATAGAAGTGGCAAGATTGAGGGGAACGATTATAGGACACCTCACTAGGTACTCAACCTCATATGGATGGCACAGGCCACATGAGCCCAAGAGAGGGATAAGGTTGGCCCTTGGGCCTAGTGTAGAGGATCTCTAGGGCACCCTATTGAGTCATCCTATCTTAGCCCTTCTATGGTTGATTCTTCTCAAATTGGTTTAAGCAATCTTGTGATTAGATCTATATTTCTAACATATATTTGCTGCTTTCTAATTAAAGAGATCTATTTTATGAATTATGATTATGAATAATCCCTAACTTGTTTGCAGGGTCTCAATCAAAGTGAAAAGGTATTCTCTAACCCCACTTGTTTATTTGGAAATTGAGAATTAGGGCAAATTTAGGGCATGGCCAATTAGGGGACATTACATAGCTAGATTCTTCTTTGCTGTTCTTCACACAGCTGTCCTGAGGATATCATGGATGAGATTGCTCTTCTCCAATTATTATAAAGTTAAAACTATTCTTTATAATTTAAGTTTTTATTTGAATAATATTATGTTTTGAGATTCATACCTTAGACACTTTTGGATTATATCCAATTAAAATGGTTTTCTGATGTCCTATGACCTATCTGATGCTTTCCATTTTAAAATCCTATTCGATGATTTATCCTTGTCCATTTTTTTCATCTTTGTGTGGATCACAATTAGGCATTCATCACTTTTCTAATTTCTTCCACACTTATATTCTAATTACTTGTAGTCATTGTCATACCTGTTTATTAGAAGACAATAGAAATACCTGTGTTATTTTTCCCTCACAATAGAAGAGGGTCAAATAAGTGTAGAATGTTCTTCTGCATGTTTAAAATAGTTTTTTATCCATTTGTTTATTGATTTGGTTTGAGTGGATTGATTTTCTTTCTCATTAATAAAGTTGTGGAGAAGAATCAGTAGCTACTCTGTTATGGTGGAAAGGTTTTCAATTTTTATAAACAGTTTGATAACTGTAAAATTTCAAATCTCATTTTAGAAATAACAAGTCTCACCTGCACAGGCCTCAAAAAATATCTATACAAAGCTGCTCTTGTTTGGTCATTCCTGTTCTCAAGAGGTGCTATTAGAAGGAGAGCCTCAGAAGGAATTTGCTCGTTCATTACCATTTTTCATGGAGTTTTCTGAGGTTGTATGTCGCATGAGGGCAGTGCTAAACAATCTGGTGAGACAAGTTGATTCCATCTACTCGAAAGAAACCAAAAACAACAAATTATGCACCTCTTTCAATAGCATCCATATTCCAAGCGTTTTTTCATCCTTGGCTGATGGTCTTACAGTTTTTCTTATTGTGGATGAGATTATGGCCAGAAATGCCTGCATAAAACATTATGCATCACTGTTTATGAGGTAAATTCCTAATTGTCTTTAGCTGTATAATGAATTTAATGTATATAGGAGCCTGTAATGATGTTCTCCTGGTGGATAGAGGAAATTATGCTCATTATGCAATATTTAGTTATTATTAATTGGCAGGAATGGTGAATCACTTATAAGTTAGTAGGAGGCAGTTTGTGTCATGTCAATATATTGGTAAACGATAGTAACAGTAAATTACATAATTGTGATGAACAGAATTTAATAATAACAGCTTGACCATAACGTTTAGCAATTATTAATAATGGCTTTATCAGCATTATTGTTAAAAGAAACATGTCTTTATGAGATTTCATTAAAATAACACTTTATATAATCTGTAATTTTTTTTACTGGTTTAGATTGTAGCTATAATAACTCAGCCTGAATTGATTTTCTAATTTGAGACATAGTCATTAAATAGATTTATCATAGGCAAAATATCCTAAGATTCCTACAAATGTTGGTGAACAATAGATATGCTGCTTGCTATATAAGCAGAAAGTAATGGTTTCTCATTTCCAATTTGTGTTGTTGGAATTAGTCAATTTTAGGTGACAAGCTTCTTAGATAAAAGCAGTACTGATAAATAAAGCACAACTTATTTTTATTCAACAATTGATATACATTATTCTGAAATATACATGCCTCCTTCTTCCTTTGTTCAAGTTTCACTGTGAAAATAGCATGATTGATGTTATCTGCCTGCAGAAACATTAGCAAAGTTGAGATAGCGGTAATACATTTTGTAAATATAAAATAATAAAAGAGAATGTAAATCAATAACAATGGTTATTATTCATTATTGTAACTATTGTAATAAATTATTTTGGTCTGAAAATGAACTTGGGGAGTCATTTGGTGGATATGCTTTGGGAGAAAATTAGAACAATTCTCTGGTTATATGTAAATCCTCTAGGGAAATCCAGTTTTTGTACTTAATGGCATGATTTTGTGATGATGTCACTTTCTTGAATGCTGGAAAATGTATCAGATGGTATGGGAAATCAAAATACTGGATTTGGTAGGAGAGAGAAGATTAGACAATGAGTATTTTGCTTTGTGGTGAAATTTCTGGTTGCAGTAGTGGCAAAAGTGTAACTACTGTGGCAAATTTGTCATTACCGAGGCAAAAACACAATCGTCTCTTTGTTAGAAGCAGCAAAAACACAATCGTCTCTTTGTTAGAAGCGGCAGAAACATCATGGTTGTTTGTGTACATCCAGTGAAATTCTAATTCTCAAATTTTCTTTTCCTTGATGTGATACCAGCCTCTTTGGCTCTGAAATGCATTATAAATCTATATATAGTCCCCTTGAGGGGTGTTTAAATCATTATTTTGGGATGTGTTGAAAGCATTCTTAGTGCTGATATGCGTAGTTTGCATACTGTTGTGACGTTTTCACACATCGCCCCATTGCAAATGGGGACCCATGTCTTTTGCTTTTTTAGGGTTTGTTTTTGGGTCTTTTAGGGTTTTGTTAGTTAGCCTTTGCATTTTGAGTGCTGTCGGGGAGATCAATAGGATAGCAGGTCCTGCTGGAGTGAAGTCCTGATCCTGAAAATTTGGCTAAGTCTGAAAGTCCTGATCCTGAAATTTGGCTAAGTCTGGAATGTCTTGATCCTGAAATTTGACTAAGTCTGGAAATTGAAAAACCTCCAAAAAACTAGATTTTGCTATATAACTCCTGGAGGTCTGAAACCACTCTCAAACATCCTGAAAGTATATATGGAATATAACTTAAAGTATAAGCACTTATACTTAAATGTTATATTCCATAAAAATTATCCTGATGGAGAGTTCAAAAAGTCAAATTTCGCTCCTGTCCTTCACTGAGGATCCAGAGCGAAAAGCGCTCCTGTCCCTCTCCAAGGGTCCAAGGCGAATCGCTCATGTCCCTCACCAAGGGTCCAGAGCGAAAAAGCTTAGTGGAGTCATTCTTGACCTTGTTTGGACAAATTGAGACATCAAAGGCATGAAGGAGGACGTAATCAACCCATTGAAGATAGTTTTGAAAGTTAACAAGGCATAAATGAGCTCATAAAGGCCAGGGCGCTCCTGTCCCTCTCCAAGGGACCAGAGCGATTTTCCCTCAAGGCAAGTTTTTGGCAAAAGGAAGGCAAGTTTCGCGTTTGAGGTGGGTGAAGGAAGACGCAATCGATCCGTTGAAGATAATTTTCGAAGCTAGCAAAACACAAGTGAGCTTATAAATGCAAAATCGCTCCTGTCCCTCTCCCAGGGACCAGGGCGAAAAACACATTAGCTAACCTTCCTCTCCAAATTCGGACGAATCCAAGTCAAGACGCAAGGTCAAAATGATGTTTAAAAGGTTTCACGGAGGAATGAAGTAACAAAGGCCATCAAGTTGATGAAAAATGGCTAGGGCGCTCCTGTCCCTCACCAAGGGACCTGAGCGAAATTTTCAAAATACTTAATTACCTAGCATTGTGAAATACTATTTCTTGCTTCCAGGACTCAAGATGAAGGGGGGAATGATATTCTACGTCTAGAAAGTGATTCAAGGTTGATACGATTAAGGATTTGTGCAATAAACTAAAAGGCGCTCCTGTCCTTCAGTCAAGGACCAAGGCGATATTCATTAAAACAATCATTTCCTTCCAAGACCACGCCAAGGCAAGGTTGTGCAAAGTTAGAAATGCCTTTAAGAAGATGATGAATAAAGAAATTGCCCCAAGAATCAATAATCTTAGGCTCAAATACAAAAATCGCTCCTGTCCTTCACTGGAGGACCAGGGCGAAATCCTTAGAAGAGCTCGTTTTGTCTTGAGAGGGCGAATTGAACATGCATAGGACGAACAATAATGACCATTGCCTACCTCACAACTTGCATTGGCGATTGGAAAGGACAAAAACAAAGGGCAAAAGGCAAAATTGCTCCTGTCCCTCACCAAGGGACCAGGGCGAAAATGGTTCTAAGGAGCATTCATTCCAAAAATTGAATAGATCAAACTCAAGATTTCAAGTAAAATGCCATTTTGGACGTCCAGGATGAAGTGTTGAACGTGAAAAACAAGAATTGCAAGGCTAAAGTGTAAGGGCGCTCCTGTCCCTCTCCCAGGGACCAGAGCGATCTTGTTGATGTCCATTATCTTGCCATGCCTAGGCATCAATATCATCTATGACGCATTAAATGCCAATTTCGATAAAACCTTGAAATATTTTTGAAATTAAATTGACATTTAATAAGTGCGCAAAACATTTAATAATAAATTTATGCCTTTAAAAAATCGAAATTTTAATTATAAAGGCATTTAAAATTAATTATTATTAATTTAAAAATAAAATTGGGGCGCTTGGGGTATTATTTAATGTTTTTTATAAAGTCGGCCTCTTCTTTTATTAAATTTTTATTTATTTTTGGCCTATTTTCCAAGTCGGCCTATGGGAAATTGCAATGGTAAGCGCCTATATAGTGGGGGTATCTTGAGCGATGTTAATCCATCATTCACTCATTCACTCAAGTGCGATTTGGAGAAGAGCAACAAGGTGCGAAATTTGGTCTAGGAAGGAGCGATTTTTGTTGAAGGCCAGAGGTGGAGCGAATTTTCCTCAAGGCGTTGAAGGCTAGAGGTGGTGAAGTTGATAGAAGAAGCACATTTTGAAGACTTCGATCCACATTTTGCCTAGCAAACTTGCTTAATTTTGCATCTTTTCTTAGATTTAGTTCTCAAGTGGAGGTATGGCGAGATTCTCCTAGTCTCAATTTTGAATTTTGAATTTTGAATTTCAAGTGGCTTAGTTAAATTTAGGAAATGATAATTCAAAGATTTATCATGAGGTTTCCTAATTTAAAACTTAAATCCTCTTTCTAATCTATATTTCCACGTTGCAAAACATGTTACTAATTTTGAAATGTTGTGTAGGTATCAAGATGGCGACTCCCAAACTCGAAGGATCTACAAGTCGGAAGGCTCTCATCAAGGAAAATCAAGCAAGGACAAGGATGACCTTCTTTGATCCAGCCTAGCATCGACAAGGATGGCCTTCTTTGGACTAACGTCATCAAGGGCGACTTCTCCAATCCAGTATTCCAAGGCGAGGTACATCATCATCCTGCAAATCAAGGACACAAGAAGTTAGAACAAGGGTTCGTTGAAGAAGCAGATAGTTCCAGATGAATTAATTAAAGCTAGCTTCTCAACAACATCAAGTTGAATATTTACCAAGTTACAAGTGCCAGACGAGGTGGCATCCTAGTCATCACTTCTCCAATCAGTGTGGTCCACCTCAGCATGTCCAGATTCAATGTACCTAACTCATGGAAGGTGGCACAAACTCCGATGTACCTACCCCAGTTATCCATTGGTGGAATTTTCTAGAGAGGACATGTGTCCAAGCAATACAATTTTATCATTGGTCAAGCATTAAATGTTATGTAATGGTTGTAACAAACCCTAATTAGGGTTTTCATTGTTGAATCTTGGCCATTGATCTCGAATTGATCTAAGCCATCGAATTGTATTGAGGGCACTATATAAGCCCTGGCATTTCATTTTGTAAAGGCAGTTAGAGGAGAGTTAGAAGATAGTTGGAAGAGTTAGAATATAGTTGATAGAATAGCAATTAGAGTAGAGTAGAGAGAGAAGGCAAAGATTGTTGCCAAGATGTTGTTGTAAAAGACTTGTAACTTAATTGAAGAAATGGTGAAATTTATGGGTCGATTCGACAATTTGCATGGTCTTTATACTTCTCACGTTTGATTTCATATTATTAGATGAGTGGAAGAAATGTGCTTGATTGATGGTGAAATTCGTATATCCATACTACTAGCAGTTTGTTGATTGCAGACGTGCCTTCGTAGTCAACTGGAATCGTTCAGCTTAAGCCTAACTTCAATTATCGCTTCTTCATTGATATGCATCAACGTGATGGTGTCTATGCCTGCAGTGATGATTTGAACATCATAAAGCTTTCCTTCGAAGATCGCACTAGCCTTGTGGAGATGGTCCTGCGATGTCAAAACAAGACCTCGTTAGAATTTCATCAAAGATCATTCATTGCTCTTACATTCTTAGTGTTAGGATTAGATCCGTTCCTCGCACTCATCTTTTTTTCCTTTTTTTAAAGTCTAAGCTAGTAAGAGCTTGTGTCCCAGCAATATTCAAAGCAGATCAGACGTTCAATCATCAAATGTAAGTCCCCTTGTGATTCCAGCAAATCACATCATACCACAGAGAGCTTATCCACACGTAGAGACCCTACATACAAGAACCTTGGAGTCATCCTGATTGATCCTTTTTCGCGATATCTTCAGCAATCAGAGGCTTTACTCAAGAGAGGATAAGGTACCTTTAGGTATTTTATTCTGTGTTTGATAGTGTACAAAATACACGTCAACACATACTCAGATTGACAGACCAAAAATTATCCTACTTGTGAAAATTTGACAAAAGGCTCAGGAAAACTGGGCAACTTAAAAAAATGCTTAGACAAAAAGTGGGAGTTTTCCAGTCTATAGTCATGTTTTAGGTCACCTTTTTTAGTAAATAGGTGTTTAAGAACATGTTTCCTGTTTAGTCATTTAAGGCACATTTTTCTGTTTCCAGTAATGTTTTTCAGTACACCAACAGCTTCAGGACACGTTTTTAGTGCAACTATTTTTTAGGGCACGTTTTTCTGTCAAGTCACATTTTAGGGCATAAAATTCACTAAAATTCTTGCGCTAATTGAGTTGCAAGTTAACTTATGAATTATTCATTTTGGAAAAAAAAAGCTCATGAGAATTCAGCAACTTGCTTAGATTGCAAACAACACTCATGCACTGTCGAGGGCTGTTTTGGGAGATTCTAGTAGAATTCTCTTAGTGTTTTGAGACTGTCATAGCAGCAGAGGCAGGAGAAGTGACTTAAGAATTCTAGTAGGTTGCTTAGAGCTTGGAAAGAGGTGCAGGAGTTTGCTCCAGCAAGCCAAAGTATTCCCAAAGTAGGGTTCTCTACGTTAAACTTGTCTTCATTCATGGTGTTTGCTTTGTGTTATGTTTCCATTTTTCTTTCTCAGTTAATGCTATTTGAATTCCTTGGTGTTTGATCTCTTTAACAAAAACATCAATCCATTATGTATGAACAAGCATGAGGAGTTGTAATAACCCGAATAGGATATGCACTATAATTCTGACAATAATTTCCTGAATTCTGCTCTAATTCTCTGCATTTTAGTTTTCTGCTTCAAACCCTAGAATTCTGATTTATATTTCTGGTTACAACAAATGTGGACAGCAAACACATATGCCAATAATGATCCTTATGATAATATCTTCAATCAAGAACTCATCCAACCATGCATGCAATAAAAAATGCAAACATTTATATGGAACGAATCTGATTTCAGGATTATTCAGTCTGCAGCTACAGATCAGAAATTCTGAACATGCAATTACATCCAAATACACAGGCCAAACATGCCCAGATACTCAAAAAGCTGCCATTACACATCAAACCTATCAACAGGTTTGTACATATCAGAATGACATAGAATGATGCTTTCTGGCAATATTTCAACCTGGAAAGATACAACTTCAAAACACCATGAATCTCTCCAAACTGAATAATGAAGCGCAATTGTGAATTTTGAGATGAATCTACCAAGTGGGCTGATCTGGGATTTCATCCGAACTGTTGACTTGGTCGTCAGCACCTCCTTTGGGGTTCACGACATGGCTTAACTGCCTCCTGTAGATCTGGGTAAGTTTGGTGTTTGTGACGTTCGTTGATAGCTCGAGCTTTTGGCGCAACGACAAACATACCAACAATTGGTATCAGAGCCTTGGGTAACGGGTTTGAATCCCGAGAGGTCTCCTTCATTCCGTCGGTGCGGAACTCTCAGTCGGTGGTGTGGGGGAGATTGTTGACTTGGTGATCAGCACCTCCTTTGGGGCTCGCGACATGGCTTAACTGCCTTCCGTAAATCTGGGTAAGTCTGGTGTTTGTGACTTTCGTTGATAGCTCGAGCTTTTGACACAACGGCAAACATACCAACACAAACAGCCAAAACCTCTAGGGTTTCCATCCTAGGGTTTACTAAACCTGCAAGCTAAGCTCTCAAGTTCTCAAGGAAAAGTTTCTTTCAAAATAATAAGTCAAGAATAATTCAAATAAATGACTTGCCTTCTCATCCTTATATATCCATGAGTGTACTTTCTAGAAGATTCACTTTATTATTTTATTTTATTTCTTATTTTCCCTTTTCATAAAGTGACTCATTTTATTAATTCCCACTCATATTAAAAAGTCACTTTATAATTAAAATAGGCACAGCCTAATTAATCAAATATTATAACCCAAGGTAACTTAGATTAATAATATCTGATTAATAATTATTCCTTTATTACTCCAATTTAGTCTAAAATAGACTAAATGTCTCAATCGGTGATTATGAGATAAATGGGACATTATAGGAATACCCTCCCAATTTATATATCATCTTTTTTAATAAGTTATTTTGGTCTATAAATGACCACTGGGTGTCTTGGTGGAAACCTTCTGGGATAAATTTAGAGAAGCCCTTTAGGCATTTGTTGTGTGGAATCCTTGAGGGAAATCCTCAAACTATTACAGGTTTGACAAGCTACAATAGGATTTGTGCAAATTTGAAGTATTACTATGCCAGTGAAAAATACAAATGAGGCATATGTTAGTTAGAGGACATTTGAAGCACTATAGGGTGTACAGATTTATTTACTTCCTTATTTTTCCAATGAGTTTCTTTTTGTGGAGTACAATACCACACATAGAGTGTTCTGGTTGGTAGTGGTCTAGTGGATATTGGAACTATGGCTAGCTTTGAAGATATATTTACCATCTAATTTTCTAAAATTGATTCTCCTATGAAGCACAATTGTGATGTCTCTAGGGGAAGAAGACCCTTTCTCACGAATGACTAAATTTTTTCAAAAGGATAATAGTATCTAGTGTCTAGTACCCTTGTTAGATCTTGGGAACTATTGCAAATATTAGCTTATATTATCTTCTAATTACAAAGATGAAAGCTACTGAGATATCCCACCCTGTTTTGGATATTTAATTTCTGATTAATGTTTCTCCTTTTGTTTTTTCTAATTTCTGATTTTTTTGTGTTTTTGAGATATATTGAAATAAATTGCAGGAATTTCAAAGGGAATGCTAGGAAACCTTTCTTAACACTAATAAATAAATTCATTTTCCAAAAACTTAAGAATTTTATTGCTGATTAAATAAAGAACAAGACATGTTCTAATCTAATGCCATCCAGATAACATATAAACAGATTACACAGTACTGCAGGCGGAAATGAAGGTACAACAGCTACTTGGTATGGTACGACCAGGCTGGTACTGCAAACAAGAGATTAATCTGCCTTGAAAATTCCACTGATTATAATTGCCCTTCAACAATTGACAAACCCTTCAAAATCAGATCTGAAAAAACTCACAAAACCATAAAATAGTACATCCAGCCTTGAGAAAGGTATGGCTGGGCTAGTGAATGGTACAACCCTCCAAAATGACCTTCAATCTCTTCCAATCTGCAAACAATCAACTTCCAGATGCTCTATCAACTTTGCAAACTGATTTCAATGATGCAGAAATATAATCTCTAAGTGAGGTTATCAATATAGTGACCTTGGGTGATCTTCCACACTTGCAAACACTGATCCCTCCAACAGTTTCCGTTCTTAGAAAGCCTGAAACTTCACCAACAAACCCTTGCTCTCCAAAAAATTCATGGATTTCCAAAACATGAATGAATTAATTGAGCTCTCAAGAGCCCTTTTATAACCTTATAAACAACCCACATCTTGGATGAAATGAAATGCACCTTTATAATTTCATTTCATCTCAATTAATCATTTAATGTAGTTGGTGCCCCCCTAAAGGCTTAATAAATGACTTTATAATCATTAAAATAACTTATGCAATTAATACTCCTCATATCCCCTTAATATAGTCATTAATTTAATTAATATCATTAAAGTCGAAACTTTAATAAATTAATATTAATCATTAACTCCAATAAATGCCAATATCAGACATTTAATTAATTTTGCCAACTACCTAGTAATAGCCCTGGTACCCTCCAACTGTCCAGATGAATTACTATAAATAGTGTGGAACAAAATTTTCAAGAGACTTACTAAAAATAGTATGTACAAACCAAAGAAACGGGACTCGGACTCGGCTCGGACTCGGACTTCGGACTCGACGTCAGACTCGGTTGGACTCGGGTAAGTGAAAAACTAGAGAAATTTAGAGATTTTTAAAGATTTAAAACTTGTTTTAGGCACCCTTTATTGAATACACCTTAAAGACACAATAACATCATCAAACTTGACTCATTTGATTACATACACAAGTATACATCAATCATATAAGCATAAACGCAAATTGTAGCTGAAGGAAATAACAAACATAGATATATAAATATTGTCAAATGTATACAATATTACAAAACTCATGGAATAAAAAATCCATGTCATCATATGATCATCATCAAATGTTTCATACAAATACCAAAGGTAAATACAACTACAAGCCTATGGCTCAGAGGAGCTTGCACCCTCCGGCCTCGGCCCCCTGCGAAGGCGTCTAAGGTAGTGTTGACGTGTATTTTATACACAATCATACACAGAATAAAATACCTAAAGGCATCTTATCCTCTCTTGAGAAAATAGTCTCTAACTGCTGAAGATTCGCGTAAAGGATCAGTTAGGTAGACTCCAAGGTTCTTTGATGTAGGGTCTCTACGTGTGGACAAGCTCCAGTGGTATGATGTGATTTGCTGGAATCACAAGGGGACTTACATGTGATGATTGAACTTCCGATCTGCTTTGCTGGACACAGGCTCTTACTAACTTAGACTTGGAAAAAATGGAAAAAGGATAAGGGCGAAGAGAAGATCTAATCCTAATACTAAGAATGTAGGAGCAATGATTGATCTTTGACAAAACTCTAACTAGGTCTTGTTTTGACATCAATGGAACATCTACTCAAGGCTAGTGCGATCTTCTAGGGAAGCTTTATGATGTTCAAATCATCACCGCAGGCATAGATACCATCCAAGTTGATGCATATCAATGAAGAGGCGACAAATTGAAATTGAGCTTAAGCTGAACGATTCCAGTCGACTACACAAGGCAAGTTTGCAATCAACAAACTGCTAGTAGTATGGATGTACGAATTCCACCATCAATCAATCACATTCCCTCCATTTATTTAATCATCTACCATCTAAGATTGAAGACTCAACAAGAAACCATGCAAATTGCAAGAAAAACGACATATTTCACCATTACTTCAATGAAAATGGAGTTTGTTTACAATCAATGGCAACAATTTCTTGCCTTGTCCTCCTATTCTACTCTCTAACTACTAACTACTTTCAACTATTTCTAACTATCTCTCTCTAATTCTCTCTAATTATTTTACAAATGAAATGTCTGGGCTTATATAGTGCCCACAATACAATTTGATGGCTTAGATCAATTCAAGATCAATGGCCAAGATTCAACAATGAAAAACCCTAATTAGGGTTTGTTACAACCATTACATAACATTTAATGTTTGACCAATGATAAAATTGTATTGCTTGGACACATGTCCCTTTTAGAAAAATCGACCAATGGATAGCCGGGGTAGGTACATCGGAGTTTGTGCCACCTTCCATGAGTTAAGTACATTGAATCTGGACATGCTGAGATGGACTTCACTGATTGGAGAAGTGATGACTAGGACGCCACCTCATTTGACACTTGTAACTTGGTAGATATTCAACTTGATGTTGTTGAGAAGCTTGCTTTAAATAATCCATCTGGAACTATTTACTTCTTCAACGAGCCCTTTGTTCTAACTCCTTGTGTCCTTGATGTGCAGGAAGATGATGTACCTCGCCTTGGAACACTGGATTGAAAGAGTTCGCCCTTGTCCTGGCTTGATCGTCCCGGCGAAGACCGTCCTGGCGAAGACCGTCCTGGATCCGGCTTGATTTTCCTTGAAGAGACCTCCATTTGATGCCTACACAACATTTCAAAATTAGTAACATGATTTTGCAATACATAACATAAATTAGATAGCAATTTTTTAGGAAACTTAATGATAAGTCCTTTATTAATCATTTCCTAAAAACGACTCTTGAGCTAGGAATTCAAAATTTCAAAATTTCAAAATCTAAGCTATGACGATCAACAATCAAAATCAAAACAATAAATCCATATCGCCATACCTCACTAGAGAGCTAACTCTAGAATGCAAAATGAGGAATTTGCCTAGGCAAAAATCAAAATTTGAAGCCTTTGACTTGATCTTGAAGGATAATGAACGTCCTCTTTATTAATTCGTCACCCTTGGAGTCTTTGATGTGTTCTTCAATGTCCTTGGCAAGTTCGCCTAACTTGAAACTTCAAGTTCGCCTCTCCTTTGGATAGTAGTTTCGCACCACCTTTGATTGAATTCGCTCCTCTTCTTGAATGATAATTTCGCCCTTCCTTTGTATGAAATTCGCTCCTCTTTTGCCTTCTCCAAGTTGCATATGAGAGATGATAAATGATGATGTGAAAATGAAATAAACACCTTCCTTTATAGGCGCTCACCTTCATATTGACCTTAGGCCGACTTTTTGCAAAATATAGCAATTAAAACGATTTTTAAATAAATAATAAAGGCCGACCTCTAAAATACCAAGCGCTCCCTTTTGATTTTTATTAAATTAATAATTAATTATTAAATGCCTTTATTTTTAATTAATAAATTTCGATTTTTTACAAAGGCAAAAATAATTAATAAATACATACCATGCGCTATTTAAATGCTTTTAATTAAATATCGATTTTTTCTAGCATTTAAATAAATTCAAAAAATGCGTTTGAGCGCCAAATTTTGAAGATGAAGGATACGTACCTCATCGCCCTGGTCCCTGACTGAGGGACAGGAGCGATCCATTACCTTGGTCATGATCCTTGCATATTTTACGTCCAAGGTCTTCATTTCTACGTTGAATTTGCCATTTTCCTTGGGATCTTCGAACTTGATTGACTTATCCTTGCGATTGAATGTCCTTTTGATTCCCTTGGACACTTGGAACGTGATCAATTTTCAAAATTTAGAGCCTTTATGCAAATTTCGCTCTGGTCCCTCCCTGAGGGACAGGAGCGAACTGGGAATCTTGGTGTAAATTCTTCAATGTTAGCAACCTTTGATACTTTGCGCTTGATTAGGACGCCTTAAAATGTCTTCACCACCTTGTATTCGAACTTGGAGTGTCTTGAACTTAAAGGAACGGCATCATACTTATCATATCGCCCTGGTCCCTTGGAGAGGGACAGGAGCGATTTTGCTCTTGTGGGCCTCATTTCACTTCATCACCTTCGAAAATTATATTCAACGGATTCGCAATGCCTCCTTTCATTCATTCATGCCTTGAGATCGGTTGAAATTTGGCGAGAAAATCATCTACAACAAAAATCGCTCTGGTCCCTTCCTGAGGGACAGGAGCGAACTTAAGCATTTTGGTCCTTTGTTGACGTTTGATAATCTTCAATTTGTCTTCAACGGGTTCGATTGACCTCCTTTCTTGCCTTCGAACATAAAATTTGCTTGATCTTTGCCCAGATCGTACCTTCTGAAGAATTTCGCTCTGGTCCTTCAGTGAGGGACAGGAGCGAATTTGACCCTCTAGGCAAAAACTTCATCATTTCATTGTTTTTGATCAAGTCTGGATGCTCTATCATGCTCATTTCGTCCTTCACCATGCCTATGATGTCTCGATTCGTCCAAACAAGGTCAGGAATGGCTCAACTAAGCATTTTCGCTCTGGTCCCTTGGTGAGGGACACGAGCGATTTGCCTTGGTCCCTTGGAGAGGGACAGGAGCGCTTTTCGCTCTGGACCCTTGGAGAAGGACACGAGCGAAATTTGACTTTTCGCACTCTTTATCAGGATAATTTTAATGGAATATAACATTAAAGTATAAGTGACATTTCCTTCTATGTTTCTTCTTTCTTATACTTTAAGTTATATTCCATATATACTTTCAGGATGTTTGAGAGTGGTTTCAGACCTCCAGGAGTTATATTGCAAAATCTAGTTTTTGGAGGTTTTTTCAGTTTCCAGACTTAGTCAAATTCAGGATCAGGGCATTCCAGACTTAGCCAAATTTCAGGATCAGGACCTCACTCAAGCCGGACTTGCTTATCCATGTGATCTCCCCGACAGCACTTCAAGTTATATTCATTTGATAAAATGTACCTCTTTGGACCTTTTCACATCGTCAAGACGTTAAAATCCTGCAAGGACAAAGCAAAATTGGATTTGTAGCTCCGGTCCTTCACTGAGGGACAGGAGCGATTTTTCCCCTGGAGGCATTTCTGTGCTCATGAAAATCTTCAATTTATATTCAATGGAAAGATCTCGCCTTTCTCCATCACTTCCAATTCGTAATTCATCTTGACCCTGCAGGAATAGTAAGATATTTGAAAACGAGCTCCCGTCCTTCACTGAGGGACAGGAGCGATTTTGCTCCTACAGGCCAAAATATCATGATTTTACACATTTTATCACTTCACAAGGCGAAAACAAATCATTTGAAATGCCTAGGATCAAAAATCAAAAATGTCAAAATTTGGTCAAAAATATTCAATTGGACAAAAATTCACATTTCATCTTCAACACTTAGACAAATTTAAGCTCTGCATTCAAAATTCCAATTGAAAATAGACCATTCTGGCGAATTCATTGCATTCAAAATTTGCATTCTAGAAAAGGAAAATCAAAAAGCTCCCAAAACCGACTGGATTCAAATCAAAACCCTAAAAAGCAAAGCGAAAACGAGCAAAAAAACATGGGTCCCCATTTGCAATGGGGCGATGTGTGAAAACGTCACAACAGGTAGGTCTTGGATGATTCGACAGCCATAACCGCTCCCCGTGACACCATGCCATGCTCACCAACATCAGGAACCTCCGTGTCACTGTCTACCTCTGAATCTCTTGTCTATGCTCGTGCTCTCCGCTCCTCCTCTGCCATGGTTACAGTCTCAGCCTCTATATCTACCTGGTCAATCCAATCAGTGTCAGACTTAGAGGTTA
This sequence comes from Cryptomeria japonica, assembly GCF_030272615.1. NCBI lineage: Eukaryota > Viridiplantae > Streptophyta > Pinopsida > Cupressales > Cupressaceae > Cryptomeria > Cryptomeria japonica. The sequence continues at coordinate 592,464,243 of NC_081415.1, read as the reverse complement.
AATTTTCCCTACTTCTATCGATGCAGTTTCCCCCCATATTTTTCGACAGGGGTTTGGGGGTAGCGCCCCCAAGGTGGGGTCAAGGGTCAAGGGTCAAGGGGCCAAAAAAACTTATTATTTAATAAAGCCGTCGGGTGTCATTTTTCTATTGGCCGACATGTTGTAACCCTAATTTTTCTCATTCTCAGGCGAAGGTTGTAGTGAACAAAGACGATACCATTCATTTTAAAAAAACTTTTTAAAATGTTTTTTTTGTCATTTTACTAACCCAGCCAGTAGCCGAGTTTGGGGCTCCGGACTCGCCGAGTTTGGCGAGTTTGAGCCAAACTCACCAACTCGGCGAGTCTGGCGATTTTGCTCGCCAAACTCGACGAGCATGACTCGGACTCGGACTCGCCGAGTTTAGGCGATTCATGGCGATTCCCGTTTCTATGGTACAAACAGAGCCTGAATGATCTCTGGAAGGCAAACCACCAAAAAAACTGAATCTTTGAGATGGAGAGTATTGAAATAAACAACCCAAGGGTCAGCCAAAAGACATTGAATCATCCACAAAGGGCTAAACACTCCATTAGCCTACGGGACCAAAGTCATATGCTAATTCATGAAAATAATTGATGCTTAGGAAGATGCAAGAATGGGGACTTTACAATCTACCCTTCTCAAAGATTGCTTGTACTCAAGCAATGCACAATCAATCCAACAATCATATGATTGACCCAAACTGAAATTAAGAATGATTCTAGGGTCCCAAGTCAATCTATGAAAAGGACATGTTGATGCTCCACCACCCTGATCACAACTATAGAACCATCTTGCCTGGACTGTACTGTTCTCTCCAAGAATCCAATAAAGTAATCACTATCAAGAGATGAGCTAAAACACTTGTGAGAGGTCAAATTTATACCATTAAACATCTCCTGCTGAAACATTTCAAAAAGATCTATAACTGCAATCCCTATTAGAATATTGTAATGTTTCTTTAATGGTCATCTTAGTCATCTTAGTCGTCTTAGTCATCTTTAGTTAGTTTCTATTTTCAGCTTCAGTTTATGATTGTTTCTTTTAGAAACATTGTCTCTTGTAAATTCTTTATATAGAGCTCTCGCTCTATTGTTTAATAACATCGAATATTTTAACATGGTATCAAAGCAGGTCAATGGGATCTCATAAAATTTGGTGAATTTTTTGAGAAAAAAATTGTAACATCTTCTTATCTGGAATTTTTTTCTGGAGTTTTTTTTTTTCAATTTTTCATAAATCGTTGGAGGTTTTGTTGAAATCTTTGCAGAATTTTATTTGCTCTTTTGGAGCTATAATTCCAATTTTTTGTGGGTTCATGGACTTGTGTTTGTGGGTAGTTTGGGTGCTGCATTTGAAGATCATGGAGGTTTTCTTTTGTTTTTTTGTGCCCACTTGGTTTTTGTTTGTGATTGTGGTGTTTTAGATCTGCAACCAGCATTTGTATTCCTTATCTTGCGAGCTAGGGGTTCAAACAAAGTTACAAGACTCTGCAAGTCTAGGCAAGACTCACAGAGTCTAGAGGCGGGTCAAGCTTGGCAAACTCGCCGAGTCTCGTGGGTCGGACTCTGCCGCCCAGTTAAAAAAACATATGTCAAAAAAAATAAAAATGTCATAGTTTAAATGAAGTAAAAGGGTAATATGTTTTCTTCCACACCCTAAAAAGTCATTTTTGTTGTTTGCAAGCACAAGGAGGAGAGAAAAAGAGAGTTTTGAGCAAAAAATAGAGGCATTGAAGAGCAGACCAGCATAGATTGATGAGGAGATAAGGATTGTTGATTGTTTGTGCAAGTTTGTAGCTTGCATTCAAGCATTTGAAGGTGTTAAAGAAGGATTTGGAAAAGGTTTTCAAGCAAATTTATAGAGGTAAGTACCATTTTTTTGTTATTTTCTTACTTTCATATTTCCATTTTTTTGCACATTTGTTTTGTTTTTTGTTTATTTTATATTGATGGAAAAATATGAAAGTTGAAACCCTAGTTTTTTTTTTTTTTTTAAGGTTTTAATTTATTTACAACAGGAGACATTATGCTGATTTTTTTCGATTTATAATATATTGCAGCATGTCTCAGCCCTTTGGAAGTGGTGCCTCAAAGACAGCCCCGATTAGAAAGGATAAGACTTAGAAACATGGCATCCTCGGTTCAAAAAAAGGAGAAGTAACATTTATTCATTGCAAAACAAAATATAATGGGGGAGGTATTAACCGGCTGAAATATCACATTGCACAAATAGAATGCCATGACGCAAAACCATGCAAAAAAGCACCCCCTGAGGCTATTCGTGAAGTGCAAGCTCAATTAGAGGAGTTTGAAGAGAGAAAAGAATTGAAAAGGAAGCAAATGGAAGAAATGACAACCATTGGTGGAGAGGCTTCTTCAAATCTTCGACCTCCATTCCCTGGATCTGGAAGTAGTGGTAGTGCGAGTGTAAGCATTGGGCCTCGCATTCGTAAAAATAAATCCGCATTAGACTCATTTATTGTTCCACGCACGACTCCGGGTGCCCAACCATCGCTTGAGAGCATGGGTTGGAATACGTATTACAAATGTTTAAAAAAAAAATGTAAATTTTGCTTATAAAACACCCAAAAAAATAAAATCTTACCTCTTATAAGAAGGTTGAAATGAAATGCAACCTCTTTCCAATCCTCTCTAACAAGCTTTTGATGCACCAAATGCAAGTATTACACTGCCCCAATGTGATTTGTTGAAGAAATTTTACTCCTCCTTGCTGGTTGCCCTACTATGGTCTCTTCTTTTTCCTCACAACTCACTCTTCTCCTCCTATTTTTTCAATAGAATGAAATGAGATGCCTTTTACAGCTTAGAATCAAATATAAATGAAAAAAAAGCAACTAAAACCATTTTTTAATGTATTTTTTTTTAATTTTTCGGTGGCTGCCGTCGACTGAGTCCTGGACTCGGGACTCGCCGGGTCCGAGTCGAGTCACCGAGTCACGTGACTCACCATGACTCAGCCAAAACTCGGCGAGTCCGGGTCCGAGCCACCCAGGACTTGTTGAGGGTCACTCGGCTCGTGACTCATGGCGAGTCATGGCGAGTCACAAAACTGTGGTTGGAACTGTTGTGGCACCATTTGATCATAATGCTTTTTAGATGGTGTATGTTTAGGGTGTTCCATGGGCAAGCATCCCAAAGAGAAGTTTGATAAAGGAAAGTCTTGGAGAGCTTTGGAAGTTCTTCATTTTGTTCATAGTGATGTACCAGGTCCATTTTTGGGTGCCATCATTTAGCAAGGCCCGCTATGTCCTCACCTTAATTGATGACTATTCCTGCTTCACTTGGGTCTACTTTCTTGTTCGCAAGAGTGAAGTGTTTGTCAAATTTCTAGCCTTCAAGGCTCATGTTGAGAAGCAATTAGGGAAGCAAGTCAAAATTCTACGAACAGACAATGGAAGCGAATATGTGAACAATAGACTTGAGGAATTTTGTACTCTTGAGGGAATTGATCTTCAACACTCAATTGCCTACACTCCACAATAGGATGGTGTTGCAGAAAGGAAGAATAGAACCCTTAAGGAGATGGCTAGTTGCATGATTCATGCTCATTCTCTTGGTCCAACTTTTTGGGCAGAAGCTATCAATTGTGCCACACACACATCCAAATCGGGTTCCCCACAAAGCTTTGAAGGGTATGACTCCTTTTGAGGCTTGGTGTGGTAGAAAACCGATTGTGAGACACTTTAGGGTCTTTGGTTGTCCAACATGGGCTTGCATTCCTCCACAAAAGCCCAAGGCATTGGAACCTTAGAGTAGGCCTTGCATATTTGTTGGATATCTCGAGGGTGTTAAGCCATAGACTTTTGGACCCAGAGACACATGAGATATTCATTGAGAGGAGTGTTCACTTTGAGGAAAGCTCTCCTAGCTTGGCCTCTCATCCTCCTCATCCTTCCTCCATAGTGGAAAGTGATGATAGTGACTTAGATGATGATTCCACCTCAACTCCGACTTGCAGGCTCACACCTTCTCAGGGTCCTCTTGCAGTTGAGGAAGCTTGACCTTCATCTCCTACAAGATCTCGTTGGACTCATTGGATTAGAGAACAACTTGTTCTCATAAGTTGAGTGTGCTTTTCTTTTACAAAGAATGATGACTTAGAGAATTGAAAAATAAGTTCTAAGAGATTTCCACAATCCATCATATAAACAAGAATTATGATTTTGAGATTTTGAAAAACTTGTGAGAAATATTAGTTTCTAGGTTTCTTTTTTGGATTTCCTTTGCAGGTTGCTTTGGGAGATGTTGGAATCGTTTGTCGTTGCGCCAAAAGCTCGAACTGTCAATGCCCAATACAAACGCCAGATTTAACTCGATCCACAAGAGACAGTTGAGCCATGTCACGAGTCTTCAAGGAGGTGCTGACCACCAAGTCAACAATCTCCCCTCAACATTGACTGAGCCTTCAACACCTACTGAAGGGAGACTCAAACCTGTGACCCAAGGCTCTGATACCAATTGTTGGAATCGTTTGAGTAGTGCCAAAAGCTCGAACTGTCAATGCACAATACAAATGCCAGATTTATAATGATTCACAGGAGGCAGTTAAGCCATGTCACGAGTCTTCGAGGAGGTGTTGACCACCAATTCAACAGGAGATTCTTTGAGAAAACTTGAGCTTACCATTGAGTATAGGGCAATCGAGGGAGCTAGTGTTTTCTTTTTTTTTGCATCCAAATTGGACATTGGAGGCTAGATTTGTAAGGGTTTAATGTTGGAAAGTGCATGCCAGATTCAATAGGTACTTCATCCGTCAAAGCATTTTGTGTTAAATTCATCTTCGCCACAATGTGCAAAAGGCCCGTAGATTTATTCTTATCTTGTCAAAATCAAAGCACTTTACTTGGAGCCATAAAAAGAACTCTCCCCTTCTGATATGTACAGCTATACCGTTGTACCATAGAATGTTTTACATACTTTGTGCAAGCGTGGTGCAAATAGAGCATGTAGTGGAGCTAAAAATAAAAAATCTTATAATTAATTTTTCATATTATAAAAGAATTCTTTTGGCATAGTATTGTATAGGAATCATATTACCCATATGGTACAAAAGTAAGCACCACCAATGGTTTACAAATTGCTAGTGGTCCCCTGCTAGCAGCCCCAATATGGCCCGGTGGCAATTGTTGTCACCACCACAAGCATTTCTTTCCATAGGTTAGGTGATCTACAAAGCAACAATAACAATGGCTTAGGACGTGCAACCTAGTAGCCTTCACACCACTTGTGGCTTAGGACCTACAAACCAACAATAACAACTCTTTCAGCTAAGAAATAACTTGTAAAAAACAATGGTGGTTTTCTACCATCTAGATAGCAATTTTGTTGTGCGAAAGAGACTTTGGAGGATTCAAACAATAGTTTAGGTGTTAAGAGGAATATTCTGTTAGCCTAGGCATATTAATCCACTTCGTTTGTTGATACCAACATGATGTCATCATTTTCTTCCCTCCAATCTTGCTGCTTTGCTCCATTGAGCTTTTGATTTTAGTAATGTAGTGTAGGAAATTGATTATAAAGGAGTTAAGTCTCGTTGAGAACCAAAATTCTTACATTGGCATCAGGATTAATTAAATATTCTTTTGTACCATCTCATCAATCCCTTGTAAATGATTATAACTGGAAATGAATGAACTATTCAAGTTTCAAGGCTTAGATGAGGACTTGCTCTTTGGGGAAGTGTTGTGACCTAATTCACTCATCGCCCCATCGCAGATGGGGACCCCCTGTTTTTTCGTTTTTTTTTAGGTTTTGTCTTGGCTCTGCATTTTCATAAATCTTCATTTTAAGAGAGTTAAGAATTAGAGTTTTGAGGTCATTTCGGGCTAGACTGAGAATTTATGCTCAGAATTGAATTTGAATGTTGTCAAAGTGTTCAGAAGGTCTAAAGGACGAAGATCGCAATTGCTTTGGGTCATTTCTGACAACCTGCTCTTTTTAGAAATTTTTGCTTTTTTCTGAGATTAGGGTTTTGTTCTTTAGGTTGTTTTGATTTTGCCCATGTCTTCAGATTCAAATTTTTTTGCTTCTAAGTGTAAAAAGCAAAGGTTTGAAATTTTTTGCTTTTTCCGAGATTAGGGTTTCAATCCTCCTGCCAAATTATTCCTACCCATGTTCTCAAATTTTGAAATTTTGTCTTTAAGGGTAAAAAGCATAATGCAAACCCTACTTAGGGTTTTGTTCCAGAAGATCAGCTATAATATCAGTACCCATGTTCTCAGATTTCCAAAATAAGGTCTCCAAGTGCAAAAAACAAAATGGAAATCCAGATTAGGGTTTTTGTCCAGATGAACCAGCAAGGTATGAACATGACATGAACACTGTTGACCAAGTCAAAAGAAGGCAAGTGAAATGGCACATTGAAAATTTTGCCCAGGTTGAAGAAATAAAAATGGCAGACAAGTTTGACAGGGGTCAAGGTTAAGCAAATGGAATGGCAAATGATTAGTCAAAATCATCCAAGGATGTCAAGCATGGAAGATGATTAAGTATAATCAATGTCTGCCAAGGCATAGGAGAATTGTCCACGTAAAATTGTCTGACAAATGTTAAACTCCTACCAAGGGTTAACTAATCCATAGCAAGAGTTACTCAACTCCTGCCTAAGGTTAGCTTATTCAGGGACAAAAATGTTTGACAATTTTTAAAGTGCACCTCATGTCCAAGCTCAAATTGTTTGACAGATGGCAAACTCTTACGAGGGGTCAACTAACTCATGGCAAAAGTTAACAAACCCCTACTCAAGGTTAAGCAAACAAGAAACCAAGGCGTAAAAATGACTAAGTATGTGCAATTTTCACCATGTCCAACACTTTCAAAGTCCGCCTTAAAATTATGGCATGAAATAAAGATGGCAAAGATTCATCCAAGGCACAAACAAACATGTCAAGGAATTTTCAAAGTCCGCCTTGTCCATCATACCTTCAAAATATGCCTAGGCAAGTTTGACCATGGCACAAGAAATTCGGACAAAATTCGCCAAAGCTTGAGAAAGAATGGCAATGAAGGGCCCACTTAGATGAAGTTGAAGATGACATGGCAATAAAAGATGACATGGCATTCCAAAAGGATTGAAGATGATGACTTGGCAAATAAAGCAATAAAGCAATGTGACATGTCTTCCTAAAATTCGAACTTCTAGAAGGAGATTTAAAGCAAACAAAACTTTCTAAAATTTGATGGAAGCCTCCAAGAAGAAGTTCGAACTTCTAGAAGGAAGAATAAAGCATTAAAACTTTCAAAATTTTCTTCCTTGTTTGACAACCAAAAGGTTAAGATAAAGCTTCTAGAAGTCTCCAAGAAAACTATAAGACAAGGTTTTATTTCATTAAAGACTTCATTATTTGCCTAGCAAGGAGAAGTTCGAACTTCTAGAGGAGAGGATAAAGCTTCTAGAAGCCATCTAAGAAGCTATGAAAGGAGGTTTCATCTCATTAATTCTTCTTTCTTCAAAGCAAAGATTGAATTCTTCCCAAAATTCGCCAAAGGGAGCAGCTCCAAAGATTGATTAACTTATTAAATTTGCAGCAGGGTTAGCAAAATTCAACTTTGGATAGCATTTTGAAGGTATAGATTCAAGGGTTTGTAGGAAATAAGTTCGATATTCTCCTCAAATTCACCATTAACAGCAGATTGAAGGTGAAAATTCTACCTTGAACATCTCCAGAAGAAGGAATTAAGCAGATTCAAGAAAGAAGTTCGAATTCTTCTTGAAAATCACTCCAAAGTCTGATTAGATTTTAGGAGGATTGGCCATATAAAGAAAATCTAAGGGTTTGAAGGAGACAGTCGAGAGGTTTAACAAATTCACCATTTACAGCAGACTGAAGGTTTGCTAATAATATTTTTATTTCACCATTAATCATCCTTGAATCTACCTTGGGAGAAAGAATCTAAATCTGCACATAGACTCCTCAGAAATCTTTCAAATTGGAGGAAGATACATATCAAAAACTCATCCAAGATCATTCAAGACAGCAAATTGAAAGTGGACTTGCCTAAGGAAGAATAAAGTCCGCCCTGTCAAAAAGGAAATAATCTAAATCCACTTGTCCAAGGATTTGGAAGCAAATGAAATTGTCCAACTGCTGCTATCATGATCAGCAAGGTTGAAGATAACAGACTTTGCTAAATATCCTAAGTTTCAATCATCTCCAAACCCACCTTGGAAGAGAAAGATTCTTCATATCTGATATATATGTGATAACCTCCCAAGTTTGAAATTCACCATGGACAACAAGCACAACAACTTCCAAAATTCACCGAGTTTAAAAAAAATAGTCCATGACAAAAGAGACGCATGATTGTCCAAGCTCACCAAGACATGATGGATAAAGATTCACCTAAACATGACTGTCCAAAAGTTCTTCCAAGAATTGATCCAAGACAATTCAAGACATGAATTGTTAGGACAAACAAGATTCAAAATCAAGAAAGTTAGGGAAAGATGATTGTCCAGCTGACATAAAGCATGCCAAGACATAGAAGGTGTGCAAATTGAAATAAATTCTTTCCAAACCCTAAGGCATGAGGAAATTGTCCAAACCCTTGTAAGTTTGTCAGACACAAGTTCAAAACCATTCCAATTATCCAGGCATAAATGGAATATGTGAAGATGCCTGATTAAAGCTCTAAAATTTGATCAATTAAGCATAAAGACAATCAAACTGAAACGCCATGCCAGGAGGATACAATTCTGATCACAATTCACATGAAATCAGACCAGCAAGTTGGAAAACAATTTTTATTTTCAAAAAATTTCGGAAATTACAATTTTTGACAGAAAATTTTCAAAATTCAAAATTTCTAGAAAGTTCTAGAAGATTCTTGGATAAAATCGATTTTTTTTGAGAGAAGAAATCAGACTCTCCATTTTGGAAAGATTAAAACAAAAAAATAATAAAAAATTATTAAAAAAAAACAAAACAATAAAACAAATCAAAAACTTCTAATTTTAAGAACCCTAAACTCTATATATTTTCAACCAGTTCACTTTCACAATTCATTATTCAGGTTGAAAATTTTGGAGAGCATTTGAAAGAAGTTTTCTCTCAAACTCCATAAATTTTGGATTTTGAAGAAGAATTGTCCAGAAGATCATTCTTCTAAGTGTCAAGAGTCTAGAAATTAAACACTTTTCTCTGATTTTAAGGCAGAATTTCAGAATCAGAGGTAAATTTCAGTCATAAAGAGGATTTAAAAACTCAATTTGACTGAATTTCCTCATTTTTCTGTCTTATTTTTCATTTATTTCTTGACCAAATCCTCAAAAGATTTAATCTTTAACAGGCTGAAAGTAAAATTTTCAGAAAAGAATTTAAAATCAGAATTTAAATTCTGAAAATAACATGAAGTTTTTATGTGTTCTTACAAGCAGCCATGAAGTTCGCCAGCAAGGGAGTGCAATTGAAATCTAAACTCAATTCCAAGTGGAAGAACATCACTGACACAGATCTCGGACATGTTGATATGGAGGAATTCAAGAAAAGAATGTATGGATGTGATGGAAACATTCCTACAACTATTACCTGGAAAATTATGCACAATGGAATTGTTTAGGAAGATGGATTCCCACCAGCCAAAGAGTGTGTTGAGCTGATTGTCGAATTTGCCTTGCACTATAAAGCACAATCTAGAGAAATCATTGCACCGGATGGGAGAGTCTTGGCAAATCTTTCAAGATTGTCTATCCAAGAGAAATTTGGTATACCAAAACACAGTAAAACCACCTATAAGATTAAGGAGCAGGCCAAGAAAGTCTATGACAATTAGTCCGAGCTTTGTGCTGCAAATGTGAACAAGTTTTGGCTAGAGAAGAAAAGACCTCAAGGCAAGGTGCCGAAGTATTTGTTGCGTCCATACTTCAAAGAGGAATATGGTGATATCATCCTACTACTGAATAGAATAATGGGCAGCTCTAAAGGTTAGCTATTCGAAACATGGATGTACTATTTCATGGATTAAATCACTTCAGGAACCAAGATATTCAATTGGTCCCGCTTAATCAGTGATAACCTTCATGAGCAGTTGATGAACTTGGAAAGGACAAAGACATTCCACATGAGTTCTTACATAATTTATTTTCTGGAGCCACTTATAGATATCCAGGATTGATTTGCAAAGGCATGGTAGGAGGTGGTGAGAACGAATTCCGATCATATGATTGTTATCCTCAAATGCAGCTCAAGGAGAAAAGTTTTCGAGCTCGTGATGCATTCCTGATGTACATAACAAGAACACTGCAAGGAGGCACTCATAACCGACTTTCTCATGAATCCAACAATTTGATTAGCCGATATGGATCCCGGTTTATCCAATTTCCAAAGTTCACCTATATTAGAATCCAAGGTTTCACTGGCCGTCCCTACTGATTGCCAATCTACCAACCAACATGATGGTCCTGTTGGAAGTTCTCAGACAATTGGAGACATATCAGAGTTTTAAAAAAATAAGGCAGAAGACAACCATATCTTTTCCATTCTTCATTGGAAACATGGAAGAATCTTGTTCAACTGTGCAAACAGCTGAAGGTGCCAGGCTTGAAATGCAATGGTACCCTTTCACCTTCTACCAATCCAAAACCAATTATGATCCTCATAATAACATCAAATCAGTAAAGGAGGAAAGATTGAGACACAAAGTAGATATAGAAGATTTTTGGGCAAATGCTGTTGATGAGTATGAAATCAGGAAAACGTTATATTCCAGGCTATCTATAAATTTCATCAGAGAAACTCAACCTTTTCTCGTACCAGATCAGTTAGAAGATAATGGAGAGCATACTCAACCTGGTTTTGATGAGCATGCACCCCTTTCTCCTTCAAGTGGTCAGAGCCAGATCATGTAGACTTAACCACCCTAATGCCGCCAGTCATGAAATATACCAGGTGGTGGGTTAATCAACAGTGTCATAGGCTGAAGCAGAAGAATATAACTTTGACTTATAATCTGATGGGAGTAGCAAAAGGATATTCTTCAAATGAAGAAGCAACACAAAATGCCAGACCAAGCGAGAATGCCAAAAGGAAGGGGAAGGCAATTGAGATTGAAGAACCTGTTCTGATTAGGCAGAGGATAGAACCATCTCATTCCGCCACATCAAGGAATGAGAAATACATATTAAATATTGATGTATCATTGGTTGAAATAGAAATTCCTTATTCAATTCATGAGGGAAATGCAGAATTAGTCCATCAGGAAGATGAACAACCACCATCTCCTATTGGCACAAAAATCTTGGAGTCAGAGCATGACATAGATATTGAAGAGGAAGAATTTCAAGAAGGGATGATTTCTGCTCTCTGGAGTATTGCACGTGACATAGAAACAAAAGATAACCAGGAGGCAGAAGGCATTGAGCAGCCCATTGTTCTTGAATGGCTGAAGGAGAGATTGAAGATGAATACGCCAATAGTAGAAGAACAAGAAGAAGATGACATGGCGGATTACTTGGTCAGGTTAGAACAAACTGCTGTGAAGAAACCAACCAAGAGATTTTCTACCATCCAAAAAGATGAGACAGGCAACCACACAGTGCATATAGATGTACCTAAGTTGAACAAAGCAAAAGGAGACATTGCTCCTCATGAGTTCGAAATCACTACTTTTGACTTAGGCCCAAGCACAAAGTCCTAAGTAAAGGAAGATTTAGACAATTCAGTTGCATCTATGAAGGCAAAACTGGATGAGGAAACAAAAAAGAAGAATGAGCATAAGAGAGAAGTAGACCGCTTGAAAGAGTATATTTGGCAATTAACTACTAAGCCACTTAATCAAGCCAATTTAGAAGCTTTCCTACTTTTGGATTCACAACAGGTGGTCAAAGGTTCCGAGGAAGATGCAATAACAGCCAGAGAAACTAGAGATTGGATAGAAAGTATAAAAGAAGAAGCAACCAAGTTCATAGAAGGGAACATCAGCATATGATCAAACTTCTTTGCTTTCCAGGATTGAGAATATGGCAGAAATATGGGCTGATTTCCAGGATGTCCAAGATAGAATCATTCCATCCCTTAGAGAGTTGAAAGGAATCTCATCTCAAGAGTTGGTCAATCAGAAGATAATTGAAGCAGGGGCTGCTTATGATTTCCACAGTTGGCTCTAGACATTGGTTGCACGAAATGAGGTCTTGGAAAAGGTGCAGATTGATGCTGATAAAATAGAGTAGCAAATAAAGGCGATTCAAGACAAGATCTTCCTTGTAGTGACAAAAATGATTGGGAAGGATACCCTCCGAAAGAATGATATGGAGTTGTCGAATTTGGAGGTCAGAGTTCAAAACATCTTCTTTCCTTGCATAGGTTCAGTCTTGAAGGATAGTTTGGCTAAGGCGTCAAGGCTCATGCCCATTAAAGACGCCTTCCACAAACAAGAATTGGATTGGGAAATCACCTTTGCTTTGTGCACCGATGACTTGGAAGGATTAGAATTCAAGGTCAACCTATTGCCACATGTCTCCATGGATGAGGTTGACCAGATTGTGGGGGGTGCAATCCTAAAAGATAGCATCTCGTGCCACTTGTCTTATGCGCAGTTAATCATAGATTTTATTTTGGGAAACCCTAATTAGGGTTGCGTTGTTTAGATCTTGACCTTTGATCTTAAATCGATCTCGACCATTTATTTTTCTTTCATAACTCTATATAAACCCCTCTCATTCTCTCATTTCAGTGTTGTGGAGAGTTTTATGAGATTGTTGCACAGAGCTATTTGAGTAATAAAATATTCATTATCAGTATTGTTTTGAAATCTTTTTATTGCCAAATGGTTGCATGGTTACATACTCTCTTCAACAAATAGATTAGATTTGCTTAAGTAATTTGTTTTCAAGTTGTTAGATGAATGATAGATCTGATAGTATTGATTGATGAAATCTTGCTCATAGTTTTGTTGGATGGATGATTTCCTTTCAATTTGCAAAGTTAGTCAAAGCTATTTTAATATGGATGTTTAACTTCTACTTGGAATAATATTGTTTAATTGTTGGTATTCTTCCTAAGTGTAAAAACCTTAAGCATAACCTTAGAAGATTGCACCCGCTTTGCGTAGTTGTCCGAGTGTGGCGAAACAGAGCGTCGTTTCCGGTTTCACCCAGTCATTACCGTCTCGAGTGCATAGGAATAGCTTAGAAGTAGTATAGAATCCCTAAACCTTCATCCTTTTTATCTTTTTTTTTTTTGAAGTCCTAAATCGAAAATCCAAAAACATAGAGCATAAATTGTTAAATTTGCCTAGGTACAACTTGTGAATGATTTGAGTTCGCACATAAGTCCCCCTTGAGATTTTCAGCACACACTACCCAAGAAGCTCTTCCACTAAAGTCGCTCATTCGCACATATAGACCTTGGAGTCGCCTTGTGGTCTTCTCTCAATCTTGGCACAAGTAGTGATTTTGTTCAGGAGAGGATAAGATATCCTTATGGTATTTTATTCTAAGTGTTCGATAGATGATAAAACGTCCACCAACAGGAAGCAAGTTCCATACTTTTGGCCTTCTTCATGGCCTCCTGTAAGGTCATTGAATCAAAGGCCTTAAGCCAACCACTTAAAGGCTCAAAGAGTCCCTTTATGAAGAGTACTACCAATGTCCTCTCGGAAATGCTGGGAACTGTTGTGACCTAATCACACCATCCTAGATGGGGACCCCCTACATTTTAGGCCCTCTCGATTGTTTGGTTTTGTTTTTCGTGGTTTTTTGGTGGCAGTCTCGTCAGTCTCTCTGCTCTGCAAGTGTTCGGGGGTCAAATTGATTAAGTCTGCTTTTCATTTGAGTGAATTTGATGAAGTCTAGGGCCTGTTTTGTCAATTTCAGGGGTTCTGCCTTTAGTCCTAGATTTTAGGGGTTTCTGTTAGGGTTTTGGAAAAACTGAGCATATAACTGGAATTAGGACCCTTCAAGGAGCCTTCCAGTAAAATTTGAGCCAAAACGGAGCAACTTTCTATTTTTAGAAAGTTCCTATTTTTTAGGGATTTTACTAAGTCCTGGAATGCCGTCATTTTGCCAAAAATCAAACTTACTATTTTTAGTAATTTCTATTTTTTAGTCTAACACTGACATTCTGAAAGTTTCTATTTTTGGAAGTTCATTTTTGGCAGGACCATTCAGGCAAAGTGATGGAGGCCAAACATTCACGACTACTTCTAATTCCAGAAAGTTAGAAAGCAGACAAAGAGAGTAAAAAATGACTAATTGTTTGGAATCTATTCCTGAAAGGGAATGCCCATTCATCTAAGTCCATGAGGAATCCAAGACAAGTAAAATTCGTCCACCCATGCCAAATTGCGCCCATTAAGAATCCAAGGCGCCAAACTCAGGTGGAGATGGAAAGGAGGACAAAATTATGAATTCCTTAATGAAAAATAGCGCCCAAAAGTGAAGGAGGGCGCCAAAATGGCATGCTCATGGAGAAAAATGCTGAATTCCCCCTTCATGGTCAAAATCCGCCCAAAGCTAGGTGAGGGCGCCAAAATGAAGTCTCCATGGATAGCATGAAAATCGCCAAATTTGTCCTCACCACCAAAAGTCCGCCCAAGAAGGTCAAAGGGCGCTAGAATGAGGTCAACGTGGAAAGTTTGAAAAAGTGAGAATTCCATGACCAAAGCAAAATGTCGCCTAGGAATGATGGAGGGCACCAAAGAGGGGTAACGAAGGAAAATATTGAAAATCATGAATTCCTCCTTCCTTGGGAAATAGCGCCCTAGCACTATGGAAGGCGCCAAAAGTCAAGTAGCAAGGAAAAATTTGAAAATTATTGAAATCCTTGACCAAGTGAAGAATTGTGCCATGACCAAGGAAAGAATGATTAAAATAGCTAAGTTAAGGTGAATCAAGGAAATGATGAAATTCCAAGACATAGGGAATTCCATGTGTAAGCTTGAAAACTTAAAAATTTGTTTAAGGCATGAAAATCCAAGGGGCAAGGAGGAATGAAAAGCAAAAATCCCCTTTTCAAAATTTTCATTTTTAAACACCAAATCTTATTAGAATTTGGAAATTTTGAATTTTAGGAGGATCCCTAAAAAATAGGGGATGTTGAAGAAGCATGGAAAATTCCCTCCGGAGCAGGAAAAGTCGAGCTAAGACGGAGAATCAAGCGAATCTTGAAGAATATTCCAATTTCCCTCCAAAATTTGAAAGAATGGAAAGTTAATGAGTTGGCAAAGGGAATATTCTAGGTATGACGCATGACTTAGTGCATTAAGTGAAACTTCCAAATTCGAACTCAATTACAAGGGAAGTTTCGTTTGCATGGCGCAGTGATTGGGAAAGTATGACGCATATTAAATTCAGTTGCTAAATTAATGCCTCCCAACTTAGCAGTACGATTTGAAGAATTCTATATAAGCATGGAGAACCATTTCATTTCTCACGTGCAGGATTTAAGAAAGGAGAATTGGAGAAGTGAAGAAAGGTCATACTTGTTGATTTTTCATCATTTTCAAGGTGCTTTTCAGGATGGTAGAATCAAGCAAGACGGCTACCTTCACCAGGCAAGCGCTGATCAAAGCAGAGATGAAAGGCTTCCTTCCTAGTTCCCAGATGAATTCCAGGTGGAAGGAAATCAGCGATACAAATTTGGGCACATTCAACCTGGCTGCCTTCAAGGTTAGAATGTTCGGAATAGCAGGACATGATCCATCACCAACGACTGTCAAGAGCAGAATTATTGCGGCAACCGGTTTTTCTCTTGCTATTCAGTGTCCAGATTTGATTTTGGAATGTGCAAAGCATTATAATCTGGAGCGGAAAACAATTTCAACGTCAGATGGTAGATTGTTGGCGACATTGACTCCGGAGTCAATTGGTGAAGCTTTCGGAATTCCTTCACACCATTCCATGACATACAAGACTATCAATGGAGCTCAAGTAGTGTATGAGGCAGGTCCTGCCAGGTGTGCTGACATGATCAACGAACAGTGGCTGCTGAAGCCTAGACCACATATTTCCAAAATGCCAAAGACTCTCACTATCTTTGAATTCAAACAGGAATATGTGGATTTGATAAAGAAGCTGAGCAGGGTAATGGGATGTTCACATTCTGTGAATTTTGAAACATGGATGTTCTTCTACATTGGCGAGATCATGAATGCAAACGGGCTAGTTGATTGGGTCAGATTGATTAGTCATTACTTGCACGAACAGCTGAAGAACTTGAAAGAAAGAAAGTCTCAATCCTTCTTCATGAGCTCCTACGTAATTTATATGCTTGCACGAAGGGGAGGATTTGATGGTCTGCAAGCAAGTGGAATCATGGGTTGCGGACCAGCATAGCTGAAAGTGCATGAGTGTTATCCCCAGCTGCATCTTCACAATGTTAGTTCTTATAGGCTGGCGAATGACACCTTCACTATGTACTTGACGCGGCTTATGCAGAAGCAGTTACACGTAAGGGTGTTGTCATAAGCAAGGGCCCTGGTTCAGAAGTATGGAGCCACGTTCTTACAGTTTCCAAAATTCACCTACATCAGGATGTAGGGATTCTCATTCCAGTCATACAAGTTGCCAAGGTATCCATCAGACAAATTCATACTGCTGGAACTCATGAGGCAGTTAACAGCCTACGATCAGCTACAAAAGAAGAAGAAGCAGTCTATTGAATTCCCAGTTGTCCTAGGTGATTTCATGGAAATATGCCCAGGTTTGGAAGCAGTTGAGAGTGCAGCGGAGGAGTTAGCATTCTCTCACCTGCCATTTTATACATCCAGAGCTCAGTATGATCCTTACCACCAAATTAGAAAGGTTGCTGGTATGAAATTCATACAAAAATTTCACTTAGAAGATTATTGGGCAAGTGCCAAGGATGACCTTGAAGTCCGGAGGAAAATGTATTCCAGACTGCCCCTTGACACCATTAGGAAAAGTGAAATTTACCAAGTGCCGAATCAGGTGAAAGAGGATTCAGACCTAACGCAACCTGAATTTGAAAAAGTGAAAGATCAACCCATTCAGTTGCTAGACTGGTTGGAGCCCGAAATTGATGATTTGAGTGTCCTGGCTAGACCTGCACTGAAATTCACTAAACACTGGGTTGATCGGCAAATAAGGAAGTTGATGGAAGGAAATGTTCATTTGACATATCAGTTGATGGGAAGTCTAGATTCCCATAGCAAAACAACTGAGGGTTCTTCACAGACCCAGACAAAAGGAGAAGTCTGGATTGATAAAGGGAAAAGTGCTCTGAAGGGGCCAAGGACAACGAGGAAGATAGATATCCAGCAAGAAGTTCATCATGAAGCCCAACATGAAATCTATCAGGAAGTTCCTCAAGAAGAACCTCTGCAAAAGAGAGCAAGGGTAGAAAGGGTGCAATCACCGGCAAGTTCTTCCAGTGTATAAGAGGTAGAGATGTTCGCACAGGATAATCTAGTAGATCCACCTCCAGGTAATATTCCAACACCAAATATACTCAGCATTAATGCTTCACATAGACCCAATCAGCCAAGAGATCAAAGACAAGAAAGTCCTCCACATCAGGAAGAGACTCGTCAGGATAGTTTCGTAGAAGCCATCCTTGGCGAAATGGAGGAAGAATCACAGGAGCAAGAGCACATGGAAATTCATAGTCACTCCATTCTCGCTCCTGATTGGCTGATAGAGAGGCTGAGGAAGGAACCGAAAAAGGAAATTGATCCAGCTCGGGAATTAGAAGAGTTGTTGAAGAGTATAGATCAGCCAGCAGAAAAGAAGGCTCCCTGGAAATTTTCCAAAGTCATGAGGGATGAATTCGGATCCCGGATCTTGCACATTGTTGAGCCTACAGTGGATAAGGGCAGGAATGAAATGAGGCAGGAAGATTATGTTATTAGACAGGTTGATCTTGTTCCTGCTTCCACGGGACAAGTAATTGGAGACTTTGAAGGATCTTCTTGAGCCATGAAGGAAAAGATGTTGAAGACAAAGGCAAAATGTAAAAGGCCGAGGGAAGAAAATAGAGCTTTATGCGAGTACATTAGAAGTTTTAAGCGGCCACTCAAGGAAGCAAGTCCTTCATTCATTCCTCCTTCCCTTCCTAAGGAAGTTGTTGATGATGCGGAGGTAATTAGAGCAATGGCACATAATTCCAGGGAGTGGGTAGAGGATGTTTACATTGAAGTAGGAAAATTCATCAAGGACTTGGCTCAACTTCATTCAAGGTTTGTTGCCCTTCAGAACAGATTGGAAGCAGTGGAAGGATTGTGGGAAGATGTTCATATATATCAAGACCTAACCATTTCGCGGCTCAGGGCTCTAATGAAGATTCCAAGGCAAACACTAATTGATGGGAAAGTAATTTAGGTTAATGAGGTATATGACTTTCTTCTGTGGTTCTACGTTGTTTGCTCATGAAAGAACACCTTTGATAAATTTAGTATGGAGTCTTTAACTTTGAAGGACTCAATCAAAAAGGTGAGGGAAGAAATCATCAATGCAATTGAAGCACTGTTCGCAAAGAAGCTCAATGAGAATGGAGTAACACTGAACTCCTTGAAATCTCAGTTGCATGAGTTCTTCGTAGGCTCATCCACTAAGGAACATTTTGCAAATGTTTCTTCATTTTCTAGTACAATAAAGAGGACACAGGAAATCATGATGGAATGGGAAAACTTCTTTTCCAAGAGCGAGGAGGAAATTACTTTGATGGAGTTTGATATTGAAAATGTGCCAAGTATCTCCATCGGAGAGTTGGAAGCCGTCGTCACTAAATTCATTGCATATGCAATTAATGAACGAGATAATGGTTGTCCATTCTTGGATGAGAATCTTTTGGCTGAATAGTGGCGGCGCATTTACTGCTGGGATATTTTTGACTTAGTGGCGGTGCATTTACTGCTAGGATATTTTTGACTTAGTGGCGGCCTGGTCAATGCATGTTGAATGCATGAGGAATCTTCTTGCATGCAGCCATCTCAGTAATGGTTTTATGGCAGATTCTCTACACATGTAGCCGTTGCATGGGGAATAATGGGCATTTATTTCTTGCATGGGAATGTTTGTTGTATCTTGGGCATGTTTGATGTAATGGGGTGCATTTAATGCACAAATGGACGCCATTTTGGGGTTTTGAATTAATTGTACATAGGCATAATGGGCATTTATTGTTGATTCCCACCTTGTTGCATCATGTGTGGGGAATCTTTTTGGGAAAACCCTAATTAGGGTTTGCATGTAGCCAAGGCCAGAAGCCTATATAAAGGGGTGACCTCCCTCATTTGAAAGGGAGGAGAGATTATTGTTTGATATTGTTGCTAAGAGTTTTTGAAGCAAACACTTAATACATTGTTCTATTGTTGGTGTGTTCTTGTGTTGTTTCAAAGCTTGCATGGTCTCACTCTCTTCATAGATTAGATTTGCTCTCATGTTATTAAATGGACTGGATTTGATAGGATTGATTGCTGCAGAATTCGTGCTCATACTTTTGGTTTGCAGTTGATTGTTGCATACTGTGCAAAGTTAGCCTGAGCCCCCGTTATTTGTGTATGTTTAACTTCGATCATCAGTAGAGATTGTTCGATTTGATGGTTTCGATTGATGATTTGAAAATCCTTAACACACCCTTTGAAGATTGCACCGCCTTCGTGTAGTTGTGCATTGTTGGCGAAGCGAAGCGTGGTTGGATTTTGCATAAGTAATCCCGTCTCCGTGTTCATAGGATTAGATTAGCCTTAGCGTAGTTCCCTAAACCTTTCCTCATTTACTTTTCTGCATATCTTAAATCCAAAAAATAGAGCTTTCATTGCAAATCATTCGTATAGAAATCCTTGGACTTGCATAAATTCATTATCCTCTTCAAGTGAATGCGTAAGGCCCCTTGGGTTAACAACAAACCCATCAACTAACCGAGTCACGTCCACGCACGAAAGGAACCTTGAGATTAGCCATTTGATCTTTCTTTGCAATATTAGCATACGGCCTGATTTTAAACAAGAGAGAGTGAAGTGACCATTGGAAACTTTATTCAGTGTTCAGCGTAGTCCTAAAAAACATGTCAACAGGAACCATTACGAAAAACCTCTTGAAATCAGCTATGTAAATCTCTAATGACCCATACTGCTTAAGTTGCACAAGTTCTCTGAAATATTCCTCTGGGTTCTTCTTGTCAAAACGATTGATGAGTCTGTTTGTGAACTCATCATAGGTGGTTATGTGACAATTTCCCAACGTCACCAGACCGTGCTACCACCACTCATGCACCATGCTATCAAGGTGAAGTGTGGTGAACTTAATTGCAACCTTTTCAGGCATAGGCCTTAGTGACAAGTAATTATCTAGCTTTTAGACCAATGATATTGCAGTACACTTGTCTGCCATCATAATGGCAAACTAAGCTTGTTCACAGCCTGCTGTAAGTCCCTCTGACCCTATGGTACTCTGTACTCTGCTCTAGCGACTACACCTGGTCTTCTCTTCTGGTTTAGGAACTGCTCCAACGACAACATGTCCCTAATCTCAGGCAGAAGGGTCATGTACTCCTCATAGTGAAGCCTGGTCTCATCTACTAATGATCCCTCTGGCTCTGACATCTGCTCTGGTGTGATTGGTGGTGTCTCCCTACGAGTAAAGGTAGGCTGTAAGGGTCTCAAAATTGAACTTGTGGATCGGGTGCGTCCCACTGGAATAGTATTCAGACCACCACTTTGAGTCCCACTGTACTCACCATTATGCATGGTGTGCTGAGAGGTATGCTGTGTAGCAACCTCCTATTTCATCTGCCCCAGCAACTGCGACATCATATCCATCATGGTATCAAATTTACGCTCTGCATGGCAATTCGGACTAAGGGACCCAGTACGCCCTTTGTTCTTAGACATGGCACCTGTGATGCTCTCACTATCTCTAGAAAGTGCCCTATTAATACCGAGAATTCCAGAAATTGTTTCTCCCTCTAGAACTTGTGGTGGCTGCCACTGGATGTGATGCTCTTCCCTAGTGTAAGTCTGAAACTGTCACACATCAAGGAACCCCTCTTTACATGATGGCAGAAAAACTGAGCTCTGATAAAACTGAAATGACCTACCCTGTTCTAGAGATAGGACTTCTGATTTTTTGTTTCTTTCCCGATTTCTGATTTTTTTTGGGTGTTTTTTAATTTTCCGATTCTTGGTTTTTTGCATGGACTGAAATAAAATGCTGATCTACTGAAGGAAGACTTCAAAACTAACAATTAATACTATCAATTTTCCTTTCAACATTTGCACTAAAAGGTAAATTTTGGGGACATACCATTAGGGATGCCACATCCACACAAGCTGACAACAGCAGATGATGAAGAAAAATAGGCTGATTTAATTATATTGACAGCAACTACAATGGTATTTGCAGATTTTAAGTGACAACAGTCCTGAATTTTCCATGTCCAACTTGCCAGGTGATGAGAACCACTCCCAATGTGGAGGATCTATGCTAAACAACATAGGAAGCTTAATGTTGCCTTCATATTTGTACAGCCTGCCATTGGTGGTGCTGATCTGAGTTTAATATGCTGGAACCCTGGTATTTGCTGCTCAAAACCCTACACTGCCATGAGAGTTGGTACGGCCTGCTCTGGGAAGGGTATGGCCAGGTGTAATGCCCCTTGTTAGTTACAGAGTACAATGTTTTGCCTGGGTTCAGATTATAGGAAAATAAATCAGACAGCAGGAAAAGAATGTCTACAACATCACTGGAATTATACTTATATAACAGTAAATAAGTTAATTAAAGAAAGAACAGTAAGTCCGTATTTACTTTATCATGGAGCGGAATAGATTTAGAACAGTGGAAAGCCCCTTATTAGCTTAATATATCAGACATAATGCCTGGAATAGATAACAGAATTAAATATAATCAGAGATAAATGAATCAGAGACACCAGCATAACAAATATCAAGAAAATAATATATGTATTTTATCATAGTTAATTTGCCAGGAGACAGAATG
The DNA here is from genome assembly GCF_030272615.1 of Cryptomeria japonica. Lineage (NCBI taxonomy): Eukaryota > Viridiplantae > Streptophyta > Pinopsida > Cupressales > Cupressaceae > Cryptomeria > Cryptomeria japonica. The sequence goes on along the minus strand of NC_081415.1, from coordinate 592,442,304 downwards.
ATTCTGTTTTCTTATGGTCACAACTGATCATGAAGATTCTTGTTAATATTTGTTCAGAAATTAATGTATATTTAGGTTTCTTAATTTAGTTCTTCCACCCTATCCAAAGAGGTAGCGGATGGTAGAGGTGGTTCATCATACCAGACCCAAACCCAGGAGCAGTCACTTGCCCTCCTGGCCTACTGGCCCATTACTACACAGTAGGTGGATTACTTGGGTGGGTAATCGACCCCCATACAGATCCCCTCTCCCTGGAAAGGCAGTTTTATTTCTTCATGCTTAGTAAATTTTATTATGCTTTCAGAAAGTTATTCCAGTTCAGCACTCCAATCATAAACTATTTATTAAGTTTATTTAAAGTTACAGAAATCTGTATTAAATTGTTCTTCCAATTTCAAGGTATCTTGAGGGAATCATAAATAAAATGAAACAACGTCCGTAGGACTTCCTGTTGAGGCAAAAGCACAGACTAAGCCCAATTTCGTATAACTATCTTCTGTTATTATTTGCACAGAAAGACAACTCCTAATTATCGTATCATCTAAGTATGGAATAATGCAATCTATGTAAATATATATATATACTAGATGCAGACATATTTCCACGGCTCATAATGACTCTGAGTATGACGACATACCTGGGTTCTCCTCCTTGGTTTTGTCCCGTCTTTTATTGCTATAGATTTTCCTTTTTTTTTCTTTTTGTTTTCCTTCCATCCTATCTACAGTTTAGGCGTTCCATATTTCTAGTGTCTCCCATTGTCGAATAAGAGGTCATGTCTCCTTAGAAGAGATGTGACTTACTGAGCATAAGTCGCGTCTTAAAAGAACAATGGCCTGGGTCGTGAACAATGACGGATAGACAACCCCAGTGCGATCTTAAACTTATATTAAATTTTAATGAGTATTACTTATTATTCCTTTCATTAATCATTACGCATGTTATTACTGTATTAATACGTAATTCCAATAATTAGTAAACAATTCACATATTATTATTATTATTATTATGATTCCTGATAATAGACAGGTATCATAATTGATAATAACTAATCAATTGCACAATAATAATCATTTAATATTTCTGAATAAAGGTATACATTACATAAATATTAGAACATAGTTATAAAGTCACATCTGATATATTCATCATGGGGACATGACAGCAGGCTATGAAGCTGTACGGCCTGCTTATTGGGCCTTCACCAAATCACAATCTCCAATCTGACTTTTCAATTCTGCCTACAAAACACATTTGCTTATCCTTTTCAATTCTACTTCAAATCTGAAAACATTAAGCTCTACTGCAACCCCTGAATTGGAGTCACCTACCAAATGCCCTTGGGTGATCTTTCACACCTGCAAGCACCATCCTTCTTGAGAGTTTTCGTTCTCAAAAAGTCTGGAACAAACTGCAAACTCTTGCTTCGTATTCTTCTCGCAATATGATCGATCAAGAATGCCAAAAAGGAGTTTTCAATGAACTTTTATCACCTCCAAAAATGCACGCACTTTTCACTTTATTTCATAGTCTCCCATTATTATTAATTTGGCCAAATCAACATGGGCGGCCACTTTATGGTAATATTAATGTGACTTTATAAAGTCACTTTATTATCATTTTATTAACTATATAATTATTTCATCAAGTCTATTTTATAAAGTAACTTTAATTTATTTAAATGAAACATTAAAGTTAATTTTAAATTTAAATATTTATTCGTAAGCATCTTCTGGCCAGTAAGAACTGGCAACGGATACTGCTCTTGTGGTCAACTGATGATACCTAAAAATAGCAGTACCTCCTAAAAATAGGAAGTTGGCTCTGAACTTCTGAAATGCCACAAATTACCTCCTGTCAGGTCCACCAATCTCCAAATGGGCTCACTATCAATTGCATTAGCCTACAGGAACCCCAGCTAATAGGCTAACCACTGCTAAAAATAGAGAGTACCTAGTAAGGGTACATTACAGGCAGTGAAAGTTGTATCGTATACTAGTATTGTGTAGTCTATTTTGGGCTTATTTATCAGGTGCAGGAAATTTATGATGTTTTATCTTATGCAAATATGTATCTATCTCTGCTTATGCTTTGAACTGGATACTCTCTGTTGAGCCGTTTTTGTAATTGTCTGCTATTTGATTTTGACAATATTCTGAACTGGATGCTGTCTGTTGAGCAAATATTGTAACCTGCTATTCTCTTCATAATGTAATCATTTAAAAAAAAAATGATTGTTGGTTTTGTAGGATGTTGGATGCTGTGAGAATAGAACCCAACAAATTTTCTATGTTGGCTGAGAATGTGGATTGCCTTGAGCATATGATTAATCAATTGGATGGAGTGTTACATGTTGCCTTATTTCAGGTGATTTTATTTGTATTAATGGCAAGAATTTTTATTCCTAATTTTGTCCTGGTCCCAGTTTCTTATTCTTTAGCATGCGGTTTTTTCATTCCTCAAAGCATGCTCTATTATATGGGCTCTCATTGAAATTGCAGTTTGCTAAAGCTGGTTTATTATGCAGCAATTTTTACAGGAAGATTTAATAACGAATGAAAGTATGCAAGGTCTTAAGAGCAACAAACGTTTTTTAGAGGAAAACAATTTTTGTTTGTGTGAGGGCTTGTCAGACATTCTTTCCCGTCTAGGTAAGGATTTTTCTCATATTGGAAGTTTTGACCAGAGCATTTTACCCTTAGCTTTGTTTTGTCAATTTGTAAACAATATCTATTCTTAATTCTATGGCTTTGTTGTCTAACCTACTTGACAGATACATGGAAGGAACTACCTTCTGATAGAAGGCGCATGCTTGGTTATCTGGGTCTATATATATTCCATTCATGGTTAACTGGTTTGTTATAGACCTTTAGTCTTTGTTCTTCAGCTACTGTTCACTGCTGATATCTTTTGAACTGTTAAATTAAGGCTTAGAAGAATGTATCCTGTCTGTACAGGGAATTTACTGAATATTCTCGTGTGTTTTCTGAAAGTCTTGTAAAATCTTCTTCTCTAGATATTGTTACACAGCAACTCTTTCATGCAGCTATATAATGGCTTTTTTTCTCTCTCGTCCCTTTTACATTGCCAGCTTTAATTTGATATTTTAGAATATGTTTTAGTTAAATTAATCAATCTTCCAAAGGGATTTAGAACAAAAAATTCCTTGGACATTTGGAACTTGTAAATTTGTGCCCCCCAAATTGAATGCATTGCAAATAAAACTTTGACAGGGTTCCCAAAGGCAACCCTGCTCCTGTTGGTGGGGCAGGTCTCTAAAAGATGCCACTGGGCATGTAATTTGCTTCAGTTTTGAAATCATTTATAAAGCCAAGGCTAGGCTGGAACCCTTGATTCTGTTTGTAACTATTTCCAATGGTTATTCATCTTCCATTCAAAAGTTGAAGGGAATTCTTAAATAATTAATGCTCTGAGTGAAGGGCAGTGCAATATATGCAAGTGTACATGTTTTCGAGAGGAGGCTCTTGATTATCTAAAAACTAAAGTGTAGTATGTTGCCCTGTTTTGCTTTTGTTCTCTTTGTTTGTTTTTTTCAAGTTTTTGAGTGTTTTTGCAATGGTTTGAGGTATTGAAGTAATATTGTAATATTTAGCTTATAATAGTCATTTAAGTCATTTAGTTAGCTTTTAGAAACTTTCTATTCTGTAAGTTGGTGTTTAGAATCTTTCTATTTTGTCTTAGTTCTCGATCATTTCCGTTATGAAAAAAACTTCTGTAATTGTGTATATAAGGAGTATTCATCTCCTTTGTTAATAACAGTCAATTATAAATTTCATGGTCTCATAGCATAGATTCTTTTTTTGGCTCGGGTGGATAGGACATATAAAGAAAGAAAATTCATGTTTTTTGGTATTTTTACTACATCTACATGCCATCCCTGGACTGCATGAGTATCAGGCATGGACTCACAGAGTACTTGCTACATGACTTGCAAAAACTTGACTGAAACTTGCCATGAAAACTTTAACGAATTTATCTTGAAAAGACTTTGCAGTAAAAAACTCATGACTACTTGGTGACTCTTGCCAAGGACTTGGTGAGTACTTAAAACTATGAGTAAGGAATGGATAATTACCTGGAACACCATGCAAGCATGCGTGGACATCCATTTCTTTTTACTCAGACATTTATTTAGTATTTCCCTGTAACTTATGCATTGTGCCCGATGTGCACATGATACAGTTGAAGTTCAAATGGATCGAGATATCATGGATGTTATTTAACAAATAGATATTTCTATAAGCATCATGGTACAAATTATAACTTAAAAGCTGTGAACATGCATTGTCATTATACGATATAAATATCATTTAGAGCATGAAAAAGAATGAGGTAAGGGCAAGGATGCAAATGTAAGATCCTTTCGGCTTGACAAAGTCTTATATAAAATAATCATTGGAGGTAGGGAAGCTCTCTTTTGGATTTTGTTTTTGGGAGATATGCATCTTATGTTACTTTAATTTAATAACATTCTTAGTACATCAAATTAACGATTTGAATCCAGGAAAATTTGTGCTCTATAAAAGCTGGAAAAACTTATATCTGAAACTGGGCCTGAAAGACATGGATTCGACATCTTAAATAAACAGGCAGGCTTAACATTGATAATGGTTCAGAACACACCATGTATAAGTTTAGAAAGAAATCTGAGTGGAGAATTAACTTCTTGTAAAGTAGGCTTACATATTTTATTCCACGAGAGATGAATACAGACAACTGAACTGTATGCTAAGAAGTTTTGCAACCATCTCTGCTGTCTAAAGATTGCTACAAAGAGGACCTTGCCAAGAAAGGGGAAAAATGAATAAATAGTTGAGTTTAGCCTGTAACAATGCCCAAAATCTTGGCATTATGATACCTCCAAAAGACATGACAGTCTGACTCTTTCCCACATATACTGCATCAAGGATTTGTTTTACCACTTTGTCAATACTTATTTTGACTGCCAAACCAAGGTGATTCAACGGCAACCACCCCTTGGCATTGTCATTGAAAGAAGCCTTTGATTTCCAATTAGCCTGGCAGTGCCTTTGCCATCATTCTGGGTCGCTCATATTGTTGCTAGTTTAATTCTGAAGTAACAGAACAATTGTTTCCCACTCGATAATATTAGTCTTTTGTCACATAGTTATAAAATGCCTTCCTTTTGTTCCATTTCCATTTCCTTCCACGAAGGCCTAATTCTTGAACTTGTAATTTATAAAAGACAACTTCTGGGATCATTTTAAAGAGCTCTTCATGGCATTTTTAATCCACCCTATTTGACTTTTGTGCTTGATTGAAATTGGACCAAGTGGGACATTGATGCAGCCTGTACTTAAAAAAATCTCTCCTACAAAACACCCTTTTTCTGTCAATCTTTTTGCCAGAAAACAACAATTAGAGGCTAATCTTTTCACATGGGGAATGAAACATTCAAATGGGTCCCAATGCTGTATACCGCGTATCATATGGCCCTTTGTAGTGCCAATATGGATAAATATGCCTTGCCAAGTGGCCCAAATTTGCCTGAGCTTGCCTGAATCTGAAAGAAAAAGTTCCTTGTTATTACCAATTGTATGACAAAGCTGAAAGAGGCTACAAGTTTCTTGGATGTGTTTGTCAGTCTGAAATCTGTGAAGAAAAAAAAATCTGCCATGGGGCATCACCATATATTCCTCTCCATTTTCTTTCAAGTGTAGCTCCTCAAGATCTTATGTAGAGATTATTAGACTCCCTTGATATTTTGGCAGGTACAAGTTACAACCACCAAAGGAATTCCTTTTGCACCTCCTTTTTTAGATGAAGAAAGCTTTTGGGCACCTTCTCTAGCATATTGTTAGTTAGCTGAGGACATCAAGCAGTTTACATGTACACACACAAAATTTAGCAGCCTACTGTAATAAATAATATAATTCAAAAGGGATAAGAGACGGAATCCCTCACACAACTGAGAAGATTTTTAAAAATCTATAGAAAGAATCAACTGTAGCTAGCATCCCTCCAATTATTGATGTAACTAATGGGAACAAATTATATTCCAAGTTTCTTTTTGCAGACTAATGGGGTCTGCCAAAATGCTGTGGGATTTGTCAAAGGTTCTGTTATCAAAGAAGGCAAGAATGGTGAGAGAAGGTAAGAAAACATACACAACATACATAAGTTGAAAGAAGGCAAGAATGGTGATTTCAAATAATTATAAGGCCAATGGCCAACTTACAATTGCAAAATACATAATAATACAAGAGAAGTGAGAGAGCATAGAATAGCTCAAGCCAACAGGGAGAGAACGCTTTACAATGAGACTTAACAACCTTATATAGAAAAATGGTTACAAGAGTTATCATGACCCCTGCATGTCAGTTTGGGAGTGCAAGGAAGTGCATGCACTTGACCTCAGTACTTGCAAGCAACCTAGCCATACCCACAAAAGGTAACCCTGAGAAGGGTGGATTGACTGACCTTCCAAAGTTAGAGCATGCAGACATGACATAAGTCACTGCAACAAGCATGGCCCCGTACCTCCCTTGATGGAAATCTTGCCAAAAACATTAAATGCACCCCTGTGGCTTTACAAAAAAAGGTGCATAAGTCACCAAAACTGTCGGAGCATTTAAAGCTTTGAGTGTTGATCACGCCATCAGGAAGTATCACCAGTCGGAAGAAGTCCAGGGACTTCAGAAACTTGGGTTCCCGAAGTGGGGAAGACAAGGAAAGAACCTCGAAACCTCGGGGTTGCGGGAAGGAGAGAGGAGAGCAGCAGGGAACTTCAGAACCTCGGGGTTCCGGAGTTCTGAGGGAACTAGAGAGAAAAGGCAAGGAGGGAAGGAACTTCGGAATCTTGGGGTTCCGGAGAGGAGAAAGGGAAGCAAAGGAAGAGAACTTCTGAACCTCGGGGTTTAGGAGTTCCGGAGAAAAGAAGGAAGAAAGGCTAGGAGGGAACTTCGGAACCTCGGGGTTGAGGAGTTCCGGAGAAAAGAAGGAAGAAAGGCTAGGAGGGAACTTTAGAACCTCGGGGTTTCGGAGTTGCAGGGGAGACAAGGGAAAGGAATTGCGCCAAGGAACTTCGGAACCTTGGGGTTCCGGAGAGAAGAAGAGAAAGGGAAAGAAAGAGAGGAACTTTGGAATCTCGGGGTTCTGAAGTTTCGGGAAACGAAGGAGAGGCAGCAAAGGGAAGGAACTTCAGAACCTCGTGGTTCCGGAGTTCCGGATAAAGGAGAAAACGAAGAGGGAACTTCGGAACCTCGGGGTTCCGGAGAAGGAGAACAGGAGAAGGCAAAGGGAAGAACCTCGGAACCTCGGGGTTCCGGGGTTCCGGAGAAGGAAGAAAAGGCCAAGGGAGGAACTTCCTCTGGACAAGGCAACACTTCACACTTCATTCTTTTGCTTTCTCTTTGATCAACTAGGGCAACGCTGATCCATGGATCGTATCTCTGATCGGTTCTTATTGATGGACCAAGGGTGTCATAAAATGACAACAGGTTCCAAAAGAAATAGAAAAATTATTAGGACAAAATAGACATGCAAAAAATATGAAGCTGCTGCAGGGAAGATAAAGAAAATCCCTTGAAGCCTATCACAACTGTTATAAGTAATTTGAAACCCTCATCTCTGCCATTATGCATGTCTTTTGGCGAAAGTGAATGAATAACAAAGGAGAAACCATTTGAAATGAAAATTAATATTACCTATTGTAGCTGCAAGGGAGAAAAAACATAAGTATTCCTGAACTTATGCCTGTTTAGAGGATTTAGAGCAGACTGTCCTGTCAATGAAAATGTTATGCAGATGTTTTTTCTTAAGACTAGAAAATAATTTTTGGAAGAGTAGGAAGAGACAGAACACTTAAAAAACAATTATAATTATTTACAGATTGCAGATGGCCTGCAGTGAAGTAGCCTTGTTAATTGTCATGTGTATTCCTCAATAGGCTTCTGAACCAGCTGAGTTAACCACATAATCATATAGAATTAGAGAGTTTCAAGATAAAACAAGAATTTTTGGTGCCTTTTATACTTTTGTCTAACCATTGCTCACAGCCTGCCAAGCTTGTTTAAAACCACTAGATATTCTAATATGGAAAAGATTAAACTAAATTGCCTCTGGTTTTGAATATGCAAATATATTTATGGTTATAGAGTATTTCAAGGCATGATTCTATTGGTCATCAGTACACCATGGAAGCTTGTGATGTTTTTTATGCCAATACTGATTACCCATGTGTAGCCTTAGGTTCTAGTTTCTTTTACTATTGTGGCTTTTGTTGCCACCCTCATTTAACATTCATTTGAAAAACCATATATGCAACTTAAGTGTGAATTCCATATTAAATCTCTATGTATGAAGATTTTATAAACTCAAATTTGTATCTAATTCAGAGGTTATGCCCTTAATATTATTTTTTTATGTGATTTTCATAGCCTGTGCTTCTGTTGCAATTAATTGTATTTTAGCAAAAAAATGGGACAGATTCAAGGGATAGTCATCATATTCCTTGAAATGAACTGCACAGGATTTGGGTTATACTTAGCAGTGATTCATTGCTTGCAATGGAAGTGTGCCAGTTTCTAAAATGACTTTCACACTTTGACAGGTGATCCTCCAGAAAAGAAACTAGGAAAGTTAATTGTGGAGGTGCTGAGAAGGTTACCGGTGGTCCATTTGGATGGCAACATCAGATTCGTGCTTCTGGATTTATTGCTGGCACATATTCCTCGGCCTTTGATATCTTATTCTCCCCTCAAAGAATTTCTCAGAGAAGGTGCTGCTATAAAAAATAACCACCTCTTATACTTGGATGAAGTTCTTGCAAGGTATAGGTTTCTATAATCCTATTGTTGTTTTTTAAATATACAAATTCAATGAGCAGAGAAGGAAATAACAAGTGTGAGTGATTAGATGATGGGAGAATATACTGTCCATACATTAAAATAATAAATAATAAAATACACTAGGTTATAAAACCTATCTTATTTCGTTATTTAAAGTAAACAGTCAGTTTATCTAAGCTTTTGTATAATGTTTATCTACTTATGTGTGTATGTGCACTGTGTGCATGTTTGTCATTTTGAGAGTTCGTGAATCAGTTCTATTCTCAAAGTACAAATATAGGAAACCTCTTTAATATACACCCTTAGTTTTCTTTTTGAAGGTTTTCTGAATGCTGGATGTATGTTTGAAATAAACCACAATCCAAAGTAGAAATTGCAGAGTAAATATTTGCAGCAATACAACAAGAGAATAATGCTGAATATGCTCAATATTAAACAAACTCACAACTGGAAATGTTTATCAGATTTATTACAAAATGTGGACAGCAATATATGTTGATTTTCAGCAATACCTAGATGGCCAAATGGCTTTAAAATTGAAATAAAAGCATATGCCATTTGGTCTGAAATTACACAGGTCTGAAAAGAAAGTTGGACCAGCAAACTGAAGCCAAGAAGATGGACGCCATGCCTGCAAATCTGATCTCTCCCCTTTAATCTTGATTTCTCTGTGTTAGCTAGCTCTGGGCAACTCCAAAACAGCAAAGAGACCCTACAAAGATGGGGTGATTTGACCAACAAACCCTCACGCCCCACTTAGCTCGTACGGCCAACTACATGAAAGGGTATGGTCAACAAGGGAGTAGAATATTTAAGCAATAAACTCTCCAGTACTTCCCTTCTTGCCTTCACACAATCAATATTTTGATTTATTCTATCAAATCCACAGATGTAAACTGAAAAACTGGAACAATGAAGCTCAAATGTGATCTCTGGATGAAATCACCATTCAATCTACCAGGAAGGATCTTTCACCATTGAAGTATATGTCCTCTGTGAAGGTTTTTGTCCTCGCAAAGCCCTTTGGTCAAACCAAGTCCAAGCCAACTGAAAAGTCTTATTAATCTCCAAAAATATGAGTACCAAAAATGAGCTCAAGAGGCCTTTTTATTCCCCTTCAAATTTTACGCCCAGGTAGGGTTATAAAAATATTTTATTTAATTTAAAACACCCCCTTATGTCTCCAATGTAGGCGCCCACTCCTTGATGGTCACTTTATTTAATATTTTAAAACACTTATTCTATCCCCTAGGCACCCATTTAAAGTTACTTTATTAAATTAAATAATGTTAAGTTAAATATTCAATAAAACTTTAATACTTTTAACATTATTTAAAATAATATCTTTGGACAGCATTAATCGCTAAGATAACATCATTAAATGCAATCACCGACTAACCCACGGAAGACCCATTGCTAACTGACCATGTTAGTGTCCAAACCTCCACTACCTAAAAATAGTTAAAATGGACAAATTGTGCAAAATCCCTCCAGAAAGAGTCATAATGCAATTCTTAACCAACTGAGCTGAATGCAACACGTTTTTGCTGGATTAGCTGGACTGAATGGTCACCAAACCCCCAAGAGTTCCCTAACGCTAACTCATTAGCCTATGGGAACCTGATGAATAGCCTAACGGTCATCATATTGTTAGTGCTTAAGAAGGGACGTTACAGCATCCAATCTATTTGTATGGGGAAGTTGATTTGTAAATTTTGTAAAATTCTAAACATGATTTTTACTAAGTAATGACATACTGTAGGAAGGGAACAATTTTCTTGTATAGTTATGCTGACTAAGAGCTGATAAGCTATTGATGATTGCCTTTTGTTAACTACTCAGGGATTGTCAAATAATAAAAACTGCTATAGCAAGTTGGACTGCAGCTTTTCACTCATCCGTGTCTCCAATGGTAAGTCTCTATGTTGTGCTTTGTATAATGTTTAACAGGCCATCATTTATCCATACAAAATTTGGGAAGTTAGCGTATTTTTATGTGCATGGCATCGTTTTCTTCATTGCAGATGCAGTTTTCCGAAGTTCAAGCAAATCTTGAAATTCGAACAAAACAAATTATCCAGGTGTTTTTCTTCAAATTTTTTATATGGGATTTCTTTATTTTTTTATGAGATGACAATTTAGACAGTGATGTTTCTTTCATTCGTCATAGTGATGCCCTCAATTTACCCATTCAGTGGAAAAATTTTCAGCCATTGTTTATTTTGTAGAATATTTGATTCTAGTTGTAATTATTCTTTTGTTTTACTTGTCTTGAGAGAGGCCTTCCTTTTAGCAAATTGAAACTCAGCAGGGGTAATCTAAAAATGAAAGTGTGCTACCTTTTCATTGGTCCAGGGTCTAATGCTGGCAAATAGACTGCAAAATATGTTAAGGTCAACAATAGATCTTCATGTATTATTTGAGGTAATGTTCTGCTTTGCCTCTGTAGTTTAGGATGCTTCCATTTTCATTTCTATGTGCTTTGAAATGTCCTTTCACTTCCGGTCAACTGAATTGCATATGTATTCGTAGGATGTAGCAAGAACACTGCAATTCACTGTAGATTTAATTGATATATATGTTGATGGTGAAATAAGCATGTGTGATTTCTTTCCCTGCCTCCACCAATAGTTTCTCTTGGACAAATGTCTTTGTTAAGTGTTATAATCTTCTATCTAGTTAAGATATGCTAGCTTGTTTTATAATTTAATCAAAACATAGAAGTGGAACTGTTATGACTTACACCAAACCATAGTAGCAATGTATATACATGGCAATGACAAGGCAAACTGAAAGTGTAAATGGAATCAATTTCTTAGTTTTAAAACAAAAGAAACACGATTGGTTAGTAAAATGCTAAACTACTCATAAAATCATGTAAAAATTAATAGTAATTGTTATTTCATGCCAAATAGGGTGTGTAGAAAGGGAAACAGAGTCTAAAATTCAATTATCGGCATAAACAAAGATTCAATGTTGTCAATGAATCTTCAGTTGTCCTTAAGTATCAAATTTCAGTCTTAGAGTACGTATACAAAATAAAATTGGAGAATACAATAGGCTAATTGTTTACTCCTTTATCTGATAAGACTAGCTCACCCATAAATGAAAATAAATAACCATGCATACCAGATGGAGTAACAAAATAATATCTTTATTCATATAATGTTTATATAGGGAAGTGGACAAGAAATGATTAATCAAGGGTTAAACTGCTTTCCTTGACTAGAGAAGCCTATTTAAAGTACAACAACTACTAGCAATTGACTCTGAACAACTACCCACAAGCCAACAAGTAATAATACATGCTTCGATACAAACTGTTGGAGTAAATTATATTTACTCACATGCTTAAGTTCCACTTATGTATTAGTTGTCATAATTTGATTTTTTCGTAACTGCATAGTTATTTGTGCTGGATGGTTGGGTTCTAACTACTCCTACCTATCCTTGCATCTCATTGCGACACATGGCGCCATCTTGTGCTCTCATCTCCTATTGCCTTGCCTATATAAGTAGGCTCTTGTACATTGTATATTCATCTCAATAGAATCATCATTTCTAGTGAAATATCTATTTTTTTCTCTCTTTGTGAAGGTTTATAGCTGTTTGCAGGTCTTGGAGTGGAGTCTATACTCCAACATGCTACCAGAGCCATCTTACAACACTCCTTCCATGTTTGAGAGTTTTCATCAGTTTCTGAGATCATTGTTTGTCTGCAGGCTGATTCGTTTGCTTTGTGAGTGCCATTTCATTGGCACACAAAGCATCCATTATATTTCTTTGCAGCACATATTATTTTCTTGTGGGAAAATCTAGCCCCTTTTAGGAATGTAGAAGGTTTGTTACAGATTTTATGTTGCCAGATATGTGGAATTTCTCTGCTTGATTTGATTGGTATCGAGGGACTTTCTGGTCTGAGCTTTTATTTGCCAGTTTTCGCTGGCTTGTGATTTTGACCGTGATAATCATTTTCCATCAACTGGCTGTTTAGTCCTTACGGTGAGGTTGGTAAGCTCACGGATAAACAATGATATTCCACACGTACCAACAATTCATGTAACAAAACATTAATATACATCAAAGCATAAATAACAATGACAAAACAACTATGACAGAATAATGATATCTTTATTGAATTCTCAAATATGCCAATACAATACCATCCTTGCCCAAGTTTCATCCATACCATATATAGACTCGACGGTTGGCCAAGTTGCCAACCATCACTAACTACCAACTACCCCACGGGAACCTCTCAGCGACTCAAACATAACAAAACATAAACACCTGACCCCACTATAAACTAACATGTGTTATTGACCCCTAACATCAGCCCCCCCCAAAAAGTAGTCGTCTTCTAGACGACCAAGACAACAAGAGCTGGAATAACAAAACAAAAGACTAAGACTGAGGAGGGGGAGGAGGTGTCCCTGTCGTGGTCGAAGAAGAAGGTTGTTGTCCTGTGTGGAGTCTGAGGTTCTTCTCTGCAATCAGCTGCCGCTCCCGTGCCT